>NC_139995.1:41634811-42064811 GCF_964263955.1 Coregonus lavaretus | reverse complement strand
GGTCTGTGTGTCTAGATGAAAAACATAATTAATTAACCTGTGTGTCTATGCGCGTGCGTGTGTGTACGTGTGTGTATGTGTATGAATGTGCACTTGTTACATCTCCAGAGGAAATTAAACATAAAGGGTAGAGGTTAAGGTCAAATGGAGATTAGAAGAGAAATGTGATCTGAAGGGAAAGTGTGTCATGTTTTAGATTTGATTTTGTCCTCGACTCCCATCTAACAAGCGCAAACTGCAAACACTTTAAAGGCCCAAACATTTAAAAAGCCCAAATTAATTTCCCAACTGTTAAGAGGAATGAAGGTAACAAGCTTCCTGCTTCTTCTTCCAGGGTGACAGTGACTCCAGACGGGGTGCTGCGGATCCACAACATTAGCAGGGCCGATGAGGGGAAGTATACCTGCTTTGCTGAGAACTACCTGGGCAAGGCCAACAGCACTGGACACCTGTCTGTTAGAGGTACACACACACACACACACACACACACACACACACACACACACACACACACACACACACACACACACACACACACACACACACTCACACACACACACTGAGACTATCAGAGGTAACTGAACTCCCTCACTATCCTCCTCCTCATCTGCCCTTGTCCTTTCCCTCCTTCCCTCCAGATGCCACTAAGATCACCTTGGCTCCCTCCAACGCTGACATCAATCAGGGGGAGAACGTCACGCTGCAGTGTCACGCATCACATGACCCCACCATGGACCTCACCTTCACCTGGGCTCTCAACGGAGCTCTGCTGGACCTGGAGGACCCCAGCGGACCGTACCACCGCGTGGAGGGGGTGAGTTAGTCAGGCCACAGTAGAGCAAACCATTGCAGGAATGGGGGGGTGTCATGATGAATAACACACAAACAAATCCACGGGTTCTCTTGGGGTTATTTTGAATCAAAGAGTTTGAAATTTAATTAAACTGCTTAACTGATTTTGGAATCAAACAGCTTGAAATTAGTATGATTCCCAGTTTGATTAATGAAAATAAGAACCATTAAGCAGGGTTTATTTAAACAATAAACATTTTTATTAGAGACAGCTATTATATGCTTAATTGATTAACTTAAGATCTACGCTGCAGACCATATCAAGGAGACCATCCATTTAATGTGCAGTCTCCCTCCCTACCGTTCACGTTTTGCTGACGAAACACTTCTAGGTTGATGATGTGACTTTGCCATTTTCCATGCCTCTGGGTTTACTGGGGTTAGAGTTTAGAATCCTGACCCAAACAAGTTCCGGTCAGCACCGTGATTTCACTGTCACTGGAGTCGTCTTTATAATGGTATCTACTTTTAAAGCCGAGTGTTGGATATAATTGAATTTCATTTTAAGTAAAGTTACCTTCAGTACTGCTGTGAAATGGTGATGATATGAATACTGAATACCTGGTTGTTTCTCTGTAGCAGACAGACCATGTCTCCAATTACTGAACAAGCTCTTTCTCTTTTTCTCTCTCTCTCTCTCTCTCTCTCTCTCTCTCTCTCTCTCTCTCTCTCTCTCTCTCTCTCTCTCTCTCTCTCTCTATACATATATATATATATCTGCCTCCCTTTCTCTCTGTCGCTCTCCCTGTCTTTCTCTCACCCTCTTTCTCTTTAATCTCTCACCCTCTTTCTCTTTAATCTATCTCTCTCTCTCACTCTCACTCTCATTCTCTCTCTCCACCCTCCCATTCTCTCCCCCTCTCCACCCCTCTATCTCTCTCTAACAGAAGGAGACCATAGGTGATCTGTTGATAGTGAGTGGTCAGCTGAGTCAGGCAGGTGCATACAGCTGTACAGCTCAGACCGTGGTGGACAGCGCCTCAGCCTCCGCTAAACTGGTGGTCAGAGGTAAAACACTGATCATACCACAACAACTCACCTGCCCTTTTCCTACGATGGTCATCCTTATAAAATGTTTGTTTTACAGCATTGCAGGATTTAGATGTAACATTTTATGAGGATTTTTTACTTACTTACTTACTTGCATAATCATCTTTATCCCCAGGCCACAATGAGCTACGTCCACTACTTTATGGGTGAGAATTTGTACTTGCATGTAAATGAAGGAAGTTAGATAAAAGTCCTGACTAGGCATTCTCCAACTGTCTCTCTTCAGGCCCCCCGGGACCTCCTGGTGGTTTGGTGGTGAAGAACGTTGCCGCGACGTCGGTGGAGTTGCGGTGGAGTCATGGCTATGACAACCACAGTCCCATCGGGAAGTATGTCATCATGGGTCACTCACCGCTGTCACCTGGTTGGAGGAGGATGAGGACAGGTAAGAGGACCACCACTGTCTGTGTGTATGTGTGTGCTTATCTGTGTACCTGTATGCTTTTGTGTCAATCAATTAATCCCCGCCTTCTCCTCCACTCTTCTCCCACAGACCCATCTAACATTGAAGGCAATGCTGAGTCGACTCGTGTGGTTGGCCTGTTGCCATGGATGGACTATGAGTTCCAGGTCATCGCCAGTAACATCCTGGGTAGTGGAGAGCCTAGCATGTCCTCTCACACCGTACGCACCCAGCAAGCAGCTCCCACAGTGGCCCCTAGTGGACTAGGTGGAGGAGGAGGAGATCGCAACGAACTCATCATCACCTGGACGGTCAGTGTGTGTGTGTGTATGTGTGTGTGTCTGTGTGTGTGTGTGTGTTAGAGAGAGAGTTTTGTCTTTGTGAAAATTGACATAAAGTTTTGTTTGAATCCGATCTCAGCCCATGGCCAGAGAGTACCAGAACGGAGATGGCTTTGGCTACATCCTGGCATTCCGGAAGCGGAACTCTCAGACGTGGGTGGTGGAGCGTGTTTCCAACGTGGAGTCGTCTCGCTACGTGTATTCCAACCAGAGCCTATCTCCATACTACCTCTTTGAGGTGAAGATTAAAGCCTACAACCGTAAAGGAGAGGGTCCCTTCAGCCAGATCGCTCTGGTGCACTCTGCAGAAGAGGGTGAGCAACCCAAACTCTAACTCTAACTTCAACCCTAACCTCAACCCTAGCCCTAGCCCTAACCCTTCAGTCAGATCACCCTGGTGCACTCTGCAGAGGAGGGTGAATCAGAACAGATCTGGGGCATGCAGAAAGGATTAGGAGCATTATGCTGGATTGCCACAAGAGGGCGAACAAAAACACAAAAAAAACAGATGAGTTTACCAACCACATTATGTAAATTCATTGTGTTTATCGTACTTATGTGTGTTAGATATGATCCGACTCCCCAACCCTTATTTTACCCCTGACCATCCCTGCAGAGCCCACGGTGGCGCCCTCGAGGATCAACGCCACTGCTCTGACAGCGTTCGAGATGCAGGTATCGTGGGACCCCATCCAACATCTCAGCACCAACGGCATCCTCCGAGGCTACGAGGTCAGGACCTGCACAACACCAGCATATATCATATATGTGACAAGCTATTCTTCCAGAGCCCTATGGGCGCTATGGGCCCTGGTCAAAAGTAGTGCACTATAAATGGAATAGGGTGCCATTTGGGACCCATCTCTAGACTTTTGCTCCAAACCAGTCTGAACCGGTGTGTGGGTGAACTGAGATAACAGCTATGGTGCTATTAGTCTCCTGACGCCACTGGAGTTGACCTCACCTCATCTTATCTTCTCAGCCTTGATCTGTTACCCCCACACTAATAAAGATGGTATTCATTTATTAGCTGGGCTGTGTTTGGTTGGGATCATCAGCATGTGCAGTCTGTCGACAGGCAGGTTAGGTGTGATGGTTGGTTATCATGATTTTCTTTAAATGTATTTAACTAGTGGGGAAACAATGGCAGAGTCATTAATATTATCACAGTTCAACAGGTGTCACACTTTGATCTTTCATATGTTAATTGTACATATTTGAAAGGAAACATTGTTTAAGAGAAGAAAAATAACAGAATACACAGAGCCTTCAGGTGAAGCATGAAACAACGAAGGGCTTAGATGTAAGACTCACCAAAAAATATGTTCATATTTATAGTACCACACAGTATATTGTGAGGAAGAGTACAGGTATCGAACATTCCTAATGATTTGACAAAGTTTGTGGGTTTTTTTCAGTAGAAGAAACAATATTCCAGTATTAGGCACCTCATTCCTTTAAGAGATGTACCCACGCTCACATAACAAATTGTTTGACAATACTGTCTGTATGTGTGTTTTTACAGATCCGGTACTGGCGTCAGCATGAGCGGGAGGCGTCTGCAGACCGTGTGCGTACAGCTGGGCTGGAGACGACAGCTCACGTGGTGGGACTGAGACCCAGCACCCGGTACCATGTCACCGTACTGGCCTACAACAGCGCTGGCACTGGACCAGCCTCACCCAGAACCACTGTCACTACCAGGAGACCACGTATGTAGGATACCCAACACACACACACACACACAGTATTGCCACCATCAAGACACCGTATGTATGACATAACACACACTATTGTTTTAATGCCCTGGCCCAAAGCCTCCTCCAGGATCAGATGTGAGCCGTGGGTTGACAATACTGGGTTAGGCCAGTAGTGTAAATATGAGTTCTCCCCTGTGGGCTGAGATGGATTGTCCCTACCAGCTGAGAACACCCAGGGGGTCAAACACAATGGGGCCATACTTGCAAACATTAGAAAAGGTTCAAGGTGAAGTTTAAGCATCAGCCAATTAAAATCATTGACCTAGTGTCACGTGATAGAACACTACATTGTAGCTAGTCCCATCAGATAACCTGGCACACGTTAGCCCTATGCTAACTTTACCAGGTGGCAGTGATTATTTCCTGAAACAACTTCCTCATCAGCCTATCAAAAATGTTACTTTTCTCTACAAACCAACGGCATTTCATAAAATAGGTCAACTTGGCCACCAGATAGATTTTGTAAACATCCAAAGTCAAGGTTTACTTTTGTTCCACTTGGTCTGTCACAAATATCAATATGTAGCATGATGCATCCTTGACTAGGCTACTAGCTACTAATGTTAGACAAAGTTTTTTGTACATAGTACGAGAGCCACAAGAGCCTTGTGGCCTTGTCAAAAGGCTGTCATTTAACACAATTGACATCACTGCCAGATGGCGTATAGCACTAAGGTGCTTAACATTCAATCTCTGAGGCACAGTAATTGTGGGTTTGAGTCCCTCTCAAGTTAAGCTTTTTTGTTAAGGAAAAAACTGTTCACTGCTGGTCCTTGATGCTCAATTCAAATAAGGCTTAAATGACGAAGTGGTTGATTCTAACAATGCATACAAAACGCTGTAAATGTAAGTGTAGCCTACATAAGAATTTAAAGGATGTTTTTGGTCTAACAGTAACTGTTATTGTTTTCTGTATGCTAGGCATATGTAGAATACTAATTCATCATTAAGTGGTCTTGCGAGACTGATTTTAGCTTTGATATAAACAGTATTAAACAAGCCCCATTCTGAGAGGTGGGGGAGCGTCGCTCCAGCAGCACTAACGTTACACCCCTATAAAGTAGCAGTAGCACATGTGTCGGTCTGCAAGAGGGACTCCACTAAGATCCTCATTAAATATAGCCTATTTGTAATCTTCATTTACAAGGTTTTGGCTGCAATTCCCTTCACAACACACTATCACTATAAATGTAATTCTATATTTTAAAGGAAAAAACGTATATCTCACCTGGGATTCGAACTTGCCGCAAACGGCGAAAAGTACCAGGTGCCAGGCTCGGTACACTGTGATCTAAACATCCAGGTGAAATCACATTTGAATTTGAATAGCAGATCGTGCCGTTTGACTTCTGTTAAGGATGCTCTCATGAAAAAGTGTTCTATCACGCCCACAAGTTTAACATATTTGATAAGCTGATGAGGAAGTTGTTACAGGAAATAATCACTGCCACCTGATGAAGTTAGCATAGGGCTAACATGTGCCATGTTATCTGATGGGACCAGCTGCAATGCAGCATTCTATCACGTGACAATACGGCAACAAATTTTATAGGCTGATGCTTAAACTTGAATTTAATCTTTTTCTAATGTTCGCAAGTGTGGCCCCAGTGTTTTTGGGAGGGGGGATCTCCACCATGCACCTGGCTACCAGTATCTACTGGGCTTAAGGGTGTAAAGGGATTCTTGTGGAGGATTTATAGAGTGAGAAGGAATCATGTCTGTGCTGATCCTGATACAGAGGATATTCTCCTCTCCCTTAAGCTACTGTAGACACTGATACCTTAACCCACTAACGTCAACATAAGGCACAAATATGTCTATATTATTATATTCTATATAATATCATGCCTTTTGGTTTGCAGTTCAATTACAGTTTGGATCGTCATGTTTCTGTGTCTGTAATATGTGCGTGAGACCATTGTATTACCAAGTTATTATCAAGTATCTAAGTTTAATTCCTCAATAACTTCCTGGTCATGTCTTGGTCATGTGACTCCTGGAAGGTGAGACAGGTCAATAAGTTGTTGTCTCTTGTTGTTTATTTTGTTTATTTTTACAGCTCCTAATCGTCCCCCTGGCAACGTGTCCTGGAAGACTGATGGCTCATGGGTAACTGTGAGGTGGGATCATGTCAAGACCCTAGACAACGAATCAGCCGTACTGGGTTACAAGGTGAGTGGTGTCTGTTTGTAGGAGAGGTGTGTGCATGTGGGTATGTTATTGTCATATTGCGAATGCACTGTCAAAATATATGAAATAATGTTAAGATGTGTGAAGTGAAAGGGGATATGTGGTGAAAATGAATAATGTTGTTTGCATAAACTACTTGTAATCCCTTCTGTAAATAATCAGATATGTAGTGCAGTAAAAAGGTAATATAAAAAAATCTAAGAGCATTTGATATGGCTCAGCTTGCCACTAGAAAGGCATTCAAGATATGGCATATCATCAATGGATAACATTAACCATCCTACACTGGTTTTATAGTGTGATGCTGTGCAGAGAAAAAAAGGAATGAAAACATTAGCTTACTAAACAAAGGGGGAAAGGAAAAACATTCAATAAGTTTGTGTGAAGATGTTCCCTCCCTCTGTCTTCTCTCAGGTCCTGTACAAGCACGAGGGCCAGTCTGCTCTGAAGGTTCTGGACAAGGGGAAGACGTCTGTGACCCTGCCCCTACCCAAAGACAATGGCTACGTGGTCCTGGAGATACGCTCCTGGGGGGAGGGGGGTGACGGAGCCGCACAAGAGACCATCGTCTCCCGAGACTCAGGTGAGACTTGGACTGACTGGGTGTGTCCCAATAATATCTATTTTCTCTTAAAGTGTACACTCGTTCACTACTTCCCACAAATCTATAAGCAGTGGATTGGTTAAAGGATGGGTTATAGAGCGTTTCCACCATATTTCTTATACCAGTAATTTCTTTTCAAATCAGTGAAGAGAAGTGAACAAGTGCACACTTTGGGAGGAAGGAAAGATAATTAGCACGTAGCCACTGACACAGATGTTTAATGGAAATTACTTCAGCACCCACACATTATTACAGAGTCACACACCTAGGGCTGCAAATATATATTATTGGAATCTTTTGCAGTTTACCAGTAAACTAACAGAACATTTGTAACTTTCAAGGATTTTATGGAATTTTATCAGATGGCATCTAGTGTCTTTTTTTGGGTACTTCAGATTATCACAGGTGTCTGTAATTATCTCTGTCCCTCACATGTAAAATTTGTGAAATAATAAAATAAGATTACTGAAAAAAATTATAGAATGACAAAGCTGTAAAACATTATCCTAAATATATATACAGTGGGGAAAAAAAGCATTTAGTCAGCCACCAATTGTGCAAGTTCTCCCACTTAAAAAGATGAGAGAGGCCTGTAATTTTCATCATAGGTACACGTCAACTATGACAGACAAATTGAGAAAAAAAATCCAGAAAATCACATTGTAAGATTTTTAATGATTTTATTTGCAAATTATGGTGGAAAATAAGTATTTGGTCACCTACAAACAAGCAAGATTTCTGGCTTTCACAGACCTGTAACTTCTTCTTTAAGAGGCTCCTCTGTCCTCCACTTGTTATCTGTATTAATGGCACCTGTTTGAACTTATCAGTATAAAAGACACCTGTCCACAACCTCAAACAGTCACACTCCAAACTCCACTATGGCCAAGACCAAAGAGCTGTCAAAGGACACCAGAAACAAAATTGTAGACCTGCACCAGGCTGGGAAGACTGAATCTGCAATAGGTAAGCAGCTTGGTTTGAAGAAATCAACTGTGGGAGCAATTATTAGGAAATGGAAGACATACAAGACCACTGATAATCTCCCTCGATCTGGGGCTCCACGCAAGATCTCACCCCGTGGGTTCAAAATGATCACAAGAACGGTGAGCAAAAATCCCAGAACCACACGGGGGGACCTAGTGAATGACCTGCAGAGAGCTGGGACCAAAGTAACAAAGCCTACCATCAGTAACACACTACGCCGCCAGGGACTCAAATCCTGCAGTGCCAGACGTGTCCCCCTGCTTAAGCCAGTACATGTCCAGGCCCGTCTGAAGTTTGCTAGAGTGCATTTGGATGATCCAGAAGAGGATTGGGAGAATGTCATATGGTCAGATGAAACCAAAATAGAACTTTTTGGTAAAAACTCAACTCGTCGTGTTTGGAGGACAAAGAATGCTGAGTTGCATCCAAAGAACACCATACCTACTGTGAAGCATGGGGGTGGAAACATCATGCTTTGGGGCTGTTTTTCTGCAAAGGGACCAGGCCGACTGATCCGTGTAAAGGAAAGAATGAATGGGGCCATGTATCGTGAGATTTTTGAGTGAAAACCTCCTTCCATCAGCAAGGGCATTGAAGATGAAACGTGGCTGGGTCTTTCAGCATGACAATGATCCCAAACACACCGCCCGGGCAACGAAGGAGTGGCTTCGTAAGAAGCATTTCCAGGTCCTGGAGTGGCCTAGCCAATCTCCAGATCTCAACCCCATAGAAAATCTTAGGAGGGAGTTGAAAGTCCGTGTTGCCCAGCGACAGCCCCAAAACATCACTGCTCTAGAGGAGATCTGCATGGAGGAATGGGCCAAAATACCAGCAACAGTGTGTGAAAACCTTGTGAAGACTTACAGAAAACGTTTGACCTGTGTCATTGCCAACAAAGGGTATATAACAAAGTATTGAGAAACTTTTGTTATTGATCAAATACTTATTTTCCACCATAATTTGCAAATAAATTCATTAAATATCCTACAATGTGATTTTCTGGAGAAAAAAAATCTAATTTTGTCTGTCATAGTTGACGTGTACCTATGATGAAAATTACAGGCCTCTCTCATCTTTTTAAGTGGGAGAACTTGCACAATTGGTGGCTGACTAAATACTTTTTTCCCCCACTGTATATATATATTTTAAAAACGTTATTTAACTAGGCAAGTCAGTTAAGAACAAATGCTTATTTACAATGACGGCCTACCCCAGCCAAACCCAGACGACGCTGGGCCAATTGTGCGCTGCCCTATGGGACTCCCAATCACGGCAATTAATTTAGTGAATACTATTGGTGTTTATAGTGAGGGTTTCAGCATGAAATAGCCTTTGTATTTTTTTGACACACTTTTATTTATTTTACTATGTCAATATGTCTTTGTTGTAAATGTTTTAACGCCAAACTGGTGGCAGTTGTGATAAAAGACAAACGTTGGAAGAGTTGCAGAGTTGCCATTGTTGATTAGATACTTTTTTCATTAATTATTCTATATTATCTTGAACCATTATGGTCTATCCATTAGAAACTCATGGACAATATGGACACAGATATAAAAAAAAATCATGCTAAATATGAAAACAGTCGTGGTCAAAAGTTTGAGAATGATAGTATTGGTCTTCACAAAGTTCGCTGCTTCAGTGTTATGAGATATTTTTGTCAGATATTACTATGGTATACTGAAGTATTATAACAAGCATTCCATAAGTGTCAAAGGCTTTTATTGACAATTACATTAAGTTTATGCAAAGAGTCAATATTTGCAGTGCTGACCCTTCTTTTTCAAGACCTCTGCAATCCGCCCTGGCATGCTGTAAATTAACTTCTGGGCCACATCCTGACTGATGGCAGCCCATTCTTGCATAATCAATGCTTGGAGTTTGTCAGAATTTGCGGGGTTTTGTTTGTCCACCTGCCTCTTGAGGATTGACCACAAGTTCTCAATGGGATTAAGGTCTGGGGAGTTTCCTGGCCATGGACCCAAAATGTCGATGTTTTGTTCCCCGAACCACTTAGTTATCACTTTTGCCTTATGGAAAGGTGCTCCATCATGCTGGAAAAGGCATTGGTCGTCACCAAACTGTTCTTGGATGGTTGGGAGAAGTTGCTGTCGGAGGATGTGTTGGTACCATTCTTTATTCATGGCTGTGTTCTTCTGCAAAATTGTGAGTGAGCCCACTCCCTTGGCTGAGAAGCAACCCCACACATGAATGGTCTCAGTATGCTTTACTGTTGGCATGACACAGGACTGATGGTAGCGCTCACCTTGTATTCTCCGGACAAGGTGTTTTCCGGATGCCCCAAACAATCGGAAAGGGGATTCATCAGAGAAAATGACTTTACCCCAGTCCTCAGCAGTCCAATCCCTGTAACTTTTGGAGAATATCAGTCTGTCCCTGATGTTTTTCCTGGAGAGAAGTGGCTTCTTTGCTGCCATTCTTGACACCAGGCCATCCTCCAAAATCTTCACCTCACTGTGCTTGCAGATGCACTCACACCTGCCTGCTGCTATTCCTGAGCAAGCTCTGCACTGGTGGTACCCCGATCCCGCAGTTGAATCAACTTTAGGAGACGGTCCTGGCACTTGCTGGAATTTCTTGGGCGCCCTGAAGCCTTCTTCACATCATTGCTTTGCACTTTTTGTGCAAAGCAATGATGACGGCACATGTTTCCTTGCACGTAACCATGGTTAACAGAGGAAGAACAATGATTTCAAGCACCACCCTCTATTTAAAGCTTCCAGTCTGTTATTCTAACTCAATCAGCATGACAGAGTGATATCCAGCCTTGTCCTAGTCAACACTCTCACCTGTGTTAACGAGAGAATCACATTTACATCATTTAGCTGACGCTCTTATCCAGAGCAACTTACAGTTAGTGCATACATTATTATTTTCACACTGGCCTCCCGTGGGAAACGAACTCACAACCCTGGCGTTGCAAACGCCATGCTCTATCAACTGAGCTACCTCCCTGCCTGCCATTCCCTCCCCAACCCTGGGCCAATTGTGCGCCGCCCCATTGGTCTCCCGGTTGCGGCCGGCTACAGCAGAGCCTGGATTCGAACCAGGATCTCTAGTGGCACAGCTAGCACTGCGATGCAGTGCCTTAGACCACTGCGCCACTCGGGAGACACTGACATGATGTCAGCTGGTCCTTTTGTGGCAGGGCTGAAATGCAGTGGAAATGATTTTGGGGGATTAAGTTCATTTTCATGGCAAAGAGGAACTTTGCAATTAATTGCAATTCATCTGATCACTCTTCATAACATTCTGGAATATATGCAAATTGCCATCATAAAAACTGAGGCAGCAGACTTTGTGAAAATTTATATTTGTGTCATTCTCAACACTTTTGACCACGACTGTACATTTACAAGTTATTCAAATATAAATTACCAAAGTTACCATAGATTACCTGTTCATGACCAAAATTCCAGCTTTACAACTCTACACACACCACATAGCCCCAGAGCTTATCTAGGCAAGGCAGGGTTTTGTGTCAAGTTTAAGTTACAACCCCACCTAGGACTAGTCTAATAGCTACACCACTCCTGCTGTGATCAGAACTCACTACAGGAGGATATACAATAACCAAATCCCATCTCCTGTTCTTCCTGTTCTGCACGAGTCTGCCCACGGCTAACAGGATTAGCTAGCTGTCACACACAGAAGGGTACAAGAACTTAAGTGGTAATTGGAACCACGCGGCTATACACGGCAGCCCAGTCATAATTAGCTGGGAGGATGAGGTCAAACTGTTCTGTGAAATCCATGTTTCTGATAGCCTATCATTTCTCAGGTGGGAATTGGAGTATTGGAACCGTCTAGCTTTCTGGAGTCCCGTTGCTGCCTGTGAGGTTAGGTTGCTAGGCTGCTGTGGGAAGTTGAGGTTCGTCAGTGAGTGACAGGGTTTAATGAGAGTCAGTGAGGGTTAATGGGGGTTTACCTCACTGGATTCTGTATTAGTGCCTGTCTATTACACACATGCAGGAATGCACACATACTGAACACATGCGTCGCACACACACACACACACACACACACACACACACACACACACACACACACACACACACACACACACACACACACACACACACACACACACACACATACACATTGCTCTTTGGAGTGTGCTTAAGACTGCTTAAGACTAGCAGTGTTCCAGGCCCAGTCTCTAGACCCGGAAGGGCTGTGTGAGCCAGTCAGAGAGACAGGGGTTGTTAGTCAGTGTCTCTCAGTTAGGTTTTCCTTACTGAGCTCAGTATTAGAGCTGTGACTCCTCCAATAGTAAAGGAGACAAGAAGGTAACTGTTACGAGTGGCGCAGTGGTCTAAGGCACTGCATCGCAGTGCTAGCTGTGCCACTAGAGATCCTGGTTCGAATCCAGGCTCTGTCGTAGTCGGCCGCGACCGGGAGACCCATGGGGCGGCGCACAATTGGCCCAGGGTAGGGGAGGGAATGGCCGGCAGGGATGTAGCTCAGTTGGTAGAGCATGGCATTTGCAACGCCAGGGTTTTGAGTTCGATTCCCACGGGGGGCCAGTATGAAAAATTAAAAATAATGTATGCACTCACTAACTGTAAGTCGCTCTGGATAAGAGCGTCTGCTAAATGACTAAAATGTAAATGTTACGATACTATTGTACCAGAGCATGTCCCCATTTTTTTTCTCTCTCTCTCTCTCTTTCCCTCTCTCTCTTTCTTTCTCTTTCTCTCTCTCTTTCTCTCTCTTAAACAGGAACTGGAATGATGGTGCAGAACCAGGCGGGATCCCCATGGTCCAATCACGCTCCTCTCCTGCTCACCGCCACACTCTCCATCACTCTCATTGGCTTACTGGACCTGTGATCTACAACAATCCCTGGACATTATGTTTCATGGTCTAAGCCGATTGGTCAAATTCACCGATCTGGAGTTTTGTTGGGGTGGGGTTAAGGGACGAATTTGAACAGGTGGGGAGGGATGTGTGGGGTAATATTTTGAAGCAAGGGGGATGGTAGGAGTTGTCAAAATGACTAATGGTTATTTTATTCTTCTTTTTATAAGAAAATCAAAGAGGGTAATTTTTTTACGTGTGGGTCTGTGGTGTTTCAAGGGGGTCAGACTACCTGATTGTCAGTTACATTGGTGTCATTAGAACCATGCCTTATGGGGATAAGAGAGGCCTTTGTGCTTTACAGCAATAGATCACGCTCTCCATGTCTCCTGGCTTTCCCTACTCTGCTATAAACTCAAGGCTCACTGGCGTATGTCACCCAAATCAGCCTGTGTATGTAGAACATCATGTGTACATACCATAGAGAATGATAGAGGACTCTAGTGCCCAAAAGCACGTTTTAGCATGGGTAGTTGAGGACTTTCACCATTTGGAAGTAGTCAAATGGGTGGGACATCCTATGGGTTAAGGAAGGATCACATACTTCCATCCAGGTCATCAGGAGGGATCAGCCAATGGTATACCTGTGAGCAAACATTACATAACTGCAGGTGGCAGTAAATCCCAAACCTTCGCTTTATACATTTTACATTTACAATTCAGTCATTTAGCAGACACTCTTATCCAGAGCGACTTACAGTTAGTGAGTGCATACATTTAATTTTAATTTTTTTCATACTGGCCGCCCGTGGGAATCGAACCCACAACCCTGGCTTTGCAAGCGCCATGCTTTACCAACTGAGCTACACGGGGCCTGTTCAAACAACACACTCCAGGTGGCAGTATTTTTTTACCAACTCATAGAAGTAGTAGTAGAAGAAAATTTACTACTTAAAAATGGAGATGGTCTCAATGGCACTGTCTGTGCGCTCACAGACGCCATAATGGGACAGATACAATGATGAGTCCTCTATAATTCTCTATGGTACATACATACAGAACAGTAGACAACGTCTCTGGTTCCCTCAGATACTGATCAACTCATACGTTTGTATCTAGAATAAGATGAAGGGGGATAAAACAGTGATGTCATAAATCTCATGATTTTTGAGAACGTCTACTTCAAATGGAACACACTGTAAATAGAATGCTAACTTAGCCTACTGGTCTTTCTTATGACACATTCTCTGTTTAAAATTGTCCTTTTTCTCATCCTAGGGTTTTCTGCCTGTGTGTTTGTTTGTTTACTTTATTGTTTGTTTGTTTGCGTTGGCAGCATCAGGATGAATCACTTCAGTGGTCCAAATGAATGTTTACCTTTTTTATCGTTTATGTTTAGATGAGAGAACACAACTTGATAAAGATCTTTATCAGTTCTTTAAACTGCTAAAAAACTATGTGTGATCACCAACGTACAGTGTTATCGTTAGTATTATTATGAATGTCAACATTATTCTGTCACCTATCTATTAACTTTTATGTAACATGTCCTGTTGTTCATTAACTGTTAATCATGCAACACTTCTACCATAAATACTGTCGGTCTGAGGAGAGTTTGCAGCAAGGATACGACATCTAAGGAACACACCGCATCTGCTAGTTAATCATGAAGCCCCTGTGGTATTGATTTGGGTGTAAAGCGAGGAGAATACCCGCACATTGTTTAGATGTTCCCGATGTTTCCAGAGTTACAATAGCAACATGTCAACCACTGTCTTTGTCAAGTGTTTTGCCACTGTACATTAAACCTGTGGCAGCTTTTGAACAGTGACCCCTGCGCCTATTAAGTCTGCGGAATGTGTGTTCTGTACTGTACCTTGAACTATTGATTTTGGGTATAGCCAAGAAGTTAAATGGTAAACAGCTATTTCAACACACATTCTGTGTGTCTGTTCTCAATATAACTACTGTTAGATACAGCTTAGAAAACAGGAAACAAGATGAAAACTACTGTATGTTGTCTCTTGTTGTTTTATTCCATTTCTGTTGGTCTGAGCCATATAAAGGCAGGTTGGCCAGTAGCAGTACATTTGTGCTGCTACATGTTGTTCTATGCAGTAGAACAGTTCTAGGTATCAAGAAGCTCTGTGGCACTCCGGGGTTTGTTAGTCATCAAAAATTGTAATTGTAATTCTATGATTTCAATACATCTCAGGAGTGTAGGAATCAAACAATACTTTTTATAGTTTGCAAGAGGTCTTGTTTTGTTATTTGTAAATGTCTGGGAGTTGAAAATGGTTTGTTGAGCAAGTGGTTGGATGATGGACCACTTGGTTTTTCCAGTGCTGTTTGTTTGTTAGCTACATCTCACATTTTAGGGCCAAAGCTGTATAGAAATTATTATTGACTGTTTTAAACAGACATCGACTGATTATCAACATCAGAATGAGCGCGATACAAACACACGCTGGATATGAAACATGTTGATGACAATCTGTTACAGCAACAACACCACTATACCCAGAGTTCCCAGTTGTGACAGTCGTGTTGTTTTCATAATACATCAATGTATTCAGCAGCACACCTGGCAGTTTTTATGTTTTAGACCCATAATGTTGTTTTGCTTCCAGTGTGTGAAGCCATTCAACCCTGTGCCTGACGGTGTTCAGGGTCATTTTCTATTGGATTGGGAGTGTTGCGTTTTATAAACTGTTTTGGTATGTTGATCACTGTACCTTAAAATAAAGAGGGCAGCTAAAAAAGACGTGACTGTCCATACGTCTTGTAGTGATGAGTTACTTGAGCAAACTCTCACTTTGAAGTTGAAGATAGTGAATGTGTGGTACTACTGTCGTTAAAACTGCACAACAAGCGCATCAACTTGACTCTCTTTCAACCTGCCTGTCAAACTATAGTCAAACATGTTGTTGATGATATGATATCTAATTTAGCAGCTTCTGCAGGGTCAAACAGTTACTAAGGCCTGATATGTTGAAAGGCACTGGACCACTCAGTTATGTAGACTGTATCACATCTAGCTGTTCAATAATGTTTAAGATAAACTGATACGGCCACCAACTGGAAAAGCAGCCTGTGTTCCCGTAAGCACAGGATAGGAGTTATTATGGTAAAGACATATACTGAGTGTACAAAACATTAGGAACACCTTCCTAATATTGAGTTGTACCCCCTTTTGGACTCTACAAGGTGTTGAAAGCATTCCACAGGGATGCTGGCCCATGTTGACTCTCACAGTTGTGTCAAGTTGGCTGGATTTCCTTTGGGTGGTGAACCATTCTTGATACACATGGGAAACTGTTGAGAGTGAAAATCCCAGCAGCGTTGCAGTTCTTGACACACGCAAACCTGTGCGCCTGGCACCTACTACCATACCCCGTTCAAATGTACTTAAACCTTTGGTCTTTCCCATTCACCCTCTGAATGGCACACATACACAATCCATTGTCTCAAGGCTTAAAAATCCTTCTTTAACCTGTCTCCTCCCCTTCATCTACACTGATTGAAGTGGATTTAACAAGTGACATCAATAAGAGATCATAGCTTTCACCTGGATTCACCTGGTCAGTCTGGAAAGAACCGCTATTCCTAATGTTTGTACACTGGATCTCACTTATCATCGGTCTGTAGATACTGTACTGTACTGTACTGCTAGAGTACAGTTGTTAGCACACACTTAGCGCACAATCTCAGAGCCTACTGTTTGGTGGGTAGTGTTGTTCCTTCTTCACCCAGCATTGGTATAGGTCTGAGAAGACACACAAGTACACTTGATCTTCCCTTGCTTATTCTAATCCAACGGGGAAGGTTGCCTCAGCCATGGAATGTTGTTGCCTTTTTGGTTATGTACTTAATGCTAGCTTATTCATTTGTGTGTGTGTGTGAATGTTTTTGTTAACACAACGCTTTTCATATTCAAAACTCCCATTAGCTAAAGATCTATTAAAAGGCATTATCATCTCACATGCTGTAATACTAAGGTGACATCATGTCCAACAACTGTTCTCGGAATGTCAACTTCAGGAAGTCTGATTGGTCGGTTCATCTCTCACTTCGTGGTGGAAGCTATGATGGCGCTCGAAGTAGATGTTGCCCATAACCACAGATCTAGGATCAGTTACTCTCCCCCTAATCCTAACCTGAGCAATTAGGGGGGTGAAAACAAATCTGTCCCTGTATCAGTGGTTAAAAAGGGCAACCTCTCTGCTGGGATGTGTTTGTCTGTCAGCTGGATGGGCTGAAATGTTGATATGTTATGATACCGTTTGGCCAATCTAAATCTGTGATTGAATGGGAATGTGAAGGGGGATGGCACCTGTAAATATGACTAAATAAACACCTTGGGGTTGTATTTAAAACATTCCTGTTCCACTGTGTTTTTTTATTTCCTTACCACTGTTGGATTTGCATGGATGATGAAGCATGATCATAGACTGCTTCATTATGTCAGTTGTGACATATCAGGATGAATAGCCCCTATTACAGTAAGGCAAAATACTTGCCATTTTACCTAGTGTGCGTCATTTCATCTATTAGGTTCAAATCAAATCAAATCAAATTTTATTGGCCACATGCGCCGAATACAACAGGTGCAGACATTACAGTGAAATGCTTACTTACAGCCCTTAACCAACAGTGCATTTCTTTTTAATAAAAAAGTAAAATAAAACAACAACAAAAAAGTGTTGAGAAAAAAAGACCAGAAGTAAAATAAAATAACAGTAGGGAGGCTATATATACGGTGGGGTACCGGTGCAGAGTCAATGTGCGGGGAAACCGGCTAGTTGAGGTAGTTGAAGTAATATGTACATGTGGGTAGAGTTAAAGTGACTATGCATAAATAATTAACAGAGTAGCAGCAGCGTAAAAAGATGGGGTGGGGGGGGGCAGTGCAAATAGTCCGGGTAGCCATGATTAGCTGTTCAGGAGTCTTATGGCTTGGGGGTAGAAGCTGTTGAGAAGCCTTTTGGACCTAGACTTGGCACTCCGGTACTTGCCGTGCGGTAGCAGAGAGAACAGTCTATGACTAGGGTGGTTGGAGTCTTTGACAATTTTGAGGGCCTTCCTCTGACACCGCCTGGTATAGAGGTCCTGGATGGCAGGAAGCTTGGCCCCAGTGATGTACTGGGCCGTACGCACTACCCTCTGTAGTGCTTTGTGGTCGGAGGCTGAGCAGTTAACATGCCAGGCGGTGATGCAACCAGTCAGGATGCTCTCGATGGTGCAGCTGTAGAACTTTTTGAGGATCAATCATCTCACAATCATCTCCTTTGTCTTGGTCACGTTGAGGGAGAGGTTGTTATCCTGGCACCACACGGCCAGGTCTCTGACAAACTTAATGATGGTGTTGGAGTCGTGCCTGGCCATGCAGTCATGGGTGAACAGGGAGTACAGGAGGGGACTGAGCACGCACCCCTGAGGGGCCCCCGTGTTGAGGATCAGCGTGGCAGATGTGTTGTTACCTACCCTTACCACCTGGGGGCGGCCCGTCAGGAAGTCCAGGATCCAGTTGCAGAGGGAGGTGTTTAGTCCCAGGATCCTTAGCTTAGTGATGAGCTTTGAGGGCACTATGGTGTTGAATGCTGAGCTGTAGTCAATGAATAGCATTCTCACGTAGGTGTTCCTCTTGTCCAGGTGGGAAAGGGCAATGTGGCGTGCAATAGAGATTGCATCATCTGTGGATCTGTTGGGGCGGTATGCAAATTGGAGTGGGTCTAGGGTTTCTGGGATAATGCTGTTGATGTGAGCCATGACCAGCCTTTCAAAGCACTTCATTGCTACAGACTTCAGTGCTACGAGTCGGTAGTCATTTAGGCAGGTTATCTTAGTGTCCTTGGGCACGGGGACTATGGTGGTCTGCTTGAAACATGTTGGTATTACAGACTCAGTCAGGGACATGTTGAAAATGTCAGTGAAGACACTTGCCAGTTGGTCAGCACATGCTCGGAGTACACGTCCTGGTAATCCGTCTGGCCCTACGGCCTTGTGAATGTTGACCTGCTTAAAAGTCTTACTCACATCGGCTACGGAGAGCGTGATCACATAGTCATCCGGAACAGCTGGTGCTCTCATGCATGCTTCAGTGTTGCTTGCCTCGAAGCGAGCATAGAAGTGGTTTAGCTCGTCTGGTAGGCTTGTGTCACTGGGAAGCTCGCGGCTGTGCTTCCCTTTGTAGTCTGTAATAGTTTTCAAGCCCTGCAACATCCAATGAGCATCAGAGCCGGTGTAGTACGATTCAATCTCAGTCCTGTGTTGACTCTTTGCCTGTTTGATGGTTTGTCGGAGGGCATAGCGGGATTTCTTATAAGCGTCCGGGTTAGAGTCCCGCTCCTTGAAAGCGGCAGCTCTACCCTTTAGCTCAGTGCGGATGTTTCCTGTAATCCATGGCTTCTGGTTGGGGTATGTACGTACGGTCACTGTGGGGACGATATCATCGATGCACTTATTGATGAAGCCAGTGACCGATGTGGTGTACTCCTCAATGCTATCTGAAGAATCCCGGAACATGTTCCAGTCTGTGCTAGCAAAACAGTCCTGTAGCTTAGCATCTGCGTCATCTGACCACTTTTTTATTAACCGAGTCACTGGTGCTTCCTGCTTTAGTTTTTGCTTATAAGCAGGAATCAGGAGGATAGAGTTATGGTCAGATTTGCCAAATGGAGGGCAAGGGAGAGCTTTGTATGCGTCTCTGTGTGTGGAGTAAAGGTGGTCTAGAGTTTTTTTCCCTCTGGTTGCACATTTAACATGCTGGTAGAAATTAGGTAGAACGGATTTAAGTTTCCCTGCATTAAAGTCCCCGGCCACTAGGAGCGCTGCCTCTGGATGAGCGTTTTCTTGTTGACTTATGGCCTTAAACAGCTCATTCAGTGCAATCTTAATGCCAGCATTGGTTTGTGTTGGTAAATAGACAGCTATGAAAAATATAGATGAAAACTCTCTTGGTAAATAGTGTGGTCTACAGCTTATCATAAGATACTTACCTCAGGTGAGCAAAACCTCGAGACTTCCTTAGTATTTGATTTTGTGCACCAGCTGTTGTTTACAAATATACACAGACCGCCACCCCTTGTCTTACTGGAGTCAGCCGTTCTATCCTGCCGATGTAGCGTATAGCCCGCTAGCTGTATGTTATCCATGTCGTTGTTCAGCCACGACTCGGTGAAACATAAGATATTACAGTTTTTAATGTCCCGTTGGTAGGATAACCGTAATCTTAGGTCATCCAATTTATTTTCCAATGATTGAAGATTGGCTAATAGGATTGATGGGAGCGGCAGTTTACTCGCTCGCCGTCGGATCCTTACAAGGCACCCCGACCTACGTCCACGATATCTCCGTCTCTTCCTCATGCGAATGATGGGGATTTGGGCCTTGTCCGGTGTCTGTAGGATATCCTTCGCGGCCGCCTCGTTGAAGAAAAATTATTCGTCCAATACGAGGTGAGTAATCGCTGTCCTGATATCCAGAAGCTCTTTTTGGTTATAAGAGACGATGGCAGAAACATTATGTACAAAATAAATTACAAATAACGCGGAAAAACACACACAATAGTACAATTGGTTAGAGGGCTGTAAAACGGCAGCCATCTTCTCCGGCGCCATTTGATACGGTTGGGGGGGACCTGGGTTGATTGTCTCAAGGGTTGGTTGTTGCAGTGCTTATTATTCCCAATCTAGAGGGTGCTGTGTAATATTAAAATGTGTAAATTCTTTGAAAGAACTCATCCATCTGGTCAATTCATGGCAGCATGACAGGTTTCACGTATTTATTAGTCGTATGTACAGGATATACACATGGTATACACCGTCCAATGAAATGCACACCATTTTTTTCTGTCACACACCCACACGTACACGTGTATGCAAAGACATGCATACACAAACTAATTTACTCAAAATGTCATATGTTGCTCTCAAGGCATACATTTCTGAATTCTGTTAGGAATATTGTTTGATCAAAGAAAGGCTTGGCTATTTCTAAGACTCTGTATGCTATAGTTCCTGTTACAAAAGGAATAAGCAACTAGCAAACATTGTGACAACTAACCCCATACTGTGTGACAACCAACCCCATGATGGAGTGTGTGTTTGATGGCTTATAACTCCATGTTGGATAAAAAGGGTCCCCATGTCAACCCAAGGCCTTGGTCTTTCTATTAAGGCTAAAATGAGTCTTGTAAGATATACTGGTGCTGAGAAATACACATGAGAGTAAAAGGTGTGACAGCCAACTCCAGTCTGCCCTAATCAGTCAATCTCCCACTACCCGGAGTAGCCAGGAAACGTATCACTTGCACTTTGATACCAATTATTATTAGGGAAAGTGAAAAGTATAAATCAGCAAGAACACAGCACAGCTAGGAACTCGCCCTTTGTTACTGGTGGAGAAAGGTAATACGATCACATCGATATTCAAGTTTTGTATGTAATATGTAATTGAATATTCATGTATGTATCATAGCTTGTAATATCAGATGTATTATCAATGCTATATTGCAACTTACTTATCACCCATAACATGGTGATAACAGTGTGTTTATTAATTATCTTGTGAATAGCATTTGAAAAGATCTAGGTTTGTTAACAGTGGATGTAAGTGTGTGTATGCATACATCAGACCTGGTTCAAATACATTATTGAATACACTGCAGGATGGGTGCAATTTGTAAGTCGCTCTGGATAAGAGCGTCTGCTAAATTACGTAAATGTAAATGTAGGTGGAGTCGACCCTTTTGGGACTTTTTCATTGCTTCCATTATACAGGTCAAGTTACAGTATGTGAAGTGCACCTCAAGTATTTGAAAGTGTTTATACATTTGACCTAGGTCTGGGTATACATGAATGTGGTTTTGTTTGATATCTAGTTATCAAGAACAATAGGTCCATGGGTTACTAAATGTTAGAGATCGTGAAATACGAACACTATCCAATACTTTGTGATACCTAATATTTACAAACTTGGTTGATCTGAATTAACAACATAACAACAGAATTGCTCTATGCTTTTAAAAAGTATTTAATGAATTAAATGTTATAATTGCATAATTATACAATTTTTTTTACATATTTATATTTAAGAATGTATTTATTCATCAATTTGTTTGTTTATTTATTTGTTTGTATGTATTCATTTATTTAAAAAAATCTTTTTTTTTTCAGGTACATTGTTTTTTTTCAGGTACAATGGCCAGACTTACTGTGCTTTCAGGTACATGCCTTCTTCAGTCATTACCATCATCCTCATCCTCCTTATCATTACCATCATCCTCATCCTTATTATCATTACCATCATCCTCATCCTTCTTATCATTATCATCATCCTCATCTTATTCTTCAATGTGATCCTCTGGTAAACAAGTCCCTAGTGTCTACTCTGTTAACTCAGTAATCTTTCCTCAGGTCTGGGCCTTCTGCTGATGGTGCAGATTGGTAAGCGTTTCCCTCATCAACTTTTTTACATTTCTCAATTGACATGTTCAGACCACAGAGATAAAGATTGTGTTCAATTTAATTATATGGTTTAGATCTCCTTATCTGAGCCCCAATTATACCTCAGAGGCTCGGTAATCCCATTCAAATTCATGCATCCTACATAAGCATTTGAAATTAGGAATCCCAATAAACACAATAGTCCAACCCACTATTTTAGAGAACCCCAAAGGGTCAATGTGAAATTCAGCCTCTGGTTAGATTTCTTCTTCTCCCTTCAGCCGCCTCCACCAAACTGGTATGCCACATGACCAACTGGTCCCAGTACCGCCCCACCACTGGGAAGTTCACCCCTGAGAATATCGACCCGTTCCTCTGCACCCACGTGATCTACGCCCTGGCCACCATCAACAGCTTCAACCAGGTCGCCCCCATCGAGTGGAATGACGAGACCCTCTACAAGAGCCTCAACCACCTGAAGAATGTGTGAGTGACTCTGGGTTGACTTCAGTGAGAGTTGGGCCTTAGTTGATAAATCCATGATGAACACTAGGTTTGACTCTTCATCTTACCTCTCTGATATGCAGGAACCCAATGATGAAGACTCTGCTGTCTGTCGGAGGCACAGTCAACGGACTCAGCCCGTAAGTCTCTAGTGATTCTTATTGTTTCTTCACAATATTTTATTGCGATTTCACAGCTATCCAAAAGCATGGTTTGCTATAAGATAAAACTTCACTTTCACATCTTTCCACTGATCCACATTAAACAGATTTGTCTTTTTGTACCCAGCATCTAAAAAAATATATTTTAATGGTGCAGGTTTTTATTGTTTCCCAGTCCACTCCTTTTTTATCGTAGTGTTTTATCGTAGTGTTTTATCATAGTGTTTTATCATAGTGTTTTCCAGTTCCCTACTTCTGTACATCAATAGGCTCAGGACCAGAGTAACGGTTTACATTGTCTCCCTCCACCCCTCTAGATTCATCGGCATGGTGTCCAAGCCTGAGGGCCGCCAGGCCTTCATCAAGTCAGCCATCAGCTACCTGCGTTCCCACGGCTTTGATGGTCTCAACCTAGCCTGGGAGTTCCCCACTCAAAACGGCAGCCCCGACGGAGACAGGGAGAGGTTCACTGAGCTCGTCAGAGTAAGCTTGCACAGAAACTTTTTTACTAACAGTTATAACATGAGTGAGGATTTGCACCTTTATCTTTCAATGTGTTCCTGTCATTTTCTGTGACTGGTTATCGTTGTAGCGCTGTCTATCCAGCTCAGCCTGAAGAGCAGTTTAGTTGTGATTATTTTCTGTACCTAATGTCTCTGTATGGCTTTACAGGAGCTGCAGAAGGCCTTTGAGAACGATGCTAAAGATACCAGGCTGACCCAGCTGCTCCTGTCTGCCAACGTGGCTGCTCTTCGGCCCACCATCAACTCCAGCTACGAGGTGGCCCAGATCGCCAGGTACTGTAGACAGCATGGGTCTGGGAGAAACCCACTCAGCTGAAATAAGAATTGAAGTCTCTGTTTTCTTTCTTTCTCTTTTTATCTCTCTCCCTCGCTCTCTTTTTCAAACAAACACACTATATATAATTAATTCCCTTCATACACTATATATAATAATTAAGTCTCTTCATGTCTCTGCAGATCTCTGGACTTCATCAACGTGATGACCTATGACTTCCACGGACACTGGGAGAGAGCCACAGGACACAACAGCCCACTGTTCCGCAGCAGCCATGACTCAGGGACACACTACCACTTCAACGTCGTAAGACACACTTTCTTTTTTAACATCTATGCCGAGTCTTTCACCAGGAAGCACTAGTAAACCATTGTGTTATTGATCATGATTATTTTAAATATAGGAAATATTGGTATAGATGTCCTCCATTGTAGCTCCCTTGTCTGAACCACCTGTCCCTGTGTGTTAGGACTCTGCCATCACCTACTGGCTGGACAACGGTGCTCCCGCTGAAAAGCTGCTGATGGGTTTCCCCACCCACGGCCGTACCTACCGTCTCACAACCTCCAACACTGGCCTGGGAGCCCCCACCAACGGCCCTGCTGACGCTGGCCCTTACACCCGTGACGCAGGATACTGGTCCTACTACGAGGTGCTCTAAAACTTTAATAACTATGTTCATGACCATACATTTGATCAACTTTTTTTTTTTTTTACTCAAAGCATACAGGCCACGAATCTCAAAACACTATACGTCATTTTGTGTAGTTTGTTTGTTTATCTGTTTTTTTGTCATTATCTAACATAATGTTTCGCTCCTCCCAGGTCTGCTCCTTCACCTCCGGTGCAACTATCGAATGGGTTGATGAGCAGAAGGTCCCCTATGCCGTCAAAGGCAGCTCCTGGGTGGGCTACGACAGCAAGGAGAGCTACGCTGCCAAGGTACATGCCAGGAACATCTCAGTCAATATCAATCAATCATGCAATCAATCTATTTATCTCTAAAGCCATGTCCATGTTAACACATCTGTCTGTGTCTTCCTTGCTTCATCAGGTCCAGTGGCTGAAGACCAAGAACCTGGGAGGAGCCTCTGTGTGGACCCTAGACATGGATGACTTCAGTGGGGCTTTCTGTGCTGATGGCCCCTTCCCTCTCATCAACCACCTCCGCAACTCTCTGGGTAAATTAACTTCCATTCAGTTCAATTCAATTCAATTCAAGGGACTTTACAAACCTCTTAAGTCAAGTACAGTAAAGGTATACAGTATGTAGGTCTATATGTAATCTCAAACTCTCCTCCCTTTCTCCATACCTCCTTATTTTTCTCCCTCCCTCTCCCAGGCTTCGCCCCCAAGCCCACCACCACTCGTGCCCCCACCACCACCGCTGACCCAATCCTCAGCTTCTGCTCCGGACGTCCAGACGGCCTGTACGTCAACATCTTCGACAACACCACCTACTTCCAGTGTTTCCGTGGCAACACCTACCTGCACAAATGCCAGCCCGGCCTGGTCTATGTTGATGCCTGCAAGTGCTGCAACTGGCCCTGAATTACTGCTAGCTATGTACTGTAGGACCAATTACTTAGAATACCATAACAACCTTCAATGACAACATGCTGTTAAGGCAATAACCTACCTTAGCAACTGGTCCTGAACTGCAACTGGCAAAATTAGGCAATTAGTCATAAATAGACATATTTTAATTTTGTCCTTTTCTATTTGCCTGGCTACTATCTTCCTCAATAAAAAAATAATAACATATAATGTGAATGTTTAATTTTTGCTTGACGTTTTTCATATCTAACCTCACTTGTTGTTTGTTGTTTTTCGATGCAATTGAAGAGTGCTGTAATGTTTCAAACTGTTTGATTGTGAATAAAAAGCCTGCATCCAAATATGTCAATGCACCAAAGCAGTGGGCTAAATCAGGGTCACACAGAGTGTTTCTTGGTAGTCTTAAACAAATCTACTCTGAAACAAAAGTATACACCTCACACACATGGTTATGGGCTTAAGAAAAGAAGACACCTGAACCATGTCAGTTACAGATTTTAAATGTATTCAACTTTGAGTTTGCATCCCAATATTACACTTTATATACATCACAGAAGACTGAAATATAACAAAACAGTTTGACACAGAAACACTGGATTTTCTGAGTTAAAAATAAAATAATGTTTATTAATTATGAAATTGTGAAAAATATTAATAACATTCCACCCATGAGGCCACTAGAGGGCAATTTGGTCATTTGACTGCAGGAAAGAGCTACACTGCATATCAAGCAAATACAACCACATACATACAAGAATGTGTCTTAATCAATTACATTACTATAGTTTAGCATTTTTCTCTTGGTCTCAAAGAACTTCACAAAGTTAGGGGGTTATGTCATCTTACACAAGATGATGCATAACAGCTATAATGTTATGCTATTACCAGTTTACCAAGTCATTTCTAAGTTAATATCGGGGACTGAAAAAGAAAGCGACATTTTATATTTTAATTCCTACAAACCTGGATGTTTACCAGAAAACATGATAAACCACGCCCATTGTTATAGTAGTAGAGCAGTCCCACCACAGTGTATGCTATGGGTTAGATTGGCAACACTTAACCTCAGATAATGGCCATTAGGAGAGTAATAAACTCCATGCTGTTGTTATTATTAGCCTTAGCTATGGGCTGAGAATTCTCTGTTGTCTCCACACATATATCACAATTCCTGTTTACAGGATTCAATGGTAGCTAATTAATGCTTTATGTTACAGACCTGTTTCAACTGGAATATAGAAGGCTGAAGCATTTAAGGTGCAAAAAAAATATTTTGTCACTTGTTGAAATAATGAAATATAATTATTATTATTATTATTACATGTAACCAGGGACCTCTATTTTTGTTTAAATAACTTGTTGGTATAGTCTTTCTTGGTCCATTGAAGTAAATAAAGTGCTGTTACAGTGCCTTCAGAAGGTATTCACACCCCTTGACTTTTTCCACATTTTGTTGTGTTACAAAGTGGGATAAAAATGGATTTAATTGTCTTTTTTTTTATCAACGATCAACACAAAATACTCTGTAATGTCAAAGTGGAAGAAACATTTGTAAAATAATAAATATGCAAATAAAACACTGACATATGTTGACTAGATAAGTATTAGAATCACCTTTGGCAGTGATTACAGCTGTGAGTCTTTCTGGGTAAGTCTCTAAGAGCTTTGCACACCTGGATTGTACAATATTTGCACATTATTCTTAAAAAAAGTATTCAATTCTGTCAAGTTGGTCTTTGATCATAGCTAGACAGACATTTTCAAGTCTTGCCATAGATTTTCAAGCTGATTTATGTCGAAACTGTAACTAGGCCATTCAGGAATATTCAATGCTGTCTTGGTAAACAACTCCAGTGTATATTTGGCCTTGTGTTTTAGGTTATTGTCCTGCTGAAAGGTGAATCCATCTCCCAGTGTGTTGGAAAGCAGACTGAACCAGGTTTTCCTCTAGGATTTTGCCTGTGCTTAGTGCTATTCCATTTATTTTTATCATAAAAAAACTCCCTAGTCCTTACCAATGACAACCACACCCATAACATAATGCAGCCACCACCATGCTTGAAAATATGAAGAGTGGTACTCAGTGATGTGTTGTGTTGGATTTGCCTAAAACATAACGCTTTGTATTCAGGACATAAAGTTAATTTCCTTTCCACATTTTTTGCAGTTTTACATTAGTGTGTTATTGCAAACAGGAAGCATGTTTTGGAATATTTTTATTTTGTACAGGCTTCCTTTTTTCACTCTGTCAATTAGGTTAGTATTGTGGAGTAACTACAATGTTGTTGATACATCCTCAGTTGTCTCCTATCACAGCCATTAAACTCTGTAACTGTTTTAAAGTCACCATTGGTCTAATGGTGAGGCATTGGAAAACCTCTTTGGTCTTTGAGGTTGAATCTGTGTTTGGAATTAACGGCTCGGCTGAGGGACCTTACAGATAATTGTATGTGTGGGGTACAGAGATAGGGTATCCATTCAACAATCATGTTAAACAGTTTTTCATCTTTAATTAATTAGTAAAAAATGTGAAAAACATAATTCCACTTTGACATTACGGGGTATTTTGTGTAGGCCCGTGGGAAAAAAACAACGAAATGTAATCCATTTTAAATTCAGGCAGTAACACAACAAAATGTGGAAAAAGTAAAGGGGTGTGAGTACTTTCTGAAGGCACTGTACCTAGTTACCCACTTGTGCTGTGGTTGGTGTTCAGGGCAATTGTTGTAATAATCTCTGTTTAATAGTGGTGTGTCATTGACCTCTCTGTCCTGAGTATAAATAGAGCCCCTAGGCCCTAGTCCTATTGTGCTCCATCTATAGCTGGGAAGGAACCTCTACTGTTTCTACAAAAATAGCTGAGTATCATTTAGTTTCAATAACTTGTTGTTGGTATAGTTTTGCTTGGTCAATTGAAGTAAAGTGCCGTCTCTCTAGTAACCTAGTTAATTATTGCTGTCTGAACTGTTAATTGCTCACCACTTGTGCTGTGGTTGGTATTGACAGTGACTTAAATAAATGTCAGGGCAATTGGTGTTGTGGGGATCTATTTTCTTATAACTAGATGTGATGCCCAGCTTAGAAAGAATATATTAATGATTAAACATAATAGGTTTGTACTGTACTGATACAGATTGTTTAATATAACAAGCTGTGATTAATGTGAGGAACTGTTAGGGGGGTAGGATGAGATAAGACTTGTGTCTCACATACACACACACTGCCTTTTTGTTAAACCGCTCAAGGACATGTGTTCTGCTACAGTGGAGAGGAACAGACTATGTCTGAGGTTGCTGACTCGAGACAAGTTGTGGAGATAACAACTAATGCCTGGCAACAGTGAAGCGCCAAGGGGCTGGGACCTGCCTGTGCGCCAACGATAGGCTGAGTAAGTCTAAACCACGCTCAGTCTCTACTCTGATAGGCCTGCTTGGATCAGGAACTATCTCTTTCAGAGTATTTAAATAATAACTTTTAACAATGGCTCAGTTCTCTGTCTGCCCTGCGTGGTATTTCAGTGAGCCCGTATACGAACTCTCATACTTACCATTTAAACATTTGCATTAATAAAATACTAGTCTATTTTAGAAGATGTGTATTGACCTCTTTTTGTTCCTATACCAGATTTGAATTGACGCAACTTATCAGTGTAGTAATCTCTGGTTATCAGTGCCTGTATTGGAGGGTGAGGGGTTTCACATTTCCTAGGCAATCAGCAATTTTTGCCGGGAGGTGTGTCCTTCACTACTGCTAGGCAATCAGCAATTAATGTTAGTACTTCAGTCTCCACAGTTTTTTCAGCTCAGCAGTAAGTGATGATCGTGTCGTCGAAACGAAGACAGTTCTGTCAAGTTGTTAGAGGAAGGAAAGAGAGGAAGGCTCACACCACTCTCTCATATGAGTACCATACCTACAGTTGAAGTCGGAAGTTTACATACACCTTAGCCAAATACATTTAAACTCAGTTTTTCACAATTCCTGACATTAAATCCTAGTAAAAATTCCCTGTCTTGGGTCAGTTAGGATCACCACTTTATTTTAAGAATGTGAAATGTCAGAATAATAGTAGAGAGAATTATTTCTTTCAGCTTTTATTTCTTTCATCACATTTCCAGTGGGTCAGAAGTTTACATACACTCAATTAGTATTTCATAGCATTGCCTTTAAATCGTTTAACTTGGGTCAAACGTTTCGGGTAGCCTTCCACAAGCTTCCCACAATAAGTTGGGTGAATTTTGGCCCATTCCTCCTGACAGAACTGGTGTAACTGAGTCAGGTTTGTAGGTCTCCTTGCTCGCACACGCTTTTTCAGTTCTGCCCACAAATGTTCTATAGGATTGAGGTCAGGACTTTGTGATGGCCACTCCAATACCTTGACCTTGTTGTCCTTAAGCCATTTTGCCACAACTTTGGAGGTATGCTTGGGGTCATTGTCCATTTGGAAGACCCATTTGTAACCAAGCTTTAACTTCCTGACTGATGTCTTGAGATGTTGCTTCAATACATCCACATAATTTTCCGTCCTCATGATGCCATCTATTTTGTGAAGTGCACCAGTCTCTCCTGTAGCAAAGCACCCCCACAGCATGATGCTGCCACCCCTGTGCTTCACGGTTGGGATGGTGTTCTTCGGCTTGCAAGCCGCCCCCTTTTTCCTCCAAACATAACGATGGTCATTATGGCCAAACAGTTCTATTTTTGTTTCATCAGACCAGAGGACATTTCTCCAAAAAGTACGATCTTTATCCCCCTGTGCAGTTCAAACCGTAGTCTGGCTTTTTTATGGCGGTTTTGGAGCAGTGGCTTCTTGCTTGCTGAGCGGCCTTTCAGGTTATGTCGATATAGGATTTGTTTTACTGTGGATATAGATACTTTTGTACCTGTTTCCTCCAGCATCTTCACAAGGTCCTTTGCTGTTGTTCTGGGATTGATTTGCACTTTTCGCACCAAAGAACGTTCATCTCTAGGAGACAGAACGCGTCTCCTTCCTGAGCGGTATGACGGCTGCGTGGACCGATGGTGTTTATACTTGCGTATTATTGTTTGTACGGATGAACGTGGTACCTTCAGGCATTTGGAAATTGCTCCCAAGGATGAACCAGACTTGTAGAGGTCTACAATAATGTTTCTGAGGTCTTGGCTGATTTCTTTTGATTTTCCCATGATGTCAAGCAAAAAGGCACTGAGTTTGAAGGTAGGCCTTGAAATACATCCACAGGTACACATCCAATTGACTCAAATTATGTCAATTAGCCTATCAGAAGCTTCTAAAGCCATGACATCATTTTCTGGATATTTTTCAAGCTGTTTAAAGGCACAGTCAATTTAGTGTATGTAAACTTCTGACCCACTGGAATTGTGATCCAGTGAATTATAAGTGAAATAATCTGTCTGTAAACAATTGTTGGAAAAATTACTTGTGTTATGCACAAAGTAGATGTCCTAACCGACTTGCCAAAACTATAGTTTTTTGGAACAGCTAATCTGCAGTCAAGAAGGCTGAGTTAATCTCAGCCTATATTGCCCTTAAATCCCTACACTTTTTGGCCCTGACCAAGACATGGATTACTCTAGAGAGCACTGCTACTCCAGCTGCTCTCTAGTCATCTGACTACGTGTTCTCTCATAGTTCAGGAGCATTTGGTGGTCACAGTGGTGGCAAAGGTCCAGTGGTGGATATTTTCACACATTTGAATTCCTTGCTGTCAATGTCACTTGTCCACTCAAGCTTTACATTGTTGTAATTTATCGCCCACCAGGTGGCTTTGGAGAGTTCCTCAATGAGCTTGACACCTTGATAAGCTAATTTTCCGATAATAGCTCACCATTCATCGTACTGGGTGACTTCAACTTCCCGACACCTGACTTCGATTAATTTATTTCCGCTTAATTCCTCTTTTGACCACACTCTTTCCCAGTGCCCTCCCAGTCACAAGGCAGGAAATGCGCTTGACCTCATCTTTACTAGAAACTGTTCACTTACTAATCTCACTGCAACCCCCCTCCTTGTCTCTGACTACTACTTTGTTTCCTTTTCTCTCCCACTCTCCCAAGTTTAGTTTCCTCCAACCCTACCCAATCAGCTCCTACCCATTCGATAATTCACCGTCACAATCTTTGCTCACTCTCTCTATCACTCTCCCTCCCACTACTATCTTCTATCTATAATTTTTACCTTCTGCTAAATACTTGTTTCTCCTGTCTTCTGATTCTGCCTCTTTGACCCTACTTTCCTTCCTTTCCGCATTCTATGACTCTCACTGTTCCCTTTCCTCCCGGCCGGCTCAGTCTTCCACTCCTGCCCCGTGGCTGAGTGACTCACTGCGAGCTCACCAAATAGGGCTGGAGGAAACTAAACTTCGGGAGGACCTATCATCCTTCTACTCCCTCTCTTTACCTTCCTCTTTATCCGCTGCTAAAGCCACTCTCTAGCACTCTAAATTTCAAGCTTCTGCCTCTAACCCTAGGAAACTTTTTCCCACTTCCTCCCTCCTTAATCCTTTATCTCCTTCCCCTCCCTCCTTCCTCTCTGTGGACAACTTTGTTAACCACTTTGAAAAGAAGGTTGACAATATCCACTCCTTAGTCACACAGCCTACTGAGTCCACTGGTCCCACTCTCACAGAACTACTCTACTCCTTAACCTCTTTTGTCCTCTCTCTTTACAGATGAAATCATGTGACTAGTGATGTTATCCCTGACCCCTGGCTGCGTTCCCTCTGACTTCAAGATGCCCAAAGTAGCTCCCCTCATCAACAAATCTACACTCGACCACTCTGACCAAATGACAGACTACTAACACTTTTTTTCTTAATTTTTTACACTTGATTGTGCTGACGGCTCACTCAACTGAGACCACACTCCTCTGCGTGAAGAACACTATCCGCTCTGCCAAAGCTGACTCCCTCTCTCCTCTGTTCTCTATCCGATACCTTCGACACCGCGAACACTATGAACTGCTCCCATTAAGACCATTGTACATCGAAGTTGTGAATATTAGATGTATACAGTGCATTCGAAAAGTATTCAGACCGCTTGACTTGTTCCACATTTTGTTAGGTTACAGGTTTAGACATTTTTGCAAATGTATATAAAAAAAAAATTTAATCACATTTACATAAGTATTCAGACCCTTTACTCCGTACTTTGTTGAAGCACCTTTGGCAGCGGTTACAGCCTTGAGTCTTCTTGGGTATGACGCTACAAGCTTGGCACACCTGTATTTGTGGAGTTTCTCCCATTCTTCTCTGGAGATCCTCTCAAGCTCTGTCAGGTTGGATGGGGAGCGTTGCTGCACAGCTATTTTCAGGTCTCTCCAGAGATGTTTGATCGGGTTCAAGTCCGGGCTCTTACTGGGCCACTGAAGGACATTCAGAGACTTGTCCCGAAGCCACTCCTGCGTTGTCTTGGCTGTGGGCTTAGGGTTGTTGTCCTGTTAGAAGATTAATCTTCGCCCCAGTCTGAGGTCCTGAGAGCTCTGGAGCATGATTTCATCAAGGATCTTTCTGTACTTCATCTTTCCCTCAATCCTGACTAGTCTCCCAGTCCCTGCCACTGGAAAACATCCCCACAGCATGATGCTGCCACCACCATGCTTCACCGTAGGGATGGTGCCAGGTTTCCTCCAGACGTGATGCTTGGCATTCAGGCCAAAGAGTTGAATCTTGGTTTCATCAGAACAAAGAATCTTGTTTCTCATGGTTTGAGTCCTTTAGATGCCTTTTGGCAAACTCCAAGCAGGCTGTCATGTGCCTTTTGCTGAGGAGTGGCTTCCATCTGGTCACTCTACCATAAAGGCCTGATTGGTGGAGTGCTGCAGAGATGGTTGTCCTTCTGGAAGGTTCTCCAATCTCCACAGAGGAGCTCTGTCCAAGTGACCATCGGGTTCTCAGTCACCTCCCTGACCAAGGCCCTTCTCCCCTGATTGCTCAGTTTGGCCGGGCGGCCAGCTCTAGGAAGAGTCTTGGTGGTTCCAAATGTCTTCTATTTAAGAATGGAGGCCACTGTGTTCTTGGGGACCTTCAATGCTGCAGAAATATTTTGGTACCCTTCCCCAGATCTGTGCCTCGACACAATCCTGTCTCGGAGCTCTACGGACAATTCCTTTGACCTCATGGCTTGGTTTTTACTCTGACGTGCACTGTCAACTGTGGGACCTTATATAGACAGGTGTGTGCCTTTCCAAATCATGTCCAATCATTTGATTTTACCACAGGTGGACTCCAGTCAAGATGTAGAAACATCTCAAGGATGATCAATGGAAACAGGATGCACCTGAGCTCAATTTCGAGTCTCATAGCAAAGGGTCTGAATATTTATGTCAATAACGTATTTCTGTATTTTTTTTTTTATATAAATTTGCTACAAATTATAAACCCTGTTTTTGCTTTGATATTATGGGGTATTGTGTGTAGTTTGATGAGGAAAATGTTTTATTTAATCCATTTTAGAATAAGGCTGTTACGTAACAATGTGGAAAAAGTAAAGGAGTCCGAATACTTTCCGAATGCACTGTATTATATCTGTTTGGGCTTCTTGCAGTCAATTTGCGGTCTACAAATTATACTGAACAAAAATAGAAATGCAACGTAAAGTGTTAGTCCCATGTTTAATGTCCTGAAGTAAAAGATCCCAAACATTTTCCATACGCACAAAAATATGATTTCTTTCATATTCTGTTAGTAAGCATTACTCATTTGCCAAGATAATCCGTCTACCTGACAGGTGTGGCATATTAAACAGCATGTTCATTACACTGGTGCACCTTGTTCTGGGCACAATAAAAGGCCACTCTAAAATATGCAGTTTTGTCACACAACACAATGCCACAGATTTAAGGGAGCGTGCAATTGGTATGTTGACCGCAGGAATGTCCACCAGAGCTGTTGCCAGAGAATGTAATGTTCATTTCTCTAACATAAGCTGCCTCCAATGTCGTTTTAGAGAATTTGGCTGTACGTCTAACTAGCCTCACCACCACAGACCACGTGTAACCACGCCAGCCCAGGACCTCCACATCCGGCTTCTTCATCTGAGACCAGCCACCCGGACAGCTGATGAAACTGTGGGTTTGCACAAGCGAAGATTTTCTGCACAAACTGTCAGAAACCGTCTCAGGGAAGCTCATCTGTGTGCTCCTCGTCCTCACCAGGGTCTTGACCTGACTGCAGTTCGGCATCATAACAGACTTTAGTGGGCAAATGCTCACCTTCGATAGCCACAGGCATGTTGGAGAAGTGTACTGTTCTTGGATAATGGCGTTGTGTGTGCAAGCGTTTTGCTGATGTTAAGCTTGTGAACATAGTGCCCCATGGTGGAAGTGGGGTTATGGTATAGGCAGGCATAAGCTACGGACAATGAACACAATTGCATTTTATCAATGCCAATTTGTATGCACAGAGATACAATGATGAGATCCTGAGGCCCATTGTCATTCCATTTATCCACCGTCATCACCTCATGTTTCAGCATGATAATGTACTGCCCCATGTTGCCAGGATCTGTGCCCAATTACTGGAAGCTGAAAATGTCCCAGTTCTTCCATGGCCTGCATACTCCCAGACATGTTAATCATTGAGCATAGCATGTTTTGGATGCTCTTGATCGGTGTGTACGACAGTGTGTTCCAGTTCCCGTCAATATCCAGCAACTTCGCACAGCCATTGATGAGGAGTGGGACAAAATTCCGCAGGCCACAATCAACAAACTGATAAACTGTGTGAAGGAAATGTGTCGCACTGCATGAGGCAAATGGTGGTCACACCAGATATTGACTGGTTTTCTGATCCACGCAACTACCCTTTTTTTAAAGGTATCTGTTACCAACAGATGCATATCTGTATTCCTAGTCATGTGAACTCTATAGATTAGGGCCTAATGAATTTATTTCAAATAACTGATTTCCTTATATGAACTGTAACTCAGTATAATCTTTGAAATTGTTATACAGTATTTTTGTTCAATAAAGATTTTAAGAAACAATTGTACTTACATGATTGATATGAACTGCCATTGCAGTCACTGAACCATAAAAGTCAAGGTTCGAAAAAAAGAAACAAATGCATAGCTGCAAGCTGTACCATATTTCATGAGGACAGTTTAGATAATGCTTTATTACTTACAGATAGACAGTTTATTAATGGTTGTTGATGACATTGCACCACTAGTATCTATTACTGTAATCAGTTGACTCAGAAGTACCCAGATAGCAACGAGCAGGCAGCAGGAAGGCGGCCCTACAAAGTAATTGCTCATGGCGAGATAGCCGAGTTGCTTGGTGGCCTCACCGGTGGGATGCTCGCAATTGGCCGCTTTAATCACGCAACAGCCGTGCTCCTGCCGCTGACGTGCCGTTTTCCTCACACACCCCAACTGCCCTTTTCCTGACCTACAACACTACAGCTGCCAGTCATAGGGCAAGCTGATTTTTTTCAGTGTCAAACCAGCAGCATGCCTGCTCCCTGGTGCCATTTATTTTTATATAAAGGTAACTACCAAAATAATGTAAACACATGAGTAAATGAGGGATACAAAGTATACTGAACGAGTTGAAAAGTCAGTAAAAAGAGTCCAACTTCCCATCACTACTATTAAGACACTTTATGTTGGTGTTTCCTTTATTATGGCAGTTACCTCTATGCATTATATATTTATTGATTTTTAGTTTAGTGGTCTTCTGAGTAGGGGCTACCTGCCAGAGATTCAAATCACATCATAAGCAGTTTTCCAAAGGCTTGTAGCGGTCCTCTGAGTAGGGGCTACCCGCCATAGATGCAAATCATGTCTTAAGGCCTTTCCGCACTGTACATCGGATTCAGTCATTTGCTATTATCACGTCACACTGTGCGATGTTCCCAAATTAAAATCTTGATATCAACCTGGACAGATTGTACGATTTGCTTCAGTTCTGTCATCACATTCTGCGATTGGCTTGCAAGGCTACGTCAGCCGACGTAGGCTACGTCAACTGCAGAGGTGCACTTGATCTGTGCATGTGCCAGCTACCTAGACCCTGTCACACTGAAAGAGCCAAGACGTCCGAAAAATTGTTTACGACCTAAGAATTTCCCCACGACATGCACATTTTGTTTGGAATGGCAAAATCGTGGCTTAAGACAACTAAAATCGTGCAGTCTGCAAAGACCTTAAGTGGCAAACTCCGCTCACCTGTTGGTGGTAGGACTTTATAGTCTTCTGCTTTGGGAAGGTGGAAAATAGCGAGCGGCAGGCTTTTTTTGCGTGCTGGGTAGTAGCTTAAGTGATTTGTAAAATGTTGGTGTTTTCATTCATTCCGGTACATTTCAAAATACATTTAATGACAGTTTTTTGACAGATTTCACCCAACAAACCACTACCATAAATTATTATCGTTATAGTGATCAAAGTGTCAAAAAGCATATTTTTCTTCATTCATTAAAGGGATAGTTCACCCAAATTACAAAATTACATTTCGGTTTCATTATCCTTGCAATCTATGGACAAGGTAAGACAGCAATCCATGCTTTGGTTTTATTTACCTGGCCACTGTCTCCAAATGCTACTTTTTAGCATTTGTGGCACAAATCCAATGCAAGTCAATATTGTGATATTAGCATTTTTAATGTGTCATGTTCAAATCAACTTAAAGTAACTTCATTGAGCTACACAATCAATTTTAGACACTTTAGAATTATTTTAACATGACGCGAAAAATCCTAATATCGGGTATATTGACTTACATTGGATTTGTGCCACAAATGCTAAAAGTGAGCATTTGGAGAAAGTGGTCAGGTAGACAAAACCAAAGCATAGATTGTTGGATTAATTTAGTAAGATATAGATAATTAGATATAGATAATTAGATTTTCTACTTGATTTATGAAGTGTCATTGATGTCACTGAACTATAAAAAAATGTAAAAGCACTCGCACATCTGAGTGATGTCATTGCAGGTGGGTGGGAATAATTCTATAACTTAAAAGAAAAGAGAAAACCGGACACTGCTTTTGCTCAGCCTTGAGGCTGAGAGGCCAACACGTAAGCTTGAATAAAACAAGTGATAAGAGCAAGAACAGTGTACAGGTTTCTATTTTCTTTTAAGTCACTGAACTATAAAAGTTAATAAAAGTTTTTAAGAATGTGAAGTTAGGATAGACTGAACATGTGAAAGTTGGCTTGGTGTCTCTAGCTTGAACTGTTCAAGAGTTACTGTTGATTAGTTATTTATGCAAATGTGTATACATTTGTATCGTAATAGTTGATACAAGTTTTTAAGAATTTTAAGTTAGGATAGCTTGAAAAACATGAGGAAGTTGGTTTAGTATCTCTAGCTTGAACGGTTCAAGAGTTACTGTTGGTGAGTTACTGTATGTAAATGTGAGTGGGGAGAACAAGTATTTGATACACTGCCGATTTTGCAGGTTTTCCTACTTACAAAGCATGTAGAGGTCTGTAATTTTTATCATAGGTACACTTCAACTGTGAGAGACGGAATCTAAAACAAAAATCCAGAAAATCACAATGTATAATTTTAAAGTAATTAATTTGCATTTTATTGCATGACATTAGTATTTGATACATCAGAAAAGCAGAACTTAATATTTGGTACAGAAACCTTTGTTTGCAATTACAGAGATCATACGTTTCCTGTAGTTCTTGACCAGGTTTGCACACACTGCAGCAGGGATTTTGGCCCACTCCTCCATACAGACCTTCTCCAGATCCTTCAGGATTCGGGGCTGTCGCTGGGCAATACGGACTTTCAGCTCCCTCCAAAGATTTTCTATGGGGTTGAGATCTGGAGACTGGCTAGGCCACTCCAGGACCTTGAAATGCTTCTTACGAAGCCACTCCTTCGTTGCCCGGGTGGTGTGTTTGGGATCATTGTCATGCTGAAAGACCCAGACACGTTTCATCTTCAATGCCCTTGCTTATGGAAGGAGGTTTTCACTCAAAATCTCACGATACATGGCCCCATTCATTCTTTCCTTTACACGGATCAGTCGTCCTGGTCCCTTTGCAGAAAAACAGCCCCAAAGCATGATGTTTCCACCCCCATGCTTCACAGTAGGTATGGTGTTCTTTGGATGCAACTCAGCATTCTTTGTCCTCCAAACACGACGAGTTGAGTTTTTACCAAAAAGTTATATTTTGGTTTCATCTGACCATATGACATTCTCCCAATCCTCTTCTGGATCATCCAAATGCACTCTAGCAAACTTCAGACGGGCCTGGACATGTACTGGCTTAAGCAGGGGGACACGTCCAGCACTGCAGGATTTGAGTCCCTGGCGGCGTAGTGTGTTACTGATGGTAGGCTTTGTTACTTTGGTCCCAGCTCTCTGCAGGTCATTCACTAGGTCCCCCCGTGTGGTTCTGGGATTTTTGCTCACAGTTCTTGTGATCATTTTGACCCCACGGGGTGAGATCTTGCTTGGAGCCCCAGATCGAGGGAGATTATCAGTGGTCTTGTATGTCTTCCATTTCCTAATAATTGCTCCCACAGTTGATTTCTTCAAACCAAGCTGCTTACCTATTGCAGATTCAGTCTTCCCAGCCTGGTGCAGGTCTACAATTTTGTTTCTGGTGTCCTTTGACAGCTCTTTTGTCTTGGCCATAGTAGAGTTTGGAGTGTGACTGTTTGAGGTTGTGGACAGGTGTCTTTTATACTGATAACAAGTTCAAACAGGTGCCATTAATACAGGTAACGAGTGGAGGACAGAGGAGCCTCTTAAAGAAGAAGTTACAGGTCTGTGAGAGCCAGATATCTTGCATGTTTGTAGGTGACCAAATACTTTTTTTCCACCATAATTTGCAAATAAATTCATTAAAAATCCTACAATGTGATTTTCTGGATCTTTTTTCTCAATTTGTCTGTCATAGTTGACGGGTACCTATGATGAAAATTATAGGCCTCTCTCATCTTTTTAAGTGGGAGAACTTGCACAATTGGTGGCTGACTAAATACTTTTTTTCCCCACTGTAAGTCTATGGCACTTTTATTGTAATTGAAATGCATTGGCAGCTCATTTAGGGAGCTCATTTAAATATTTTTGTAGTACAAAAAGTATAAATTATATCAAAATCATTTTCTCAAGCAATCTAAGTTGGGGCAGTCTGCACATTTGGAAGGGGATTTTGTGTTAATAGCTTAAGTTGTTTAAGCGCTAGAGCAAGCGGATGAAATCAAATAATACTAATAATATGAGTATGTAAGAAATCTAGAGTTGTGCATTGTTTTGCATGCACACCTAATAATAATATGAGTATGTAAGAAATCTGGAGTTGTGCATTGCTTTGCATGCACACCTAATAAAGACTGAAATAGCTTGGTTGGATAAGTGTCCACCCCCCTTGTAATAGCAATCCTAAATTAACTCAGGTGTAACCAATCACCTTCAAAATCACATACCAAGTCAATTGGCCTCCACCTGTGTTAAATTGTAGTGATTCGCATAATATCAGGATACATTCATCAGTTCCTGTTGGTTCCCTCTGCTGGGTAGTGAATTGCAAAGCAAACATTCAACCATAAGCACCAAGGAGCTTGTAAAATAATTCCGGGACAAAGTCATGGAAAGGCACAGCACAGTAGCCTGAGTAGCAGTCTCTTTAGCTAACATTCCACTCCTTGCCACTCCTTGTCATTGCCAAAGACACTGGCCTTTCGGCAAGCTCAACGTTCAATATGCAGCCGGATTTACGGCGCAGTTGCTGATTGGTAGTTGGAAACAACATTCATCTTTTCCATGACAACGTTATGGAACATGGGGTGCGCAAATATTTGGCGCATCTGTATAAACTCAGCAAAAAAAGAAACGTCCTCTAACTATCAACTGCGTTTATTTTCAGCAAACTTAACATGTGTAAATATTTGTATGAACATAACAAGATTAAACAGCTGAGACATAAACTGAACAAGTTCCACAGACAGAAATGGAATAATGTGTCCCTGAACAAAGGGGGGGTCAAAATCAAAAGTAACAGTCATTATCTGGTGTGGCCACCAGCTGCATTAAGTACTGCAGTGCATCTCCTCCTCATGGACTGCACCAGATTTGCCAGTTCTTGCTGTGAGATGTTACCCCACTCTTCCACCAAGGCACCTGCAAGTTACCGGATATTTCTGGGGGAAATGGCCCTAGCCCTCACCCTCCGATCCAACAGGTCCCAGACGTGCTCAATGGGATTGAGATCCGGGCTCTTCGCTGGCCATGGCAGAACACTGACATTCCTGTCATGCAGGAAATCACGCACAGAACGAGCAGTATGGCTGGTGGCATTGTCATGCTGGAGGGTCATGTCAGGATGAGCCTGCAGGAAGGGTACCACATGAGGGAGGAGGATGTCTTCCCTGTAACGCACAGCGTTGAGATTGCCTACAATGACAAGAAGCTTAGTCCGATGATGCTGTGACACACCGCCCCAGACTATGACGGACCCTCCACCTCCAAATCGATCCCGCTCCAGAGTACAGGCCTCAGTGTAACGCTCATTCCTTTGACGATAAACGTGAATCCGACCATCACCCCTGGTGAGACAAAACCGTGACTCATCAGGGAAGAGCACTTTTTGCCAGTCCTGTCTGGTCCAGCGACGGTGGGTTTGTGCCCATAGGTGACGTTGTTGCCGGTGATGTCTGGTGAGGACCTGCCTTACAACAGGCCTACAAGCCCTCAGTCCAGCCTCTCTCAGCCTATTGCGGACAGTCTGAGCACTGATGGAGGGATTGTGCATTCCTGGTGTAACTCGGGCAGTCGTTGTTGCCATCCTGTACCTGTCCCACAGGTGTGATGTTCGGATGTACCGATCCTGTGCAGGTGTTGTTACACGTGGTCTGCCACTGCGAGGACAATTAGCTGTGCAAATTATTTCACTGGCCACATCTGCAGTCCTCATGCCTCCTTGCAGCATGCCTAAGGCACGTTCACGCAGATGAGCAGGGACCCTGGGCATCTTTCTTTTGGTGTTTTTCAGAGTCAGTAGAAAGGCCTTTTTAGTGTCCTAAGTGTTAGGCTCTGGTTCAACCCAGCACTCAGAGAAACAACACGACAAAGGGAGTGGAAGAAACAAAAATGTTTAATAAAAGTTAAAATAGTCTAAGTCCAAAAAACAACTGAAGTAAAGGAACAGAGTGGGCTAGTCTGCTCCGGAGGAAGGAGAGGCTGAGGCAGGCAGGCAGGCAGGCAGGCAGGCAGGCAGGCAGACCGACAGGCAGGAAGGCAGGCAGGTTGGGAGGTATGTCCGAAACGCTCTGGTAAGAACAACGATCTGGCGCCGGTGGAGAGCCATGCCCAGGAATAAGTAGTGCAGGTTGATGAGAGAATAGGATGCAGCTGCATAGGCAGGAATCACTGGAAACAACCCGCAGCTGCACAGGAGAGGCAGATCCTGAGCACGCCCCCTGATCCACTCCAGACACACCCACATAAAGGGGACAAACACACATACAGATACAACAGAAAAAGAGGGGACAAAACAAGGAGGAAGGGAAACAGAAAAGGGAGAGACAAGCTGCCCACATAACAGTACCCCCCCCTCAATGGTCGCCACCTGGCGACCCACCAGGCCTGTCAGGGTTGTCGTGATGGAAGTCCGTGATCAGCTGAGGATCCAACACAAAACGCTTAGGGACCCAAGACCTCTCCTCTGGTCCATAACCTTCCCAATCGACTAGGTATTGGAGACCCCTACCCCGCCTCCGAGAGTCCAGGAGCCTACTGACGGTGTAGGCCGGATGGTCGTCAATGAGGCGAACAGGTGGAGGTGGATCAGCCGGCGGACACAAAAGGCTGGAGGACACAGGTTTTAGTTGGGAGACGTGGAAAGTAGGGTGTATCTTCATGGCTGAAGGCAACTTCAAACGAACCGCAGCGGGGTTAATGATGGACTCCACCACAAACGGACCCAGGTACCGAGGAGACAGCTTGCGTGATTTGGTACGAAGAGGTACGTTCTTAGATGACAGCCAAACCTCTTGACCAGGATGAAACACAGGTGCGGGAGTCCTGCTCCTATCCGCTGTTGTCTTGTTCCTGTCGGTGGTCCGAAGCAATGCTTCCCGAGCGTCGCTCCACACTCTCTGGCAGCGGCGGAGGTTCTCCTGAACCGAAGGAACAGCCAATTCCTTCTCCTGAGCAGGAAACAGAGGGGGTTGATAACCCATGGTAACCTCGAAGGGTGAAAGACCGGTGGCAGAGGCGGTGAGGGAGTTGTGGGCGTACTCTATCCAGGGCAGATGTTTGGCCCAGGATGATGGATGTTGAGCAGCCACACAACGAAGGGTTGCTTCGAGGTTTTGATTGGCTCTTTCTGTTTGACCGTTGGTCTGGGGATGAAACCCTGAGGACAGACTAACGGAAGCACCCAAAGCAGAACAGAAAACCTTCCAAACACGGGAAGTAAACTGTGGGCCTCTATCAGATACGATGTCCACAGGTATTCCATGGGGACGGAATACATGTTGGACTAGGAGGTCCGCTGTCTCACTGGCAGACGGTAATTTTGGTAATGCTATATAGTGGACAGATTTAGAGAATCTGTCCACAATGGTAAGTATAGTATCATTACCTTCAGACTTGGGTAGGCCGGTGACAAAATCCATGGCAATGTGGGACCAGGGACGGCTGGGAACTGGGAGGGGTAGCAGCAGCCCCGAAGGGGACTGATGGGAGGCTTTGCCCCGAGCACAGGTTGAACAGGCTGCCACAAAAGCCCGAACGTCAGTTTCCATTGAAGGCCACCAAAAATGTCTCCTAAGCAGCGTCAACGTGCGTCTCATCCCAGGGTGACCAGCAAAACGGGAGGTGTGAATCCACTGCAACACCTGAGACCGGACCGTCTCGGGAACAAAGAGTAGGTTGGGAGGTCCATCACCCGGTCCCGGGTCCGTGGCAAGTGCAGTCTTGACAAGAGACTCGATCTCCCACTGAACAGCCGCCACGACGCATGAGGAAGGCAGGACTGCCTCAGGCTCGCTGGTCTCCGAAGGGTCAGCAAACTGGCGGGACAAAGCATCTGGTTTAACATTTCTTGACCCCGGTCTGTATGTAAGAATAAAGTTAAACCTACTAAAAAACAGGGCCCATCTGGCTTGGCGTGAGTTGAGTCTCTTAGTGGCTTGGATGTAAGCCAAGTTTTTGTGGTCAGTCCAGACCACAAACGGCAGTTCAGCTCCATCCAGCCAGTGCCGCCATTCTTCCAGTGCAAGCTTGACCACCAGCAGTTCCCGGTTTCCAACGTCGTAATTCCGTTCTGTGGGTGACAATTTCTTGGAGAAAAAAGCACAGGGGTGAAGCTTTTGGTCAGTGGGGGAGCGCTGGGAGAGGACTGCTCCCACACCTGAGTCCGACGCGTCCACCTCCACAACAAACTGTAGAGAGGTATTGGGGTGTATCAACACGGGGGAGGTGGAAAACAGTTCCTTCAAAACCCCTACCGCCTGCTCCGCCTCAGGGGACCACCGAAAAGGGACTTTAGGAGATGTGAGTCTTGTAAGGGGTGCCACCACTCTACTAAAACCCTTAATGAATCTACGGTAGAAGTTAGCAAAGCCCAAAAATCGTTGAAGTTGCTTACGGGTGGTGGGTGTGGGCCATTCCGTCACTGCCCGGATCTTCTCGGGGTCCGCTTTCACCTGCCCGCTCTCAATTATGAATCCAAGGAACGATGTAGACTGTTTGTGGAACTCACACTTCTCTGCTTTGACATACAGCTTGTTCTCCAAGAGCCGTTGAAGGACTTGACGGACGTGTGACTCATGCTCCTCGGGTGACTTGGAAAAAACAAGAATATCATCCAGGTATACAAAGACAAAACGGTTCAAAAAATCCCTAAGAACATCGTTCACCATGGCTTGGAAAACCGCAGGGGCATTTGAAAGCCCAAAGGGCATGACCAAATACTCAAAATGTCCCAGTGGAGTGTTGAAAGCGGTTTTCCACTCATCTCCCTTTCGGATTCGGACAAGGTGATAAGCATTCCTGAGGTCGAGCTTGGAAAACACTGTGGCGCCATGCAGAGGTTCAAAAGCTGAGTTGATGAGTGGAAGGGGATACTTGTTTTTAACAGTTATGTTGTTTAAACCCCTGAAATCGATACAGGGGCGTAACGACTTGTCCTTCTTTTCCACGAAAAAGAAACCTGCACCCAAAGGAGACGACGAGGGACGGATTATGCCCGAGACCAGAGAATCACCAATGTACTGCTCCATTGCCTCTCTTTCCGGTCGGGACAGATTGTATAACCGACTAGAGGGCAAGGGAGCACCAGGAAGCAGTTCAATAGGGCAATCATAAGGCCTATGTGGTGGTAGAGACAGAGCCTTGTCCTTACTGAAAACCTCCGCTAAGTCATGGTATACTTTGGGGACAGATGACAGATCAAGAGGAGCTGAGGGAGGAGTTGGGTTACACTTAGTGGGGGGAACCGCTGACCTCAGGCACTCGGAATGGCAGTTAGTGCTCCAACTGAGAATGGTGTGACGTGTCCAATCAATTTGTGGGTTGTGAAGAGCCAACCAGGGGAAGCCAAGGATTAGGGAGGTAGCTGAGCCAGACATAACTCTTAGCTGAATGCTTTCACAATGATTGCCAGAAATCACTAGGGAAACGGGGGTGGTTTGATGAGTTATCTCCGCGAGGAGGCGCCCATCAAGGGCTGTGACCCGAATGGGGGTAGGTAGTGGCTCCATGGGGATACGAGCTTGTGTAACGAACTGGTGGCTAATAAAGTTATCTTCTGCACCTGAGTCTATGAGAGCTGAGAGTGGCAGGGAATGACTCTGGAAACGTAAGGTTACAGGTACTTGTAATCGGGGAATGATGGGTTCAGGATCTAACTCTGGGCTCGCAAGTAGACCCACCGTTACGAGCGAGCCTTGTCTTTTGGCCGCTTAGGGCATGTAGCCAGAATGTGTGTGGCGTCTCCACAGTACAGGCACTCACCCGCCTGGAGGCGCCGTTGCCGCTCTGCTGGAGGTAGTCGAGCTCGACCCACTTGCATAGGTTCCTCCTCTGTGCTCGGGATGGAATCAGGAACAAGAAGCTGCCGACTCCGGAGAGGCGAGACTCGAGTGGTTGAAGGCTGGGGAACTCGTCCTCCTAGATGTGGCCGATCGCCTCTCTCCCGACGCCTCTCCCGCAACCGATTGTCTAGCTTGATGGACAGGGAAACGAGAGAATGTAAATCATGTGGCTCATCACGAGCAGCCAGTTCATCCTTAATGGCTTCATTCAAACCGTTTAGAAATGCTCCTTGAAGTGCCACATTGTTCCACTTGGAGTCCGCTGCCAACGTCCAGAACTCAATAGAGTACTCTGCCACACTGTTAGAACCCTGCCTCAAATTAAAAAGTATCTTGGAGGAATTACCCACATGGTCAGGATGGTCAAAAACAGTCTTCAATTTAGCAGAGAAATCAGCAAAAGTCAATCCAGTCAAAGTTTGATCTGAGCACACAGCCTCAGCCCAAACCAGAGCTTTCCCTCTTAACAGCCCCAGAACATAATGTACCTTAGATGAATCAGTAGAAAACGACAGTGGTCTCTGCCGAAAAATCAAGTCACACTGAAGCAAAAATCCCCGGCACTTGTCCAATTCTCCATTGAACGGTTCAGGCGACGTGACAGGGGGTTCCCGACGGAACGAAGCCTGCCTAGTGTCCGAGGAAACAACTTGGGGTGCATCAAACTGGGGGTCAGAGAGAGATGGAGAACTGATAACAGACAATTTAGAGACGTGTGTAGTTAACTGAGTCACCTGGTTCAGCAGTTGATGATTATCTTCCACAAGAGTCCGAATCAACTGGTCATGCTGTCCTAGCAACGTTCCTTGAGCCTGGATAGCTTGTTGGAAACTGTCTTTGTTTGCCCCGTGCTGTTTCTCTGTTGGGTCCATGGCCAGATCGTTCTGTTAGGCTCTGGTTCAACCCAGCACTCAGAGAAACAACACGACAAAGGGAGTGGAAGAAACAAAAATGTTTAATAAAAGTTAAAATAGTCTAAGTCCAAAAAACAACTGAAGTAAAGGAACAGAGTGGGCTAGTCGGCTCCGGAGGAAGGAGAGGCTGAGGCAGGCAGGCAGGCAGGCAGGCAGACCGACAGGCAGGAAGGCAGGCAGGTTGGGAGGTATGTCCGAAACGCTCTGGTAAGAACAACGATCTGGCGCCGGTGGAGAGCCATGCCCAGGAATAAGTAGTGCAGGTTGATGAGAGAATAGGATGCAGCTGCGTAGGCAGGAATCACTGGAAACAACCCGCAGCTGCACAGGAGAGGCAGATCCTGAGCACGCCCCCTGATCCACTCCAGACACACCCACATAAAGGGGACAAACACACATACAGATACAACAGAAAAAGAGGGGACAAAACAAGGAGGAAGGGAAACAGAAAAGGGAGAGACAAGCTGCCCACATAACACTAAGTTTTCATAACTGTGACCTTAATTGCCTACCTTCTGTAAGCTGTTAGTGACTTAACGACCGTTCCACAGGTGCATGTTCATTAATTGTTTATGGTTCATTGAACAAGCATGAGAAACAGTGTTTAAACCCTTTACAATGAAGATCTGTGAAGTTATTTTGATTTTTACGAATTATCTTTGCGGTAAATCCCTTGTGAGAAGGCAGTGTCCATGCAAGATCATGTTGTTCAAAGTGGCTAGAGATGACTCCGTAATGAGAGAGAGAAATGATTATATGGAAAATATTTGCCTACAAGATTCAATCGAGCTACGTTTTCTTCAGTTGCATCACATTAATGAGAGGAAAGAAACGCAAAACTGGCACCTGCCATTATTCCTCGCATCATGACTTGCTTTCACATTTTTTCAAGACAGGCCATTTTAGGAAACTTTCTGAATGGACATAGAGAGAATTTGCTAACTCTCACACACACACACACACACTAAAAGGACCCATCAATCAAAACCATCAAAGCACCTCAGACACACACAAATCACATTTCTTCTCTCCTAAAAACATAATTGGACTCACCTTCAATTATTGGCTGTAGTCCATCAGAAAGTAGGCTATGTTATAGCATAATGTTAAAATAATGAGAGAGACAGCTATAGTATTACTAGAGACGTTGGTTATTATGTAATTATTATCCCAGCATGTGCCTTATTCCAGAAGGAAGATTTGCACAGGATTCGTTTTTCCAAACTGCCCTCCATAATTATTTATTTGTTCATTCAATTGAGTCTATGCTGGAAGCCTGGTGGTTTTATTCAGTAGGTGTGAAGGTATTTCAACATCATGTCTACATTATAAAAGGCTACAATGATCACTTGTGCTTGGCTGCCAATATAGGTGTCCCCATTAGTCAAATATTTAAATTGAGTAAATGTGATCACAATCAATATTTTAGAGAACCACGTTAGACATCCCTCCTAATGAAAAGGCTCCCCATCCTGCTGATGTGAGCTGTTGGAAAGCACACTTGATATTTGTTTATGGATGAGAAAGTGAACTTGCCATTTCCAAAAAGGAGCTCAGTGGGGAATTTGAGATTCTCTGTTTTGCTATCTGTTGTCTATGTCAACAGCCAGGGTTTCGTAAAATAGGCTTAGGCACTATATACTTTTTAACTGCACAATTATTTAAACGGACGTATTTTGCAATGTTCAAGTTCAATTCATTGGCACAAAACGTGCATCAGACAAAACATTTTTTTGTCTCTGGCTTGCATAGCACAGGTGGTGGTCACCTAAATTCACTGTAGTAGGCTAGGCCTAATATAGGCTAGCATACAAATGGTGGATTAATAGCCCAGCCTATGAATTAACTTCTAACTTCACTGTTCCCTGCACAATTCATGCATCACCGCTGGCATCCCCACTGGCCTCTCTCTCTTACATTCACTCTTCCATCCATAGCCTAGCCCAACAGGCAGGTCAGTATTTGACGTCCATCCATGTCTGAGGGAGTCGGGAGATGACGTGGATACCGGCCACTAGGGGCAACAGTGAGTGATTTTACCTTCAAGTAGGTTTCGGTTTTGTTGGGTGTTGTGGACGGGGATGGCGGACAGGCGTAAGTATCTGCCTATGGTTCGAAAGGTTACATGTTCGAATCAAGCGATAGAAAAGTATCTGCCTGTGGTTTGAAAGGTTACATGTTCGAATCAAGCGATAGAAAAGTATCTGCCTATGGTTCGAAAGGTTACATGTTCGAATCAAGCGATAGAAAGTAGTTTTTGATATTTTTGTATTAAGCCTATCCCAAACTTTAACCCTTACCTTAACAATTCAGAGTTAATGCCTAAACTTAACCTTAAACACTTCGAAATGGGATGTTTGGAACAATTTTGAAATTTGACGTTTGATAAATATGTATGAACATCTAACTCTGACATGAGACTGTGCGAGCTTGTTGAGCCCAATGCGTGTACCAGAAGTAGCAATATAGTTTGTTAACTTATTTTGAGCAATTCATATATATATACATATATACAGTGGGGAAAAAAAGTATTTAGTCAGCCACCAATTGTGCATGTTCTCCCACTTAAAAAGATGAGAGAGGCCTGTAATTTTCATCATAGGTACACGTCAACTATGACAGACAAAATGAGAAAAAAAAATCCAGAAAATCACATTGTAGGATTTTTAATGAATTTATTGGCATATGATGGTGGAAAATAAGTATTTGGTCAATAACAAAAGTTTCTCAATACTTTGTTATATACCCTTTGTTGGCAATGACACAGGTCAAACGTTTTCTGTAAGTCTTCAAAAGGTTTTCACACACTGTTGCTGGTATTTTGGCCCATTCCTCCATGCAGATCTCCTCTAGAGCAGTGATGTTTTGGGGCAGTCGCTGGGCAACACAGACTTTCAACTCCCTCCAAAGATTTTCTATGGGGTTGAGATCTGGAGACTGGCTAGGCCACTCCAGGACCTTGAAATGCTTCTTACGAAGCCACTCCTTCGTTGCCCGGGCGGTGTGTTTGGGATCATTGTCATGCTGAAAGACCCAGCCACGTTTCATCTTCAATGCCCTTGCTGATGGAAGGAGGGTTTCACTCAAAATCTCACGATACATGGCCCCATTCATTCTTTCCTTTACACGGATCAGTCGTCCTGGTCCCTTTGATGAAAAACAGCCCCAAAGCATGATGTTTCCAACCCCATGCTTCACAGTAGGTATGGTGTTCTTTGGATGCAACTCAGCATTCTTTGTCCTCCAAACATGACGAGTTGAGTTTTTACCAAAAAGTTATATTTTGGTTTCATCTGACCATATGACATTCTCCCAATCCTCTTCTGGATCATCCAAATGCACTTCAGACGGGCCTGGACATGTACTGGCTTAAGCAGGGGGACACGTCTCGCACTGCAGGATTTGAGTCCCTGGCGGCGTAGTGTGTTACTGATGGTAGGCTTTGTTACTTTGGTCCCAGCTCTCTGCAGGTCATTCACTAGGTCCCCCCGTGTGGTTCTGGGATTTTTGCTCACCGTTCTTGTGATCATTTTGACCCCACGGGGTGAGATCTTGCGTGGAGCCCCAGATCGAGGGAGATTATCAGTGGTCTTGTATGTCTTCCATTTCCTAATAATTGCTCCCACAGTTGATTTCTTCAAACCAAGCTGCTTACCTATTGCAGATTCAGTCTTCCCAGCCTGGTGCAGGTCTACAATTTTGTTTTTGGTGTCCTTTGACAGCTCTTTGGTTTTGGCCATTGTGAAGTTTGGAGTGTGACTGTTTGAGGTTGTGGACAGGTGTCTTTTATACTGATAACAAGTTCAAACAGGTGCCATTAATACAGGTAACGAGTGGAGGACAGAGGAGCCTCTTAAAGAAGAAGTTACAGGTCTGTGAGAGCCAGAAATCTTGCTTGTTTGTAGGTGACCAAATACTTATTTTCCACCATAATTTGCAAATAAATTCATTAAAAATCCTACAATGGGATTTTCTGGATTTTTTTTTCTCAATTTGTCTGTCATAGTTGACGTGTACCTATGATGAAAATTACAGGCCTCTCTCATCTTTTTAAGTGGGAGAACTTGCACAATTGGTGGCTGACTAAATACTTTTTTTCCCCACTGTATATATATATATATATATATATATATATATATATATATATATACGCTACCAGTCAAAAGTTTGGACACACCTACTCATTCAAGGGTTTTCCTTTATTTTTACATTGTAGAATAATAGTGAAGACATCAAAACTATGAAATAACAAATAAGGAATCATGTAGTAACCACCCTTTGCCTTGATGACTGCTTTGCACACTCTTGGCATTCTCTCAACCAGCTTAATGAGGTAGTCACCTGGAATGCATTTCAATTAACAGGTGTGCCTTCTTAAAAAGTTAATTTGTGGAATTTCTTTCATTTTTAATGTATTTCAGCCAATCAGTTGTGTTGTGACAAGGTAGGGGGGGGTATACAGAAGATAGCCCTATTTGGTAAAAGACCAAGTCCATATTATGGCAAGAACAGCTCAAATAAGCAAAGAGAAACGACAGTCCATCATTACTTTAAGACATTTCAAGAACTTTGAGTTCCTCAAGTGCAGTCGCAAAAACCATCAAGCACTATGATGAAACAGGCTCTCATGAGGACCGCCACAGGAATGGAAGACCCAGAGTTACCTCTGCTGCAGAGGATAAGTTCATTAGAGTTACCAGCCTCAGAAATTGCTGCCCAAATAAATGTTACAGACACATCTCAACATCAACTGATCATAGGGGACTGTGTGAATCAGGCCTTCATGGTCGAATTGCTGCAAAGAAACCATTACTGAAGGACACCAATAAGAAGAAGAGACCTGATTGGGCCAAGAAACACAAGCAATGGACATTAGACCGGTGGAAATGAGTCCTTTGGTCTGGAGTCCAAATTGGAGATTTTTGGTTCCAACCGCCGTGTCTTTGTGAGATGCGTGTGGGTGAACGGATGATCTCCACATATGTAGTTCCCACTGTAAAGCATGGAGGAGGAGGTGTTATGGTGTGGGGGTGCTTTGCTGGTGACACTGTCTGTGTTTTATTTAGAAATCAAGGCACACTTAACCAGCATGGCTACCACAGCATTCTGCAGCGATACGCCATCCAATCTGGTTTGGGCTTAGTGGGACTATCATTTGTTTTTCAACAGGACAATGACCCAACACACCTCCAGGCGGTGTAAGGGCTCCTTTTTGAGCGGTTTGACGGCTGTGTGGTCCCATGGTGTTTATACTTGCGTACTATTGTTTGTACAGATGAACGTGGTACCTTCAGGCGTTTGGAAATTGCTCCCAAGGATGAACCAGACTTGTGGAGGTCTACAATTATTTTTCTGAGGTCTTGGGTGATTTATTTTGATTTTCCCATGATGTCAAGCAAAGAGGCACTGAGTTTGAAGGTAGGCCTTGAAATACATCCACAGGTACACCTCCAATTGACTCAAATTATATCAATTAGCCTATCAGAAGCTTCTAAATCCATGACATAATTTTCTGGAATTTTCCAAGCTGTTTAAAGGCACAGTCAACTTAGTGTATGTAAACTTCTGACCCACTGGAATTGTGATATAGTGAATTATAAGTGAAATAATCTGTCTGTAAACAATTGTTGGAAAAATTACTTGTGTCATGCACAAAGTAGATGTCCTAACCGACTTGCCAAAACTATAGTTTGTTAACAAGAAATTTGTGTAGTGTCTCCAAAAACAGGCTTACAGCCAAAATACGAAATAGTAACTACGACTGAAATAATAAAGAAACAGGGAGAACACTTCTCGAGTACCTGTACATACTTCTCCGATCAGACACTGATTAGTACTGCTGAGCATAGAGAAACTAGCAGAGAAAACTGAGCAAGGGAACCCAGGGAAGTGAGGGCATAAATACACAGTGGAACAGGTAGACACAGGTGACACCAATATGATCATGATAAGTCCAGACTGTGAGTGAGGAGCTGCCTAAGGTTGTCGGAGGAAGACACCTAGTGGATCGCTCCGGAACTACGATCCCCTCAACTTTCAGCATTGTTTTCTATTTTTATTACATAAAAAAAGTGTGGCACCGGAGAAGATGGCTGACGTTTTACAGCCCTCTAACCAATTGTACTATTATGTGTGTTTTTTATTTATTTATTCTGTACATAATGTTTCTGCCATCGTCTCTTATAAGCAAAAAGAGCTTCTGGATATCGGGACAGCGATTACTCACCTCGTATTGGACGAAGATTTTTTCTTCAACGAGTCGGACGAGAAGGATATTCTACAGACACCCGACAAGGCCCAAATCCCCGTCATTCGCAGGAGAAAGAGACAGAGATATCGTGGACGTAGGTCGGGGTGCCTTGTAAGGATCCGACGGCGAGCGAGTAAACTGCCTCTTCCATCAATCCTATTAGCCAATGTTCAATCATTTGAAAACATATTAGATGACCTACGATTACGGTTATCCTACCAATGGGACATTAAAAACTGTAATATCTTATGTTTCACCGAGTCGTGGCTGAACGACGACATGGACAACATACAGCAGATGGGATATCAGCTACATCGGCAGGATAGATCGGCTGACTCCGGTAAGATAACGGGTGGCAGTCTGTGTATATTTGTAAACAACAGCTGGTGCACAAAATCAAATACTAAGTCTCAAGGTTTTGCTCGCCTGAGGTAGAGTATCTTATGATAAGCTGTAGACCACACTATTTTTTTTTCTTCATAGCTGTCTATTTACCACCACAAACCAATGCTGGCATTAAGATTGCACTCAATAAGCTGTATAAGGCCATAAGTAAACAGGAAAACGCTCATCCAGAGGCAGCGCTCCTATTGGCCAGGGACTTTAATGCAGGGAAACTTAAATCAGTTCTACCTAATTTCTACCAGCATGTTAAATGTGCAACCAGAGGAAAAAAAGCTCTAGAGCACCATTACTCCACACACAGAGACGCATACAAAGCTCTTCCTTGCCCTCCATTTGGCAAATCTGACCATAACTCTATCCTCCTGATTCCTGCTTAGAAGCAAAAACTAAAGCAGGAAGCACCAGTGACTCGGTTAATAAAAAAGTGGTCAGATGACGCAGATGCTAAGCTACAGGACTGTTTTGCTAGCACAGACTGGTACATTTTCCGGGATTCTTCAGATAGCATTGAGGAGTACGCCACATCAGTCACTGGCTTCATCAATAAGTGCATCGATGACGTCGTCCCCACAGTGACTGTACGTACATACCCCAACCAGAAGCCTTGGATTACAGGCAACATCTGCATTGAGCTAAAGGGTAGAGCTGCCAATTTCAAGGAGCGGGACTCTAACCCGGACGCTTATAAGAAATCCCGCTATGCCCTCCAACGAACCATCAAACAGGCAAAGAGTCAATACAAGACTAAGATTGAATCGTACTACACCGGCTCTGACGCTCGTCAGACGTGGCAGGGCTTGAAAACTATTACAGACTACAAAGGTAAGGTAAGCATAGCTGCGAGCTGCCCAGTGACACAAGCCTACCAGACGAGATAAACCACTTCTATGCTCGCTTCGAGGCAAGTAACACTGAAGCATGCATGAGAGCACCAGCTGTTCCGGTTGACTATGTGATCACGCTTTCCGTAGCCGATGTGAGTAAGACTTTTAAGCAGGTCAACATTCACAAGGCCGCAGGGCCAGACGGATTACCAGGACGTGTACTCCGAGCATGTGCTGACAAACTGGCAAGTGTCTTCACTGACATTTTCAACATGTCCCTGACTGAGTCTGTAATACCAACATGTTTCAAGCAGACCACCATAGTCCCCGTGCCCAAGGACACTAAGATAACCTGCCTAAATGACTACTGACCCGTAGCACTGACGTCTGTAGCCATGTAATGCTTTGAAAGGCTGGTCATGGCTCACATCAACACCATTATCCCAGAAACCCTAGACCCACTCCAATGTGCATACCGCCCCAACAGATCCACAGTTGATGCAATCTCTATTGCACTCCACACTACCCTTTCCCACCTGGACAAGAGGAACACCTACGTGAGAATGCTATTCATTGACTACAGCTCAGCATTCAACACCATAGTGCCCTCAAAGCTCATCACTAAGCTAAGGATCCTGGGACTAAACACCTCCCTCTGAAACTGGATCCTGGACTTCCTGACGGGCCGCCCCCAGGTGGTAAGGGTAGGTAACAACACATCTGCCACGTTGATCCTCAACACGGGGGCCCCGCAGGGGTGCGTGCTCAGTCCCCTCCTGTACTCCCTGTTCACCCATGACTGCATGGCCAGGCACGACTCCAACACCATCATTAAGTTTGTCAGAGACCTGGCCGTGTTGTGCCAGGATAACAACCTCTCCCTCAACGTGACCAAGACAAAGGAGATGATTGTGCCCCCATTCTCATCGACGGGGCTGTAGTGGAACAGGTTGAGAGTTTCAAGTTCCTTGGTGTCCACATCTCCAACGAACTATCATGGTCCAAACACACCAAGACAGTAGTGAAGAGGGCACGACAAAGCCTATTCCCCCTTAGGAGACTGAAAAGATTTGGCATGGGTCCTCAGATCCTCAAAAAGTTCTACAGCTGCACCATCGAGAGCATCCTGACTGGTTGCATCACCGCCTGGCATGTTAACTGCTCAGCCTCCGACCACAAAGCACTACAGAGGGTAGTGCGTACGGCCCAGTACATCACTGGGGCCAAGCTTCCTGCCATCCAGGACCTCTATACCAGGCGGTGTCAGAGGAATGCCCTCAAAATTGTCAAAGACTCCAGCCACCCTAGTCATAGACTGTTCTCTCTGCTACCGCACGGCAAGCGGTACCGGTGCGCCAAGTCTAGCTCCAAAAGGCTTCTCAACAGCTTCTACCCCCAAGCCATAAGACTCCTGAACAGCTAATCATGGCTACCCGGACTATTTGCACTGCCCCCCCACCCCATCTTTTTACGCTGCTGTTACTCTGTTAATGATTTATGCATGGTCACTTTAACTCTACCCACATGTACATATTACCTCAACTACCTCAACTAGCCGGTGCCCCCGAACTTTGACTCTGCACCGGTACCCCCCTGTATATAGCCTCCATACTGTTATTTTATTTTACTTCTGCTCTTTTTTTCTCAACACTTTTTTGTTTTTGTTGTTATATTTTACTTTTTTATTAAAAAATAAATGTATTGTTGGTTAAGGGCTGTAAATAAGCATTTCACGGTAATGTCTACACCTGTTGTATTCGGCGCATGTGGCAAATAAAAATTAGATTTTTGATTTGAGTATGGTATGTAGATAAGTGGGGGGGGAAATCCTTATTTAAATGCAGGAAACTCTGACACACGGACCATGTATGTTTACATGCACACCAATATCCTCTTATTATTCGGGATACTCCAGTATTCTGTTTTTGAGTTGATGTACAGTGGGGAGAACAAGTATTTGATACACTGCCGATTTTGCAGGTTTTCCTACTTACAAGCATTTAGAGGTCTGTAATTTTTATCATATGTACACTTCAACTGTGAGAGACGGAATCTAAAACAAAAATCCAGAAAATCACATTGTATGATTTTAAGTAATTAATTTGCATTTTATTGCATGACATAAGTTTTTGATCACCTACCAACCAGTAAGAATTCCGGCTCTCACATACCTGTTAGTTTTTCTTTAAGAAGCCCTCCTGTTCTCCACTCATTACCTGTATTAACTGCACCTGTTTGAACTCGTTACCTGTATAAAAGTCACCTGTCCACACACTCAATCAAACAGACTCCAACCTCTCCACAATGGCCAAGACGAGAGAGCTGTGTAAGGACATCAGGGATAAAATTGTAGACCTGCACAAGGCTGGGATGGGCTACAGGACAATAGGCAAGCAGCTTGGTGAGAAGGCAACAACTGTTGGCGCAATTATTAGAAAATGGAAGAAGTTCAAGATGACGGTCAATCACCCTCGGTCTGGGGCTCCATGCAATATCTCACCTCGTGGGGCATCAATGATCATGAAGAAGGTCAGGGATCAGCTCAGAACTACATGGCAGGACCTGGTCAATGACCTGAAGAGAGCTGGGACCACAGTCTCAAAGAAAACCATTAGTAACACACTACGCCGTCATGGATTAAAATCCTGCAGCGCACGCAAGGTCCCCCTGCTCAAGCCAGCGCATGTCCCGTCTGAAGTTTGCCAATGACCATCTGGATGATCCAGAGGAGGAATGGGAGAAGGTCATGTGGTCTGATGAGACAAAAATATAGCTTTTTGGTCTAAACTCCACTCGCCGTGTTTGGAGGAAGAAGAAGGATGAGTACAACCCCAAGAACACCATCCCAACCGTGAAGCATGGAGGTGGAAACATCATTCTTTGGGGATGCTTTTCTGCAAAGGGGACAGGATGACTGCACCGTATTGAGGGGAGAATGGATGGGGCCATGTATCGCGAGATCTTGGCCAACAACCCTCAGTAAGAGCATTGAAGATGGGTCGTGGCTGGGTCTTCCAGCATGACAACGACCCGAAACACACAGCCAGGGCAACTAAGGAGTGGCTCCGTAAGAAGCATCTCAAGGTCCTGGAGTGGCCTAGCCAGTCTCCAGACCTGAACCCAATAGAAAATCTTTGGAGGGAGCTGAAAGTCCGTATTGCCCAGCGACAGCCCCGAAACCTAAAGGATCTGGAGAAGCTTTGTATGGAGGAGTGGGCCAAAGTCTCTGCTGCAGTGTGTGCAAACCTGGTCAAGACCTACAGGAAACGTATGATCTCTGTATTTGCAAACAAAGGTTTCTGTACCAAATATTAAGTTCTGCTTTTCTGATGTATCAAATACTTATGTCATGCAATAAAATGCAAATTAATTACTTAAAAATCATACAATGTGATTTTCTGGATTTTTGTTTTAGATTCCGTCTCTCACAGTTGAAGTGTACCTATGATAAAAATTACAGACCTCTACATGCTTTGTAAGTAGGAAAACCTGCAAAATCGGCAGTGTATCAAATACTTGTTCTCCCCACTGTATATAAACATAATTTCCAGTTCACAATAACCCGAAAAACCTTGTATCTCTGTTATGAGAAACCCGGATAAGATGCCTGGTATATGCTGATCTTAGACGGGATACTGTGCCAATGTAACATCTTATCCCGTTTACTGATGTTTTTCATTATCTGTACAGGCTCAGTTTCACATATCATGGGTGTTGTGTGATGATGTTTTCATCTGATTGTCAAACAAATCACTTCAAAAAGTAGGCTACTTTTATTTATAATTCCTTCATAATTTATTTTGATGATACTCATTACTGGACCGGATAGCCTACTGGTTTAGACTACTTTCACCCCTAATTTAGATATATTTCTGATTCCAATCTTCTACATTTGGTATGCCATATTATAATTTCCGACATATGGTAGGTCATTTGTTTGTCAACTATAGTTAGATACATGCAACGTCTCTTCTTTCATAATTTGTTGCACTTGAAGACTAAATAGAGTATTACTCACCAGAATAATGGTTTACGTCAATAGAATGAACTCATTAGTAATCTAGTTAACACTGGTAAAGTTGTCTGTTTCGTTTAGGCACCGGGAAGAAAACGCAATAATTTCTAAACAGTAGAAAGATTGTTCCAGTGCAAAATGTCAAAGTGTCATCAGTTTGTCTGGTTTTAAGGAAATGAATAGCTGAGAAAACCATGAAACACGTTTCTGATAAGACTTCAGTTTGTATTGGGTGCATATTTTATGTGGTTGAAATACTGTCTGCTTGCATAGCAGTGTCAAAGATAACAGTTACACACATATTCACATTTTCTCAAGAGATGCTGAAAGAAAGTAATCATATTTCTCCACTTCTGTTCCCGAGACAAAATTAACATTTGTTGTATCATTTTACTGCAAAAATGCATAATTCTGCAGGAATTAATATTATATTAGGCTACATGTGATAGGTTATAGGACTATAGTCAGTGTCCATATTTCAGTTACCATTCCATTTAACACATATGAACTTAAGAATTAAGAATATTTTGTTTATTCATGGAAACAGGGAAGCTCGTGAGAGGGATATCAATGGTGCATGTAAACAGCTTATCCCGAATAAGACCTTAAGCGGGATATGAGCTATAATCCGGAATGATGTACCCGTGTAAACATGGCCAATGACACAGCAACATTTGAAAAAAAGTTCAAGGGTGTGTAGACTTTCTATAGGCACTGTGTCTTATCTGTGTCACGGTTTTGGCCGAGGCTGCTCCTTCTCCTTGTTCGGGCAGGCTTCGGCGGTCGTCGTCTCCCGAGTACTAGCTGCCACCGTTCTATGTTTCGATGTTTGTTTGGTTTGGTCTGTTTTGTTACACCTGTTCCTTGTTAGTGTTAATTATGTGTCCTATAAGTTCTCTTGGGTTTTGTCATGTGTTGTGTGTAATTGTTCGTTGTCAACGTGGGATGCTAGTTCATTTATTCTCTCGGCATTGTTTTGTAGAGAGTTCCGCACAGTGTGCGCTTTTGTACTGTTACCGGTGTGCGTAAAGTTCGCTTGCCTGCCGGGTTGTATTTAGCCGTGTTGGCTTGTTCTTTTGTTGTCTTCACTAAAGACGTTAGTACGAAGCCTCTGTGTGTCCTGCGCTTGATTCCACACCACATCTATGCTCAACCTTGACAATCTGTCTTGTTTTGCCTTTCTCAGCTGAGAACTGTACATTACCTGGCATGCACCTGCCATAAATAAATCTCCACCCAGTCCAGACCCTTCTGTAGTTATCTTATCTGATCGTATTGCAATAATTGTATCAACCCCCCCTCCCCTTTGGTCACATGGATAAACTATATAAAAAGACAGACCAAACTTCATCATTGGTTCTTTCATCGTTGAAATTCCCAAGGTAAGCTTGGAAGGAAACTCACAACTGAGAGCTGACAGTTTCCTCCGTCATATTTGGACCAATGATTCATTGTGTAATTTGATGAATCAACCTTTGATGTTAGTTGCTATTTTGTTTTAGTTGCTAGACACTTTTGCTTTTAATGCTATTGCTAAATTAGTTTACTAAAGATTCTAAGTATCTAAATGTACTAATGAGAGTCAGTGAATGAACACATATAATGCTATTATTTCAATAGTATAGAACATTTTGTTTAGGACAGTACCATGCACAGTGCAGTTGGTCAGGTTAATTTATATAATGGGGAGATCGATATTAGTGGTGGGTACTTTAATGTTGTGCTGTAGTGAGCAGGTAAATGTTTGATGTTTGACACCTTGCATCAGTTCCATGCTGGCATAACCCACTGTAAATACCAACTGTAATCACTAATATCAGATTCAAGATTAATTGATGAAAATCTCTCTCTCTCTCTTTCTCTCTTTGTCTCGTATCAAACAGAAGTTAAGATGTCTAAGCTGACAATCTTAGCAGGTGACTACATACAACTCATCCACAGTTTACATCAGGCACAATCACTGCCCTTTGACATAAATGTTTTTTTGGCTATTTACACAGACATTTGCTTTGCCTTTCAAAACTGCACTATTACATCAGTGCAGATAAAAGTTATCCTAGTGAGTTACTTATGTATTGACCTCTCTCTCTCTCTCTCTCTCGCTCTCTCTAGGCTTGTGCCTTGTGTTGTGCCAGTTGGGCGCTTCCAACTCAGTTTCCACCGCAGCTGCAGCCTCTCCCAAGATGGTGTGCTACTTCACCAATTGGTCTCAGTACAGACCAGACAAAGGGAAGTACAAGCCTGAGAACGTGGACCCCCACCTGTGCACTCACCTGATCTACGCTTTCTCCATCATCAACAGCCGCAACGAGCTGGTCACCTACGAGTGGAACGATGACGTCCTCTACAAGTCCTTCAACGCCTTGAAGAACAAGTAAGTGGCTCGCTTCACAACTTATTAGTGTTGGTGTTGAATGAGGAACTTAGTTTCCCAATTGTCCAGGGATATTTCATTGGTGTTGTTATTAATTTCTCTGAACTGGAGCTTGTTTTAAACAGAGGCTTAGATTTTCAAATTTACTTATGTCCAAAGTTGCTGAATAATCTCAAACCCGCCTTTCTTTGCCGTCTCTCTGCAGGAACCCTCATCTTAAGACTCTGCTGGCTGTCGGAGGATGGAACTTCGGTTCTTCCCAGTAAGTACTTTCCTTAGTCATGCCACAGGGCTATGAAACACACCATACATTTGGCTTAAACACCCATACTTAGGTTTAGAGTACATCTTCAACTGTACCTACTGTATCGTAGTGTTTGGCGGAAAGGGCGGCAAACCGAAGGGTTGCTAGTTCGAATCCCCGAGCCAACAAGATTAAATATCTGTCGATGTGCCCTTGGGCAAGGCACCTAACCCTAATTGCGCCAGGTTTTCTGTTAATAATGGCAGACCCTGGTTGTGACCCCACTCCCTGAGGGTGTTTCAAGAAGAGTTGGGATATGCAAAAAACACATTTCCAATTCACACATGCATAGTAATACACATGTGTACATGTGTGAAATAGCTGAATTTACGTTGTCTGGATGTGTGTTAACTATACTAGGGGACCTGAAATCACACATTTATCATGTTTTACAAGCACAGTGAAGATAAGATGCTGTTCAAAGTGCTTTTGACGAAGGACAACACCACACGTTTGTGTTGTCAAGACAACTTTCATCATGACTACCAGTACTATATGACTACTGATATCTGTACTAATTTACTTTTAGCACACTTTAGCAACCATGGTGTATTATATTATGGCATTGTGATAAAACCTTGATCCTCTCTCAGGTGTTCCATCATAGTGTTCTAGTAGTAAACTGAGTTAACCCAGAACTAAAATCTCACGTAATTCTGTCAGATGCTCGATTTATGTTTACGTAGTCGGTCCATGAGAGATTAGCTAGTAGTGTATCTGTGGAAGTAGTACAGTAGTAGGTAGTATTTAGAAACCATATGGTGTATTGTAATACAGCCTTATGATAAAACTTTCTTCCTCACCTCAGGTTCTCCATCATGGTGAGCAATGCTGCCAACCGTAAGACATTCATCCAGTCGTCCATCAGCTTCCTGAGGACTCATGGCTTTGACGGGCTGGACCTGGACTGGGAGTACCCTGGATCCCGAGGGAGCCCCCCAGAGGACAAGAAGAGGTTCACTCTGCTCTGCCAGGTGAATGTGGCTCCTCCACTACACTTATTAGTCAATGGAAACAATGTAGATAATGGTTTGGATTTATATAGTGCTATTCCAAGCATTCAAAAGGCATTACAAAATACTGGGGGCAAACTACTAATATATTTTCCCAAGCTCGTATGGTTTCCCATAATACATCTTTACTGTGTATCTCCAACCCTTTCTGACCCATGATGCTTTGTGTGTGTACGTTTTACAGGAGCTTGTGGCTGCCTACGCAGCTGAGGCCAAGTCCACCGGCTATGCCCAGCTCATGCTAACCGCTGCCGTGTCCGCTGGAAAGGGAACCATCGACTCTGGATATGAGATTGCCGAGATCGCCAAGTGAGTCTAGCGGCCATTTTGAATATGAATGTTTCCTGCAGAGAGGTCCATCAGTTTAAATAGTAAGCTCTTTAGCTTTAGAAACAGCTTCCAGGTGCGATTTCTGTTCTCAATAGTTATAGTTTGTGTGTCAACTTGTGTGTGTGTGTGTCTCCAGGTCTCTAGACTTCATCAACGTGATGACCTACGACTTCCACGGAACTTGGGAGCGATTCACTGGACACAACAGCCCACTCTACCAAGGAGCTCATGACAAGGGAGACCTTATCTTCTTCAACACTGTAAGGAAAGATTCCACACAGACTGACAGAATGTTTATCAGTGTGTATAATGATACTTTTGGAGTGACTAAACCTGTAGAAGGAAGAAAGTAGTACGTTTAAAACCCTTCTCATTCCAACCATCTTCATAAAGACGTGGGTACGCAGACTTACGAGCCACTGCTGCCCCTCATGATGATTTCGGTTTTTTTTGTGTTCCCCACCCCCATCAAAGTTGCTCATCCCTGTTCTACCACAATAAATGCCCTAGCACTGCTGAAGTGCTATATTTCTCACCTCTCTCCCCATCCCCCACTCTATCCCTCCACCCCTTTCTTTCTCTCTCAGGACTACGCCATGAAGTACTGGAGAGACAATGGCACCCCAGTGGAGAAGCTGAACATGGGCTTCGCCTCCTATGGTCGTACCTTCCGCCTGACATCATCTGACAGCAGTGTTGGAGCACCAGCTAGTGGCCCCGCCTCCGCCGGGCCCTACACCCGCGAGGCTGGCTTCTGGGCCTACTATGAGGTGAGAGCTGGGGGCCAAAATATTGAAACACTCAGGATCAAAATGTTAAGCAAAGTTAGATATTTGTTTTTCATTGTTATTCCAAGAATGCTGTATAAAATCTCCCGTTTCATGTGTTTGTTCAGATCTGCACATTTGTGAAGGGCACAACAGTTGAGATGATTGCAGACCAGATGGTTCCTTACGCCTACAAGGGCAATGAGTGGGTTGGCTTTGACAACAGGCAGAGCTACGAGACCAAGGTCATTTTCAACTCAACATTTACCATGATACTAATTTAGATAAGAAGACATTCTTGCCCAGTCATTAAAGTAGTCAACAAAGTATATGGGACGATACTTAAGGTTTGTGAAAACTTGGGTGACATAGCCTCTAAACATATACCCTTTCTCTCTCTGTCTTTGTCTCGCTACCTTTCTCTGTTCTCATTCGATCGAACAGGTCCGCTACATGAAGGAAAACAAGTTTGGCGGTGCCTTCGTCTGGGCCCTGGATCTTGATGACTTCGCCAACCAGTTCTGCAACGAGGGTAACCACCCTCTGCTGGGACATCTGCGCAACCTTCTTGACATCGGTAAGTCTGATGTTTCAGTGAAGGAAGAAAGAAACTTGATATTCCAAAACTAAACTAAAATGTAATCTGAAGTGAACCAACTACTGGACCAGATTATCCCACTGTGTGAAGGGTGCCACTATGATAAATGCAGTCAGATTAAATAATGTCCAGATTTTTCATCACTGTTTCATCACCTCAGCTCTGTCTCTCATGGTAAAGTCCTCTCTCCTTTTCTATTTCCTCCCATCCAGAGCTGCCCCCTCTGCCCCCTACCACCACCCCCAAACCTGGCTCAGTCACCACCACACACCCCACCACTACACACCCCACCACCACACGCCCCACCACCCACGCCCCTGGGACCGGCTTCTGCAACGGCAAGCCTGATGGCATCTACGCCAACCCAGAGGACAACAACTCCTTCTACATGTGCGCTGGTGGCATCACTAGCCTCAGGAAATGTGGCAGCGGCACCATCTTCGACGAAAGCTGCATGTGCTGTGTGTGGCCTTGAGCGTGTTGTGAAGGAGTGAGGGTGTGAATTTATGATTTATGATTTTAATTTGGATCCCCATTAGCTGTTGAAGAAAAAGCAGCTATTCTTCCTGGGGTCCATTAGCATCATTAATGCTACAGCTTCAAGTGTTACTGTGGTGCTAAAAAAGGTTTTGGGTAAGAATGATTTCTGTGGACAATGATTGAGATTCATTTAGTTGAGATTTGCATTTTAGTTTAGAATAGAAGCATTTAAATAAAAAATATTTTTCCTGCTTTATCTTGTTGTATTTTTCCTATGCTTTACATGGTTTTTAAGACTTTTCATTCTTACCCTGAAATATATATTACCTTGAGGCTAAGTTTTTTAACATTACACCTTCGTGTAGCGATACTTCTACAAACCAAAAGCCATTTAACTATATTCTCTCTATTCTATTTGAATATCTGTATCTTTTCCCCTTTATTTACTGACTCCTCATCAAATGGCAGGTGAAAATACTCCGGTGATACAATACGGTATTATTATTACTGGGGTTTAGTAATACAAAAAAACATAGAAATCACAATACAGGAGCCTATATTGCTACTGGCACATGACAATGTAAAAGGGGAGTGAAAAAGTGTGGAAAACACCTTTAAGTTAAATAAAAGGGTGTTGAAATACACATCCACTATCTTTGGGGATGGGGCTGTGAATTAGATACAGTACAATACAAATGTTGAAATTCCTCATATAACCAAAACATTCAAGAAAAACATCCCACAGAGATTATTTTTTTTAACCACTCCAGTCTCTGAAACGCACATACAGTGGGGAAAAAAGTATTTAGTCAGCCACCAATTGTGCAAGTTCTCCCACTTAAAAAGATGAAGAGAGGCCTGTAATTTTCATCATAGGTACACGTGAACTATGACAGACAAATTGAGGAAAAAAAATCCAGAAGATCACATTGTAGGATTTTTTATGAATTTATTTGCAAATTATGGTGGAAAATAAGTATTTGGTCACCTACAAACAAGCAAGATTTCTGGCTCTCACAGACCTGTAACTTCTTCTTTAAGAGGCTCCTCTGTCCTCCACTCGTTACCTGTATTAATGGCACCTGTTTGAACTTATTATCAGTATAAAAGATACCTGTCCACAACCTCAAACAGTCACACTCCAAACTGAATCTGCAATAGGTAAGCAGCTTGGTTTGAAGAAATCAACTGTGGGAGCAATTATTAGGAAATGGAAGACGTACAAGACCACTGATAATCTCCCTCGATCTGGGGCTCCACGCAAGATCTCACCCCGTGGGGTCAAAATGATCACAAGAACTGTGAGCAAAAATCCCAGAACCACACGGGGGGACCTAGTGAATGACCTGCAGAGAGCTGGGACCAAAGTAACAAAGCCTACCATCAGTAACACACTACGCCGCCAGGGACTCAAATCCTGCAGTGCAAGACGTGTCCCCCTGCTTAAGCCAGTACATGTCCAGGCCCGTCTGAAGTTTGCTAGAGTGCATTTGGATGATCCAGAAGAGGATTGTGAGAATGTCATATGGTCAGATGAAACCAAAATATAACTTTTTGGTAAAAACTCAACTCGTCGTGTTTGGAGGACAAAGAATGCTGAGTTGCATCCAAAGAACACCATACCTACTGTGAAGCATGGGGGTGGAAACATCATGCTTTGGGGCTGTTTTTCTGCAAAGGGACCAGGACGACTGATCCGTGTAAAGGAAAGAATGAATGGGGCCATGTATCATGAGATTTTGAGTGAAAACCTTCTTCCATCAGCAAGGGCATTGAAGATGAAACGTGGCTGGGTCTTTCAGCATGACAATGATCCCAAACACACCGCCCGGGCAACGAAGGAGTGGCTTCGTAAGAAGCATTTCAAGGTCCTGGAGTGGCCTAGCCAGTCTCCAGATCTCAACCTCCATAGAAAATCTTTGGAGGGAGTTGAAAGTCCGTGTTGCCCATCGACATCCCAAAACATCACTGCTCTAGAGGAGATCTGCATGGAGGAATGGGCCAAAATACCAGCAACAGTGTGTGAAAACCTTGTGAAGACTTACAGAAAACGTTTGACCTGTGTCATTGCCAACAAAGGGTATATAACAAAGTATTGATACACTTTTGTTATTGACCAAATACTTATTTTCCAACATAATTTGCAAATAAATGTAGTAAAAATCCTACAATGTGATTTTCTGGAGAAAAAAAAATCTAATTTTGTCTGTCATAGTTGACGTGTACCTATGATGAAAATTACAGGCTCTCATCTTTTTAAGTGGGAGAACTTGCACAATTGGTGGCTGACTAAATACTTTTTTTCCCCACTGTACACACAGCAGTATAAAATAATAGCCAAGTTGAGTGAGCTCAACTGTGAATGGTCCTTTCGCACCAAAAAATAGTGTCAAGGGAAGCCAGTTTGGATTTGGCTTCACTCCAATCACATGACATCGAGAACAAAACGTCATTGACAGAATAAAACTTGAATTGTTGCGTCTCGTTGTGTAGTTGTCCTCCGGTGGCTAGCTAGCTAGCTAAAATTGGCCCTTTACTAAATTAGCCATGGATGGAGATAGGGATTTGGACTTTCACTCAATTCTCCATACTGGCCAATGATTTTAAAGGTGATTCTGATCCAACCAAAAATTCATACATTGTGCCCCTGGCCTGAGAGGATGGAAGTTCAACATGTAGCTAGATGTAGTAGGCTAATGTTAACTAGCTGGCCTGCCGCATTGTTGCCCATGAAAGGAAGTTAGGCTAGCGAGCAAGCATTTTATCCAGGTAGCCTAGGACAACAAAATATAAAAGTGTGTACTGTATGACAGAGTCATAGACTGTTTCATCAACATGAAAGAGAGGAGGATAGCATTCGCGTTTCTCTAGAAGTAGGGTGAGTCAACATGTTCTTTTCGACTTGCACACACACACACACACACAGAAATCAGAAACATGGACAGCCACATCATATTTAGCTCACACTGATTAGACTAAATCGTTTTTGGTATATTTTAGTTGTCACTGTATTAGACTAAGCATAGGTGATTTGATGATGAAAAAATGAAATAAAATGTATGCACTTACTAACTGTAAGTCGCTCTGGATAAGAGCGTCTGCTAAAATGACCAAAAAAAAATGATGTTGAAGTTGAAATGGTGCTAGAATAGTGGAGGCAGCTCCTGTCTTCTTTGCGGCTTGTGGTATCTCTCTGTGGTTCTAAATAAAGAGCTGTATAGTAGTCCGAACATTTTGGAAACATTAACTTGCTGTTTTGTACGTGCAATATGCTTTGTGGACTTCACCAGACAGAGGTTGCTCTCCGGTTTTGTGATGAAACAAAGGTGTGATTGAATTTATTCTACCACTGTGTCTTCTTATTGTCTCGGCCTTAGGCCTATATATCACGGTCGCAAGGCACATGAACTAAAGGGGTTATAGAGCAAACAACGCATTTATCACACATACAGTATCTTCTGCTTTGATAGTATAGATGGGTTAGCTGAGATCATCACATAAATGATGTGCACGCCTCAAAGGAGCAGTAGGCCGTGTGTTGTTGTGATTCTGGATGGCCAGATAGCTAGCAACAATGACAAGAAACTGCCATGTGGGGAATCGTAAGTAGCTTGTTTCAGCTAGTTTTACCTGGTTTTTGATACCATGTCTTGTTTTGAGGTGTTTTGAGTGATGCTAATATGGCAAAAAAATTGCTAGCTAGTTAACCAACAACTGTAATGATGTATTTGAAAGAAAAAAAGTGCTCATTGTACAACTTCATTTATGTTTTTAATAAACATTGAAGAGGAAAAATAGTTTACATCTGGTCAACAATCGAATCAAACCCAATCTATTTTGCCCCATAGTTGCGCACGCTTCGGTTTTGTTTCTAAACAACCAACCCGTCTATATATACGGTATATTATGAATAATATAAAGTATATAAAAGACAATTACTTTTTTCAAATCCAATGTATTTTCCACGTTGATTCCATGTCACAATACGTTGAAGTTGAGACAACGTTGATTCAAGCCCAGTGAGACATCATATAATGCTCTATATGAATGCTCCAGTTTAGTATACATCCACATCACCTGAATGCTCTGGGTTAGTGTGCACACTCATGGCTGTCTTATTGCATGTACACTACATGACCAAAAGTATGTGGACACCTGCTCGTTGAACATCTCATTCCAAAATTATGGGCATAAATATGGAGTTGGTTCCCCCTTTGCTGCTATAACAGCCTCCACTCTTCTGCGAAGTCTTTCCACTAGATGTTGGATCATTGCTCCGGGGACTTGCTTCCATTCAGCCACAAGAGCATTAGTGAGGTCGGCCACTGATGTTGTGCGATTAGGCCTGGCTCCCAGTCGGCGTTCCAATTCATCCTAAAGGTGTTCGAGGGGGTTGAGGTCGGGCTCTGTGCAGGCCAGTCAAGTTCTTACACACCGATCTCAACAAAAATTTCTGTATGAACCTCGCTTTGTGCACGTGGGCATTGTCATGCTGAAACAGGAAAGGGCCTTCCCCAAACTGTTGCCTCAAAGTTGGAAGCACAGACTCGTCTAGAATGTCATTGTATGCTGTAGCGTTAAGATTTCTCTTAACTGAAACTAAGGGGCCTAGTTGTCCGTCGGACTGCCAGATGGTGAAGCGTGATTCATCACTCCAGAGAATGCGTTTCCACTGCTCCAGACTCCAATTTCGGCGAGCTTTACACCACTCCAGCCGACGCTTGGCATTGCACGTGGTGATCTTAGGCTTGTGTGCGGCTGCTCGGCCATGGAAACCCATTTAATGAAGCTCCCGACTAACAGTTCTTCTGCTGACGTTGTTTCCAGAAGCAATTGGAACTCGGAAGGGAGTGTTGCAACAGATTATTTTTACGCGCTACGCGCTTCAGCACTCGGCGGTCCCTTTCTGTGAGCTTGTGTGGCCTACCACTTTGTGGCTGTAATAATGTTATGTCATAGTATCGTGGGGGACAGGTTAGAGTTACTAGATAAGTGGTTAGGAGACAGAAAGTCTACATTCCATTATGTCAAAGGAGATTACTGATGTTTAGGATAGCATGAGTGATGGGCAGGATAGTGACTTGGGGTAAGAGTGATGAACATCAAAGTCAGGGAGTGCCCATGGAGACTTGCCAGATGTATGCCAGGAAGAGGGTAATAGAGGGTATATAAGGTAGAGTGTTTCCTTTGTTCAAGTTAGTTCGTAACACCAAGGGGCAAAGCTCTGGTCATTGTTGTAACGAACCCGGTACCGATCATTAAACATTTGCATTAACTGTTTACAAAATGTCTAAGTATATCCTTGCATTCTTGATTCTTTGATACCCGAGAAACTCATCATAACAGCGGCTGAGCTGTTGTTGCTCCTAGATGTTTCCACTTCACAATAACAGCACTTACAGTTGACCAGGGCAGCTCACCATGGCAGCTCTAGCAGGCCAGAAATTTGGCAAACTGACTTGTTGGAAAGTTGGCATATCATGACGGTGCCACTTTGAAAGTCACTGAGGTCTTCAGTAAGGCCATTCTACTGCCAATGTTTGTCTATGGAGATTGCATGACTGTGTGCTCGATTTTATACACCTGTCAACAACGGGTGTGGCTGAAATAGCCTAATCCACTAATTTGAAGGGGTGTCCACATGCTTTTTTATATATAGTGTGTCACTTTACTTGGACTAAGAAAATACACTTAATGACACTGTCAAGAAGCATTATGACCATCACAATCATATAAGCCAGATAGGCCTATCACGTACATGCCCATGTATCAGTCATCAGTCAAAAACAGGGTGCCTTGTCCTGCTCCTGAAATCTGCTCCTGCATTCATCCCAGTCATCAGCAACAGAGCATTGGGGTAGGTGCATGTCTGACATCAATGTGTGTGCAATTACAATGATAATTTAATATGGTCAATAAATAAAAATCTATAACATAAACATACTGTTGACACATAGGCATAATGTAATGGAATGTTTTGCCTTGTGTGGTAGGTTTTGTGGGTTTTGACACTCTTATTTAGGTGTCATAACCAGCCATAAAATAACTACCGTGGTAAGTTTTGTGGGTTTTACACTCTTATGTAGCTGTCATAACCAGACATAAAACAACGCATTATATGTCACAACAGGTCTAAATATATGTGTCATGACAGTGTTATGACCATATTAAAACAAGTTACGAGAAGTTATGTCACCTGTTATGACATATTATGACATGGTTATGACTGTGTCATTGTATTTTTTGTATTTTTACATAAAATACATACAGTGTCATAACGTGTTATGACGCTGGGTGTCAAGTAAAGTGTTACCAAAATGGTACTATGGTGATTTACCTCTCAGCTACAGAAGAGGCAAACCTCTCTTTGGCCCTATACAGTGCAGGGTGAGACAGCTTTTTAGACAAGAATAGAACAGGAAATGATTGGTAGGGATTACAAGTAGTTCAACGACCATCAAGCCCGACGTCAATGAACGTTTTATTAAGTACTAGCTCAAATTCAGTGAAATCTCTTTGGTTTTAAAAACACATCACCAAAAAAAAGTGCTGCATGAATCTCCTCAATCACATCTGGATTTATCACTTTGACTTACAGTATGTCATACATTTTTGCTAACCCTAAGGGCTGCACAGCCCTGATCATGACCTTCTGCCTTAGTTGGGGTTGTCACACGTAAATCACCTGCTGCATCCCAAATGGCTCCCTATTCCCTATATAGTGCACTACTTTTGACTATGGCCCAAAGTAGTGCACTACTGTATATAGGGAATAGGGTGCCATTTGGTACGAAGCCACATGCAGTTTTCTCATGGCTGCTTGATTGGGTCCCACGATTGTCTGTGTGACAGGTGTCTGAAGACTGAAAAATATTAAAAAATATGCTACTGGCTGTGTTTCTACTGACTGCGTTTCTACTGACTGTGTTTCTACTGACTGTGTTTCTACTGACTGCGTTTCTAAGGACTGTGTTTCTACTGTCTGTGTTTCTACTGACTTGTCCTACTGACTGTTTTTCTATTGACTGTGTTTCTACTGACTGTGTTTCTACCGTCTTGTCCTACTGACTGTGTTTCTACTGACTTGTCCTACTGACTGTGTTTCTACTGACTGTGTTTCTAAAGACTGTGTTTCTACTGTCTATGTTTCTAAGGACTGTGTTTCTACTGACTGTGTTTCTACTGACTGTTTCTAAAGACTGTGTTTAGTACTGATTGTGTTTCTAAAGACTGTGTTTCTACTGTCTATGTTTCTAAAGACTGTGTTTCTACTGACTGTGTTTCTACTGACTGTGTTTCTTTTGACTGTGTTTCTGCTGACTGTGTTTCTACTGACTGTGTTTCTACTGACTGTGTTTCTAAGGACTGTGTTTCTGAAGACTGTGTTTCTACTGTCTATGTTTCTAAGGACTGTGTTTCTACTGACTGTGTTTCAACTGACTGTGTTTCTGCTGACTGTGTTTCTGCTGACTGTGTTTCTACCGTGTTTCTACTGACTGTGTTTCTACTGACTGTGTTTCTGCTGTCTGTGTTTCTGCTGTCTGTGTTTCTGCTGACTGTGTTTCTACTGTCTGTGTTTCTACTGTCTGTGTTTCTACTGACTGTGTTTCCACTGTCTGTGTTTCTACTGAAGGGTCTTGTTCTACTGACTGTGTTGTAAGCCAGAGAGAGACGTCAAAACCAGTTGAGGAAGATTACAGTGTGTATGTGTGTGTGTGATATTGTAATTGCTCAACAATAAGTACATGTCACACACACACACAAAAGTGGCTGCAGAAAAAGTGACAAACATTTTCAACACCAATCCCTGGGATTTGGGAATTGACAATACTTTCCTGACATTCTTAAGCCAAAACTCCCTGGATAATTTGAACAAGCAGTCCCATGAGCAGAAACTGGAATAATGCAGCTACACACCAGCTTGGACTAAGGACCTTGTGAGCAAACTAGGAGGACTCACCACTGTACCAAAGGTAGCAGGCTTCGGGGCTTGAGCAATATCTATAGTGATAGATATAGTCATGGTTGCCTTCAAGACCCTGACCCCCCTATTAAGCAACGCAGGCATTATGCGCAATGTGTTTGCAGATGAGGCGTCTACTGTGCGCGATGTCATCAAGGAAGGCCTGAAGAGACAGACGATAAACATGCATGATGTGGCAAAGATTAAGAGTGACATCAAGCACGGGGAACGCAAACTTAGTTTGCGCTGACGCAACTGAAGAACTCCATGCTGGTAGATGGCCACATGAACACTCCTTCTCTCAAGAGCTGGATCAACGGAGCGGCCTTCCATGTCCAGATGCCTATTCACCTGGCTCGACTGGAGGATGTGATGGCTACACAGCGCAAGCAGCTATCTCAACCTACCAGAACCACCTGGAAGAGATTCTCATTAAGTAAATTTTTCTAATGGATGTCAATTCGTTTGGATCTTTTGTTTCACTGTGCTCATCATTGTCTGTCCTGTGCAGCTATTTAATACATCAATGCAACAATGTTATCATCACTGGCCAGTGATAAACTCTCACTCCGCAACTTTCCCCAACAGTTCATTTTGGCCTAGGCTTATTTTACAATCAGCAATTAGGAAGAGCAAGCCTTCTTCTCTCCATGAAAAGGCTATTAGGCCTAGTATAAAAAATAAATCTCCTATAGATTTTGTAGCCTTTCCTGGGATTTCAGGAGAAGAGGAATAGCGGCGAGTCTTGCGTCCGAAGTAGTCTATTGCGCACAGGAATAGCTGGATGAGGCTAGAGTTGTGTAGCCGAATAAGCTAAATATTAGCTAGATATTAGGCAACTCATTAGCTAAATATTAGGGCTATAAATATTTACCTGTCAAGTGTAAGAAAAACTGTTTGATTATGAAATGGTAGATCTGTGCATTCCTCCAGGCTGCACTCTGTAGCAGTCGGTCAAGCAAAGCTCCACTATTGATTAGAAAATAACATTATTCTACATAGACTACAACAACACAGTGCAATGAGGAAAGTATTATTGTTATTAAGTGAGTACACAATTATTGTTTTGGGTTGTAAACTGCAGTGATGTAGGCCAACTAGAAATTTGGTAGGCTATATTTTATTGTATTTTATTATGATCCCCATTAGCTGTGGCAATTGCAGCAGCTACTCTTCCTGGGGTCCACACAAAACATGAAACATGACATAATACAGAACATTAATAGACAAGAACAGCTCAAAGACAGAACTGCATACATTTAAAGCGTCACACATAGCTGGTGGGTAAGTGTGTGTGTGTGTCAGTGCTGTGTGTAAGTTGACTCTGCAAACAATTAGGAATTTAACACACTAATGCTTCTTGTATTAAAACAAAAAGTTACTTTTAGCCAAGAGAGACTGGCATGTATAGTATTGATATTAGAGTGAAGAGCAAGACAATAGCCACTTACTTCCTGTTTTGAATCCTTCATGCCGAAATAACTGCATAAAAATCTAATCATATTGTATTTGTCACATGAGCCGAATACAACAGGTGTTGACTTTACCGTGAAATGCCATTCCCAACGATGCAAATAAAAATAGTAACACAAGAGGAATAAAATAAAATACACAAGAATGGAGCTATATGCAGGGAGTACCATACAGCCTAGGCCTGATTATGCAACCATTTGCATTAGTTATGGGTCTATTCTCCACAGAGTACAAGGTCCAGAAAGATATACTGAGCAAAAATATTAACGCAAACATGTAAAGTGTTGGTCCCATGTTTCATGAGCTGAAATAAAAGATCCCAGAATTGTTCCATATGCATAGAAAAGCTTATTTCTCTCAAATGTTGTGCACAAATTTGTTTACATCCCTGTTAGTGAGCATTTCTCCTTTGCCAAGATAATCCATCCACCTGACAGGTGTGGCATATCAAGAAGCTGATTAAACAGCATGATCATTACACAGGTGCACATTGTGCTGGGGAGAATAAAAGGTCACTCTAAAAGTTTTGAGGGAGCGTGCAACTGGCATGCTGACTGCAGGAATGTCCAACAGAGCTGTTGCCAGATAACTGAATTAGCATTTCTCTTCCGTAAGCCACCTCCAACGTCGTTTTAGAGAATTTGTCAGTATGTCCAACTGGCCGCACAACCGCAGACCACTTGTAAAAAGATAATCAAGGACATCAACCACCCGAGCCACTGCCTGTTCTCCCCGCTATTATCCAGAAGGCGAGGTCAGTACAGATGCATCAAAGCTGGGACCAAGAGACTGAAAAACAGCTTCTATCTCAAGGCCATCAGACTGTTAAATAGTCATCACTAGCACATTAGAGGCTGCTGCTGCCGATTGAAATCACTGGCCACTTTAAGAAATGGAACACTAGTCACTTTAATAATGTTTACATGTCTTGCATTACTCATCTCATATGTATATACCGTATTCTATAATGTTCTACTGTATCTTAGTCCATGCCGCTCTGTCATTGCTCGTCCATATATGTATATATTCTTAATTCCATTCCTTATTTAGATTTGTGTGTATTGGGTATATGTTGTGAAATTGTTAGATATTACTGCACTGTCGGAGCTAGAAGCACAAGCATTTCGCTACACCCGCAATAACATCTGCTAAACACGTGTATGTGACAAATAAAATTTGATTTGATTTGAAACCATGCCAGCCCAGGACCTCAACGTCCAGCTTTTTCACATGCGGGATCGTCTGAGACAAGCTACCTGGACAGCTGATGAAATTGTGGGTATGCACAAGTGAAGAATTTCTGCACCAACTGTCAGAAACCGTCTCAGGGAAGCTCACCTGCGTGCTCGTCGTCCTCACCAGAGTCTTGACCTGACTGCAGTTCGGCGTTGTAACCAACTTCAGTGGGCAAATGCTCACCTTCGATGACCACTGGCACGCTGGAGAAGTGTGCTCTACACAGATAAATCCCGATTTCAACTGTACCGGGCAGATGGCAAACAGCATGCATGGCGTCGTGTGGGCGAGCGGTTTGCTGATGTCAACATTGTGAACAGAGTGCCCCATGGTGGCGGTGGGGTTATGGTATGGGCAGGCAAAAGCTACAGAAAACGAACACAATTGCATTTTATCAATGGCAATTTGAATGCACAGAGATACCGTGAAGAGAACCTGAGGCCACTGTCGTGCCATTCATCCACCGCCATCACCTCATGCTTCAGGATGATAATGCATGGCCCCATGTCACAAGGAACTGTACACAATTCCTGGAAGCTGAAAATGTCCCAGTTCTTCCATGGCCTGCATACTCACCAGACATGTCACCCATTGAGCATGTTTGGGATGCTGGATCGACGTGTACGACAGCATGCTCTAGTTCCTGCCAATATGCAGCAACTTCGCACAGCCATTGACGAGGAGAGGGACAACATTCTACAGGCCACAATCAACAGCCTGATCAACTCTATCCGAAGGAGATGTGTCACGCTGAATGAGGCAAATGTTGGTCACACCAGATACTGACTGGTTTTCTGATCCACTCCCCTGTTTTCTGATCCACTCTGACCAACAGATGCATATCTGTATTCCCAGTCATGTGAAATCCATAGATTAAGGCCTAATGAATTTATTTAAATTGACACATTTCCTTATATTAACTGAACTCAGTAAAATCTTTGAAATTGTTGCATGTTGCATTTATATTTTTGTTCAGTGTACATTAGCAGGCTCCTCATGGTGTATTTTGATCACACCATCGCATGCACTCTGTCACTCTCCTTAATCCCAGCCAGGGGCGTATTCATAACATAAACAGTTTACCATTTATAACCAAATGGAAGCAAACAGAGAAAATCAAGAGTTTCTATTGGGCAAAATCAGATAGGTCCCTCCCCATTTCATTCCATTTGTTTCCATTTAAGAAAAGTTTTCCAACAGAAACTGTGTAATGAATACGCCCCAGTTCATTTGATTTCTGTATTTTACATTCAGCAAGCAAGAGCAAGCTGTAGTAATAAATAAAATGCTCGAAATAAGTGTACAACGAGCTATTATAGGACTAGTCTAGCTTTTCCTGGGACTCCAAAAGCTAAAGCCGAAGTGAATAGCCTATAAGCCTACCCAGTGAATTTACACAGTGAAATATTTTTTTACAAATCAGATTCATATGAAATGACAGGCAGCCTAGGATAAACATATCACTTGAAAAAGATACAGATAGTCCAGCCATCCACATGGACTGTTGTCCTCCCCATTTGGTAGCAACTCCTCCAACAGCCGATTTTATCCATTCACTATTTCCTGCATTGAGGAACCATCTCCTTTCGACTCCAAAATTACATGGAACTTTTCTAGACTCTCTTCAGCGGGCAGAGACTGCAAGAAACCCTTAAATTCTTGTGACGATAACTTTTCACGAGCTGTGGTTGTTGCGTAATTGTAAAATAATGACGTCAGTGATTTTCAGGTCGGAAAGTTGGAGCTTTAGAAAGATGCCAGAGTTTCCTAATTTTAATTAAGAGTTGGTTGACCGTTGAAAAACGATTGTCCCAGTCAGAGTTTCTTTGTTTACAGAGTTCTTAGTTGTCTTCAACGCACTGAAGTTGGAAGTCGACAATTTCCGAGTTCCCAGTTGTTTTGAATGCAGCATTTCTGTTGCTTGCTAGCTCCCTATGTCATCACTACAAACGTTATTTTATCGGCAGATACTATACACACCAACATTCTGCATAAACCAAGCACAAAGAGGGACTCATTTAACAGCCAATGGAAAGGCAAAAGTGAAATGACCACCCAGCAAGGCTCAGCGAGGAGAACGAGAGAGAGAGCGCGAGAGAGAGCAGGGTTGTAAACCAAGTTACACATAGTCTAATTCAATTATAAATTCCAAAAATGCTGAAAAATGCTGACATTTAATCGATTAGAAATTACATGGAATATTTATTTTTATTTTTTATTACTAAACCCTCCCCCTGATTGAAATTGAAAAAGCATGACCCTCCCTCATTTCCCTCCAGGTAATAATTGCTTAAATGTTGACTGGTCCCTAAGGTCAGCAATCTACTGTAGCAGTAGCAGTATTATTGGTCACACTACAATATAATGCATATACTACAAGGATATTTCCCTGCAATTTGATATTTTAATAATATTTGAGTAACTTTAATGGTAATTTATGTTAATCCCCTTTGCAGATATTTTAGTGCCAAATACAGACTTTGATTATTGTAATTGTCACATTACGTTGTTAGAAATCATTCTTGATAGGATCACAAACCAGTGGATTTAAATATGTAAGCCTATGCTGTTTTGAGTTCCCACTGAATTATTTAAAGTGTAATCTAGACTATCATACTAAGGGCTCTATTCAATCCACATCGCGTAAATGCTGCTTTACAGCATGATTGAAATTTAAGGGAAATTGTCCTGCTTTAGCGGAGACTGCAGAATTCTCACTCTAACCAGAGTCTTACTAGTTATAGGTTTTCATAAAGAGAGTTCATAACACATAACACATAACTAACACTAAATTACCACAGGGTGGCACTCTCTGAACACAGACATAATGTTTGGAAGCAACACTCTTCTCTCCCAAGGGACCAGGAGGAGTCTGCACAAGAAGTAGTAGCTGAATTAGGAGGTACTGCAGGCAAATGCATGAGGGCCCAAGAAGAGATGTCCCCATTCTCAACACTTCCTGTTGAATTTGGAACGAGGGAGAGCTCGGTTTGTTGTTTTGAAAAGTTTGTTGTTTTGAAAGTGTATTGGAACATTTCTTAGTCGCTAGCTAACTTTTTAGTTTGGATCCCGCCACGCATTTGGCATCAGTTGCTGGGATTGCTACTCTCTGTCCAGTGATCCTGCCGACCAAGGCCGGGTCTGAGGAGTTATTTGGCGTAGCAGCTAGCCTAGCTGCTAGCTAGCTGCCTATCAAGCTAGCAGGGTTTCTTGTGGGCTTGAACGCAGCCTGCGACGCGGTTAGCCATTGTGGCTGGGACCGCGGATTGTCCCAGGTTTGTGGCTGTCTACGTGTAGATCCCTGCTGTTTGTTGTGTTCAATCTTCACTGTGACCTGCCTTGTCTGGAACTGCGAGGAGTAACAGTGTAACCTACGATGCTAGCTACCATGACAAAGACCAAAGCCGGCGGGAGTACCATTGAGGACAGTGGTGTCTCTCTATCACAGGTGAAGGATCTTTTAAACGAACAAAAATAGTTATACAAGCAGTTGTTACAACAACAAGAATATAGCTTCAAGTGTTTTGTCCAAATACTGGTCGATTCAAATAATAAAATAATGGACGACCTGACCAAAGAGGTCCAGGACCTGAAGAACAGTTTGCAGTTCTCCCAGGGTCAGCTTGATGAGGTGAAACAGGAGCACGGCCAGATGACAGCAATCTGTAAGTCATTGAGAGAGGACATCAGTTCTGTGTGTGAATCCATGATAATGATGACGGATAAATCAGACTATCTCGAGGGACAATCAAGGCGGAACAACATGGTTGTGGACAGAATTGCAGAATCTCCACGAGACCTGGACATAGTCTGAAGACAAAGTGAGGGAAATGATCTCTGAGAAACTGAAGATGGACCACAGGAAGATTGAAGTGGCGCGCGCCCACAGGACTGGAAAACCCACCACCGGCCCAGGTGACAGGCCCAGGCCGATAGTGGTTGAGTTCCTGAGGTTCAAGGACAAGGTAGCTGTTCTGGAAAGAGCCAAGAACTTGAGAGGAACGTATATCTTCCTCAACAAGAAATGTATATTTTTTTATCTTGCTTGTTTGCTCTTTTCCATAGTATGTCTATCTCTGATAAGCTAGCCAGGAAAGGGCTGAACATAGCCTAGATTAATATATGTAGACTTAGAAATAAGGTTAATGAAATCAATAACTTGCTAACATCAGATAACATTCATATATTAGCCATTTCTGAGACTCACTTAGATAATTCATTTGATGATACAGCAGTAGCAATAGAAGGATATAACATCTATAGAAGAGACAGAAATGCTTATGGGGGAGGTGTTGCAGTATATATTCAGAGCCATATCCCTGTAATGCTTAGAGAATATCTTATGTCAAGTGTTATTGAAATGTTGTGGTTGCAGGTTCACTTGGCACATCTAAAGCCTTTTCTTTTGTTGTGTTGCTACAGGCCACCAAGTGCTAACAGTCAGTACCTAAATAATATGTGTGAAAAGCTTGATAGAGTATGTGATGTAAACAGAGAGGTCTACTTTCTTGGGGACCTGAATATTGACTGGTTTTCATCCAGCTGTCCGCTCAAGGGAAGCTTCTCACTGTATCCAGTGCCTGTAATCTGGTTCAGGTTATTAATCAATCTACCAGGGTGTTTACAAACACTACAGGAACAAGATAATCCACATGTAACGATTACATTTTTACTAATACTGTAGAACTTTGTTCTAAAGCTGTGTCCATACCCATTGGATGCAGTGATCACAATATTGTGGCTATATCCAGGAAAGCCAAAGTTCCAAAAGCTGGGCCTAAAATAGTGTATAAGAGATCATACAAAAGATTTATGTAGAAGATGTTAAAAATATTTGTTGGTCTGATGTGATTAATAAGGAGCATCCAGACGTTGCACTTGATGCATTTATGAAATTGCTTCTTCCAATTATTGATAAACATGCACCTGTTAAGAAACTGACTGTTAGAACTGTTAAGGCTCCATGGATTGATGAGGAATTGAAAAACTGTATGGTTGAAAGAGATGGGGCAAAAGGAGTGGCTAATAAATCTGGCTGCACATTTGACTGGCTGACCTACTGCAAATTGAGAAATTATGTGACTAAACTCAACAACAAAAAAGAAGAAACTGTATTATGAAGCCAAGATCAATAATATAAATAATGGTGGAAAAAAGTACTTTAAATGAAATTGTGGGCAGAAAGACAAATTCAACTCCATCTTTTATCAAATCAGATTGCTTATTCATCACAAAACCATTTGATGTTGCCAATTATTTTAATGATGACTTCATTGGCAAAGTGGGCAAACTTAGGCAGGAAATACCAACAACGAACAGTGAGCCATCGTATTCTTGCATAATAAAAACAAATAATGAAAGAAAAGCATTGCAAGTTTGAATTTTGTTGGGAGAGGTGGAAAAATTATGATTAAGATCGATAATGAAAAACCTCCTGACATTAACAACTTAAATGGAAAGCTACTGAGGATGGTAGCTGACTCTATAGCCACTCCTATCTGTAATATCTTGAATCTGAGCATAGAGGAAAGTATTTGTCCTCAGGCCTGGAGGGTAGCCAAAGTAATTTTGCTACCCAAGAGTGGTAAAGCAGCCTTTACTGGTTCTAACAGCAGACCTATAAGCTTGCTGCCAGCTCTTAGCAAACTGTTGGAAAGACTTGTGTTTGACCAAATGCAATTCTATTTCTCTGTAAACAAATTAACAACAGACGTTCAGCATGCTTATAGAGAAGGGTACTGATATGACGTGTTTATACAGGGTTTTAGGAATGAGGTCAATCCATTAGTATAGGTCACTCTTGGTGACACAGAGTCTGGATGCCAGGAGGTCTAGGGAGCCCACTGATGTTTATCTTAGAATGATTGATAGATGGAATATACTGCCCGGCGTACAAGCTGATAACATCAGGGTGGGGAGTGTCCACTGATGGTTGTCAGATGTTGGTGAAAACTTGTGTAACATAGACTATATAAACGGAGAAGGGTTCTTTGTATATCATTCGGATAGCAAGGGGCAACTCACGTGCAGCTTGTTGTATTGAATCCGGTACCGTATTATTAAATATATTGTATCAACTCTCCATCTAAGTGTTTAATTATCTTCTTGCAACCTGAATTCCTTGATACCAGAGAAACTCATCATAACAATTGACATCTAACGAACAAGATACAGTGGATGGCCGAAACCAACAGGTAAGCAGACTTTCATTCATTTCGGATTGTGGTCAAATCTGCTTATCTGTGGTAAAGCTGAACTGAAAAATATTTTTTGAAGGGGAAAGATGAGTGGTATTGAGTTATGTAATGGGATGTAAGGAGGAATATCAAATTAGACAATGACATGGTGCTATGATTCAAAATAGGGTGCGTTCATATTAATGAGTAAAAACAATAGAGGATAAAAGGAAGTGGGTTTGGGTCCCTTAATGTTTGATAGGCATTATACAAGATTAGGGTAGAGGCCTTTGGTGTTAAATCATCATAAAAGGAAGTGGGTTTGAGTCCCTTAGTGTTTGATAGGCATGATAAAAGATTAGGTTAAAGGACTTTAGTGTGTGAAAAACATTATAAAAGATTACGTTAGTGAAGAGAGAATTAGTATTTTGTGAATTACTCAAAACGGGCAGGAGAGAGAGAAAACCATAACTAATACAGCATAAGATTCGAGCAGCTACAATTAAACATATTGAATCATGGCACCAATGACTAAATAGACAAACAACATTTTAATAGATATCAAGTTGGGGATTTGATTCAAGTATTTAATTACTAATTTGCATGAACTAATAATACAAAACATGGGGAGCCATCTAAGTAGACCTGAATCTGGCAAGACAATCACAATTAAAAATAAATCAGAGCTTGATTTGCCTCGAAGAGAAAGAAAGGAATTGCCGAAATTATTACAGACAAATCCGCATTTAAAACATGTCTCTATTAAAAGTATGGAAAATCAGACACAGCGCGAATGGATGTTAAGTAAATTAGGATTTTTCTATGTGGAACCATATCTCAGTGATTTATCAGCATGGACAGATAATGAGTATACAAGATGGTAGTTTTAGAAGGGATAAGTTACAGAGAGCGCGAAAATATATTATTGATAATACCGCCGTAAGCATCCTGAAATGGGATTTAGATTATATGAAAGAGGCGTATAACGCACAGTGTTGCCAACTCCTTAGTAAGGAAAGTAGCTATTGGCTGTCCTAAAAGTTGCTAGAAGTCGCTAAATGACGTCAACCCCCTAATTTGCATAATTGGCCATGTGCATGTAATTGTGATGGACACTGTAGGAGAGAGGAATAACGTCATGGGAGAGACAAAAAGTGAGTAAAAAAACACCCTAAATATGTTTAGAACTACAAATGAACTTTCTTCTGTCTATTTTTTTTTTTTTTATGTCACAATTCCAACCTTCCTCCTTTATCCGGGCTTGGGACCGGCAAAAGTGACCCAAAAGAGACACTCTGTTTTTTTAAGTTTAGTTTTCTTGAGTTTGGTTTGGTTTTTAACCTTATGGTTGACTTAGGAGCCTACAACAAGTCACAGTAAAACATGAACATTTTTAACCATAACATTTTAACCATTTTTTTGTATACAATCTACATTAACAATCGAAATGGACCAAAAAGAGACAATAGAAAAAACTGTCAATGGCAATGTGAGAAAATTATGGTAACTAGTCTGGCCCTAATTCAGGTGAATTGTTTGTTTTTTTCCAGACCCCCCTCCACACACACACAGGCTGTGCTGGCTCACAGAAAGAGTGGGTCATCGTCATCGTCACAGCATTCGAGTGTGGCAAGGACAACACAGACCCAGCAGCCATGGCAAGTTCTTGAAACGGGTTGATATCAGCTGCATCCCTGAACTTCCAAATCTCACTCCAGAAGCCCAGTGTGTTTTTTGTCTCATTCCATTTACTAAGATGGATGGCACGCCATTGCTGGACAATCTTGTCTATCTCTGCAGGGGAGTAGCCAAGGAGCTTGGCTATTTTTTCTATTTCTCAAGGGCTCTTATTGTGCTTTAGAGTTTCCTCCACATTGAAAACTGACATGTACTGCAATGCTTTGATATTGTCCGGCAGTCTCACCCTCAACTCATTAGGGAGGGAGATGGTGAAGGCTACACACCGCTTTCAGACATTGTTTTCATCCTCAGACGCAAGGTGGAGCTCAGCTGCCTTTGACTCAAAAAGGTAACCAAGGTACGATTTGGGACTGATGTATCCATCTATTGGCCCTTTGAGTACATCAACATTTGCCAGTGGATTCAGCACCCTGATGCTCACAGATTTGATCAGGCTAACCAAGCTGTCAAGTAGCTTAAGAGGGTCTACTTGCTCTCCCTCAAAAGCCTTGATGGCCAACTGTACCTCACCCAGCACTGACTTCAAAAAAGTCAGATACAATATGTTTTGAGGATCACTGTACATGGAGTATAAAACTTCAGCCATGTAGCAGTGTTCACTGGACTTGGTGACTGCGAAATGCAGCCTAAGTTCCTCCCACTGATCCAAAATGTGTGAAACCGCGGGTTCAATGGAAAGCCAACGTGTGTAAAGGTTTCTCCCCACAGTTGATGGTCTCATATATGGCCTTGTAGGCCTCCCTGCGCTTTGGAGACACTGAAAAACAGTTATAAGTCTCTCGTACCAAGTACTCCACACTATGGGGGATGGTGTCATTGGAAGCATGACTTACAGCAAGCTGCAGAGAGTGGCACACACAGCGAATAAGAACCAGGTCTTTGAGGCCATACTCCTCCTTCAGCACTTTATGGACCCCATTGTTATTCCCCGTCATAACAGAGGCATTGTCAGTCCATATCCCCAGGAGTTTCTCTTTTTTAAGACAACACTTCTCGAGGAAAGCCACAACAGCACAGGCTATAGATTTGGCATCTCCTCCCTCCAACTCAACAAGCCCCAGAAATGTTGATACAATTGGCTGCTTGGTGTCACTAAAGTACCTTATCACAACCCCCAGGTACTTAGAAACACTCATCGAGGAGGAGGCTGAAACGTTGATCACCCACATCTGCGACCAACCTTTTCAGAAAGTATGGTGCTAGAACACCATTAATCATTTATGTGCACTTTGTCCTGTGCATTTTGAAGTGGGTAGTATAGAAATATTTTATGTATCATTAAGGCAAAATGTTGGGAAATGTCAAAGGTAAAATATAGTAAACATGATTGATATTTTATAATCCAGATGCATGCCTAAATAAGGAATATAGCCAATACAGTGTGTAACCGTGCTTTAATGAATGTATGTATATTATTTTTTAAGAAAGTGTCTGAGCCACGCCACCAATATAATGAGATAAGGGAAAGAGGCCTCATATGGAAAAGCGCCCATGGCCTTTTGGAGTAAACCACATGTGACATCTGGACGTTGAAAGATAAGGGTAGAGTGGCACTAAAATAAGTTAATCATTTGCCCTAAGGGGAGTAACTGTATATGCTATGTAAGCATGATTGTGCACTTGTATTTGTATAAAAGGAGATCTTTGAGCCAAGGAGAGACAGTTGTTCCATGGAGCAAGCTCGGCTTTGTTACGCAATAATTAAGCCACATTTTTGGATTCACAAGCTCCAGTTTCTTGAGAGATATTTTTGAGTTGACTACTTTTGAGTTAAATATTTATACGACATAAATGGCGAGCGTTGCCAGGAGTTGGAAACAGGGACAAGAGACGGTGGACATCTGCGGCTGTGAAACGGCTTGGACGGACCATACAAACAAAGCGGCCGCTTTTAAAAACGGTAAGCCAAGTTCTTACTTAAATAGTATAAAGTTAGTGTGGTTCGATCCGGGGCCCGGCCTCAGCCGCAGAATACCAAGTAGGTCTCTCCAAATTTAAGAACCAGAAAATTAGAGACTGCGAGCTTTTGGATTTAAGAATACATGTCGATGTCATTCTGTTGTTCGTCTGAACCGTCTGTTCAATTCATTTGATTCATCCTGCTGATCGCTTTGTCTGGGTAGCTTTGGCACGGGCGGCTGTCCATCTGTTTGAACGATCAGAAAATAAATTGTCAAAGCCCTACAGATACCGCTCTAAACGTGTCGAGGAAGTGTATCGTTTAGAGGGACGCTTAGGTAGGCAGAAATCCTGTGTAATACCGCTTTTCTCTGTGTCAGAAGAAAGGGCCAAATTTACAGGTCGCTTAGGAAAGCGTAAGATAGAAGTCCAGAAAGGGTGTGTCGAGGAAGTTAATCACCTAGAGGGCTATATAGGTAGATAGAAATCCTGTATAAAATCGTCTTTCTTGTGTCGGGGAAGTGAATCAGAAAGGGTCGATCAGGTAAAAAGATAGGTCATCCGGAGTAGGTGACATAAATTGGAGTTAACACCGGTCATCCTGAGTAGGTGAACGGGTTAAACAGCCACTAAGGCTTCAAAATATAGAGAAAGTGTTAGATAGAGGATGAGTGGTTTGCTTGGGCTACTGTGAGTCATTTAACTGTCTGATTCATTTGGGCGCGGGTGGCTACTCATCTGTATGAATGAAAATAATAAGAAATCCTGCAGATAATAGCTTATTTTCTGTGTTGAGGAGAGAAACTGTGTTTGAGGTCATTTGAAGTTTCTGTCTTTGGTGGAGAAAGGTTGGCGCACCTTTCCTACCAGGTTACTTAAGTGTAACCTGGTAGGAAGGATGCACCCGGTCTCGCACCAGGAGAGGAAGAGTGAATGGTGTGTGAATGCTCATAGGTGTAGAAACACACATATAGCTGAGTGATTTAAAGCTAAGAAAAAACACTAGCAAGGGAAAGATTCATGAGGTGTTCCACACAAAAGAAAAGTGGACATCAGGAGATATTATATTATTATTACATAAAGAGACTGTCAAATACCCATTAATAATAAATAAGTTCTGACCAAACAATAATCAAAGAAGCACAAATAGTTTAACAATAAAAGCGAATACTAATATTAAAAGAATTAAGAAGGAGAAATAAATAAATAGGACAAATACTTAAATAGATTAAAAAGGAAGTTAAAATTATAGGCCATAAATATGAATAAAATGGCGGTAGAAATACTTAGTGCTAAGTATCCCTTAGGCAAGGAAGAAATAGCGAAAACATCTGAAAAATGGGAGAAACGCACCAGGAAAATGGGCACCAAATGGCCAGAAGGAGGAACATTTGATGTCTCGGTGTGTGAGGAAATGGAAACACTGATAAAGAACCATAAAGCAAAAGACACAGGAAAGAAGAAAAGCGCCAAAAGAAAAAGAGAAAAATAAGTACTCAACATATTCAAAAAGGAAAGAGAATAATTAATGTTATGTGGATATACATTTACCAACTGAGTGGAAAATTCACATTATTAGGAGGGGTATGAGAAATCCTGTTGGAGGAACAGGTCACGTGTATCGGTGTGATCATATGACGTCTATGCATTGTATTTTGGTCATTCTTTTACGGTGTGTTTCTGACATTATATTTAGAAACTTTAGAGGTGATGTAGTATTGTGATAAATTGACTACAGTAAAATAATAACTGGGATAGGGTTAACATTCCACATTTGGGCCCTTTGATAGAATAAAATATTCCTGTAGGTTATACAAATAGTAATTAAGCGCGTTTGAGAACAACATTGTGTGAATGTGGAATGAGAGTGGTATAATGGTGTAAATGAGTCGCACTCTGAAGTTTGAATGATGAGATATAGAGGTGGGTATGATAATTATATATACAGTGAGGGAAAAAAGTATTTGATCCCCTGCTGATTTTGTGCGTTTGCCCACTTACAAAGAAATTATCAGTCTATAATTTTAATGGTAGGTTTATTTGAACAGTGAGAGACAGAATAACAACAAAAAAATCCAGAAAAACGCATGTCAAAAATGTTATAAATTGTTTTGCATTTTAATGAGGGAAATAAGTATTTGATCCCCTCTCAATCAGAAAGATTTCTGGCTCCCAGGTGTCTTTTATACAGGTAACGAGCTGAGATTAGGAGCACACTCTTAAAGGGAGTGCTCCTAATCTCAGCTTGTTTCCTGTATAAAAGACACCTGTCCACAGAAGCAATCAATCAATCAGATTCCAAACTCTCCACCATGGCCAAGACCAAAGAGCTCTCCAAGGATGTCAGGGACAAGATTGTAGACCTACACAAGGCTGGAATGGGCTACAAGACCATTCGCCAAGCAGCTTGGTGAGAAGGTGACAACAGTTGGTGCGATTATTCGCAAATGGAAGAAACACAAAAGAACTGTCAATCTCCCTCGGCCTGGGGCTCCATGCAAGATCTCACCTCGTAGAGTTGCAATGATCATGAGAACGGTGACGAATCAGCCCAGAACTACACGGGAGGATCTTGTCAATGATCTCAAGGCAGCTGGGACCATAGTCACCAAGAAAACAATTGGTAACACACTACGCCGAGAAGGACTGAAATCCTGCAGCGCCCGCAAGATCCCCCTGCTCAAGAAAGCACATATACAGGGCCGTCTGAAGTTTGCCAATGAACATCTGAATGATTCAGAGGAGAACTGGGTGAAAGTGTTGTGGTCAGATGAGACCAAAATCGAGCTCTTTGGCATCAACTCAACTCACCGTGTTTGGAGGCGGAGGAATGCTGCTTATGACCCCAAAAACACCATCCCCACCGTCAAACATGGAGGTGGAAACATTATGCTTCGCGGGTGTTTTTCTGCTAAGGGGACAGGACAACTTCACCGCATCAAAGGGACGATGGACGGGGCCATGTACCGTCAAATCTTGGGTGAGAACCTCCTTCCCTCAGCCAGGGCATTGAAAATGGGTCGTGGATGGGTATTCCAGCATGACAATGACCCAAAACACACGGCCAAGGCAACAAGGAGTGGCTCAAGAAGAAGCACATTAAGGTCCTGGAGTGGCCTAGCCAGTCTCCAGACCTTAATCCCATAGAAAATCTGTGGAGGGAGCTGAAGGTTCGAGTTGCCAAACGTCAGCCTTGAAACCTTAATGACTTGGAGAAGATCTGCAAAGAGGAGTGGAACAAAATCCCACCTGAGATGTTTGCAAACCTGTTGGCCAACTACAAGAAACGTCTGACCTCTGTGATTGCCAACAAGGGTTTTGCCACCAAGTACTAAGTAATGTTTTGCAGAGGGGTCAAATACTTATTTCCCTCATTAAAATGCAAATCAATTTATAGCATTTTTGACATGCGTTTTCTGGATTTTTTTGTTGTTATTCTGTCTCTCATTGTTCAAATAAACCTACCATTAAAATTATAGACTGATCATGTCTTTGTCAGTGGGCAAATGTATTATATCAGCAAGGGATCAAATACTTTTTTCCCTCACTGTAAGTTTGAATAATAAGCTTTTCATATAAATGATATCTTGGAGTTTCGTACAACAATGCCTGTCATATAATTTTGTAAGATCAGTGAATAGTGACCAGCCTTTACGATTCTGGGAGGATTCTATGACTGAGAGGAAGGATTTGGGTAATTAGTTGTTGTTCCGCTGAGACTAGATTATGATTAACTGATTTGTGGTAATAAAGAATCATTAGAAACATGAATGGTTTGGTTGATGTGAATATATTAGAATATAATAAATTTTATGTGAGTGTAATTTATTACGAGGGATAAAATAATAGGAGCTGACTTGCACACCCAAAAACGTAGACGTACGTGAGGGGTGGGAGAAAGTACATAGATCATTGATAGAAATAAGAGTAGGCATTATGATAACTATCTATCATTTTGAAGCAGAAGTGAGATAGTAAAGGAATTTTAGTATAATAGGGGGAAAGAACATAATCCATTTGATTGAATTCGTTAGATCTGTTTCCAAATTAATGAATGTAGATTTTACTCGTTGACTGTTAAAGCTTCCAGCTTGTGAAATCTTAGTCCTGTAAAGCTATTTTCTGATAAAGGGTGGTATGTGCCAGATACTAAAACTACTGACCATTATCATTGGAATAAAGGAGGATTTACTTGTCATTTCAATAAAGCATAGATTCTGCATCGCTGATTAGAGTCTAGGGTTTCTAAGTATAGTTCAACTATGGTTGTGGGTTGTTTAGATTGACGGAACAGTCAGGATAAGACTGGACGATTTAGCAGCCTGTGTCTTTTCAAACTGAAGGACTCACTTATTCAGCGGGAAAGAGGGAGGAGTGACTATAGTCTAATCAGAAAGGACAGTTACATACATTTGAATAGCGGACTGGCAATTGCGATAGAGTTGTGGCCATAATTTGAATTGTTTAGGTAGACTGGAATGAAAGTAACGTCTTTTAATAATATGAATACAAATATACTATTAGTTATTGTTGGGTTGTGAATAGACTTTAATAATGCCATGTTTTAGTTCTCGGGTAAAAGAGAGTCGTACTTGCTTCACTGTATCGAGCTGAAAGAGATATTTGAAGCAAGGTTGAATAGTTGGATGGAAAACCTTTATTTGACAAATTCGAATTGTTATTACTTTATTCTATAGTTTGCGTGACACCAGTGATGTATGCAAATAGTTAATGAATTCTAAAACTATAATTTGTTTTCGCTACGTGGACCAGTGGAGTGTAGGTAGTTTTAACTGTTATGCTGATGGAATAGTACGGACTTAATGTAGGTTATGGGTTTGTTCAACAACAAGTGTGTATTTTAATCTAAATTAATGCAATAGGCTACAATTACAACATTATCAGAAAAAGGCACAATCTAATGCGAAACAGTTATTACATATGTCATTAATCCAGTAATGATACAAAGCTAGAAGGATAACAATAGAGGGAGAGTGAACCAAAAATGGCTGGCTTAATTACATCACCACCAAGAATTAAGGATATGAGCAGTAGTAATAATGTGTTATGGGTTAGGTAAATTTTGTATTTATTTTTTGTGATAGGAGGCATGGTGTAGAAACTAGTTCTGTCTATGAAATGAGTGGACTACAACAAGCTGGAAGAGGTGCGCTTGTCACGATCGTCATAAGAGGCAGACCAAGGCGCAGCGTGATATGCGTACATCTTTTAATGAGTACTTAAACAAATAACAAAACAACAAACGATACGTGAAGTCCTAGGCTAATACACCAACACAAACCTTACGGAACAAGATCCCACAATGAACTGTGCAAAACAGGCTGCCTAAGTATGGTTCCCAATCAGAGACAACAAGCCACAGCTGCCTCTGATTGGGAACCACCCCGGCCAACATAGAAATACACGAACTAGAACATGAACATAGAAAACACAACACAGACACTACACACCCTGGCTCAACTTTTAAGAGTCCCCAGAGCCAGGGCGTGACAGCGCTTCATAATCTCAAGGCTTCTCTTGACGGATAATAATAATAAGCCATTTAGAAGACGCTTTTATCCAAAGCGACTTACAGTCATGCGTGCATAAATTTTTTGTGTATGGGTGGTCCCGGGAATCGAACCCACTACCTTGGCGTTACAAGCACCGTGCTCTACCAGCTGAGCTACAGAGGATGAGAGGACATAAGTAGCATACTGTGGCTCACCTAACCTAACAATGTTCTTAAGATTTTATTTTCATGGGTGAAGATAACTCTGCCCAACTGAGTAGGAGAATCTGAGTATTTTCTGCGCCCTGGAGACTATGCGATGGCAAAAGACTACAGAAGAAAGAGCTGGAAAGACCGTATGTGGAGGGGCCCATGCCAGGTGTTGTTGGCTACCTCAATGATGGTAAAAGTGGTAAAAGTGGGAGAGACCGATACTTAGATCCATGTTTCCCTTTCCCACTATAGGAGTGTTCCAACACCAGGAGAGGAAGACGGCCCGCCATTGGGTAGCATTGTTGTCTTTTGTGTTTGTCTGTGTTTGTGTGTCTTTGCAGAAGTGACTCCGAGCTTCCCTATGGGTAGGCTGGTAGAAGGACACTCTTCGCAGACCGATGTCGATAGATTGAGAGGGACTCTGGCTGATCCGGAGACCCTAGTGACGGAAGAAGATTAACAGCTAAAGTGACCATACATCGGCGTCCAGGTTACACCAACGGCGGTACGGATAGAGGGGAGCATGACCTGGTATCATCTAAACCATTGTACCAGAGTGAGAGAACCGATGACTGAGAGATGAGAGAGCTGAGGATGCTGGCGAGCATCAGATGGGTCAGGATGGCAATTACTGATGAGCTACGTGTTCTTGCTGATTCCCTCGGCGGAGGGGCAGATCTTCAAGACCTCCTAGATCTTCGAGATATTCCAGACATTCAAGATGCACCAGATATCCCCATCATTGATTTCTCTGCACTCGACTAGTTCCCTGAGAATAAGGGGAATGGGGTACTGATAATAGTAAAGAGCAGAAGAACAAGACATAGAAGGGATATAGACAGGATTAAAATGTATATTCTTGCACAGGCAGGAACCATAATTAAAATGCAGGAAGGGATCACTATTAAAATACAAGGGTTAAATTATTATTGGTGTGGGAGGAACCAGCACAAAGAGTATGGGGAAGTCACATGGGGTAGTGTGGCCTTAGGATAATGAAAGAAAGAGACAGGTGAATCATAGACATAAGGAGAACAGCCCAAGACTTAGAAAAACAATTTGATGTAGTATTTAGTGTTAGATTTCCAGGGGGAAGTGTTATTGGAGTAGTTATTCTTTGGGAAAGTGCACTAAACCCTGTACATGTTAGAGCCATACCAAATACAGAAGAAAGGGAATGGAAGGAGCCGTTAAACAATGATTGGTAGAGATGAGTACAATATATTGCATTAAAATTAAATAAAGAAAATAGTATAATATGCACCACATCTCCATTTTAAATAGTTAACAGTAGTTCAACATCTCCACAGTTACTAGGACTGTGCTATGATTCAACCACAACTTTTGTCATATAAGGAACTCGGAAAGACCATATTGGCCAGCAGAATGTTTGTAATATTTAGGAAATCCTAAATATAAACAATTTTATAATCAACCAGGATGGGGAGAGAATGGTAAGCAATTAGTGGTTAGAATAGGAACAAGGAAAAGGAAAGCGCCAGAGTCATGTCAAATAGACTATGAGCAAATATATAGGAGTGGTACAATTAAACAATTGGGTTATAGAATTTAGAAGAATACAAGGGAGAATGTGAAATATGTGGCATTTATACAGATAGCCTTTGGAATACAGGGACCCCTCAAGGAAAAATGTATCAGGCAGCAGGATCAAGTATTAGAAATTGGTATTAAGAATGATTGGTGAAACATAATAACTTGTCATATAGTCAATGCTTATAGGGATGTTTTGGATTGGAAATGAACTCAACTAAATTCTTATGATTTGCCCTTTCTCAAGGTTGCAACGGATGATGTCTTGATGCATAGCAGAGATAATTCGGTCCAGAACGGCGTGGACCTCAATAAAAACCACAAAAAAACCTCTACCCGGCTGAAGAGGAGACAAGGGCGTTGAAGATGTTCCTGTCCAGCATCACCTCTACCAGACCTGAATCAGAACCAGCATCCAATGTAAGCAATCAACTGCCTTTTCTTTTCTCTTATGCCTTTTCTCTCAAGAGTGTGACAGGAGTCCATTTGGAGTGGGCATGAATAGAGATTTATTCAAATATAACATCTCTGATGGTGCTGGTATACTGGTTGGCAAATGGACAAAACAGAATGGGGGTAGAGGTGAGGTGGTTCAGGTGTGACATTGGAATTGGGATATTGCCATGGGCAATCCAAGATGAACTATGAAGCTATCTGAAGAATATAATGAAGACGCCAGAAGATTGAGTGCCGGTAGAGGAAGGGAGTGTTAGTTAAGGTAGTATGTTGATTAAGGAGGTATTATACACTGCTACATTTATAGTAATTTGGACTAGGAATGCATTAAGATACTGATCTGTTGTAATTCTCGTTATGAGGAAGTTAATGCTAGAATTATGATAATATAAATATACATTCTGCCAGTGTCAATATGTGACAAGGTGAGAGTTTTAACTTTGAATGAAGGAACCAAGGTGACTAACTAAGAATTGTCATTCTAAAGTTGTTTTGGGTAATTAATTTGATTATGATTAGAAATTATAAGTGGACTGATTGATCTGAATAAGTTATTAATATTAATGCCTAATAATGTTGACATTGCAATTAATGGATTAGATATTTATATTGATTATTTTGATTGTAATAATACTTGTGATATGGGTGAAAAAGGTTATGTAAGCTAAAGATGTTGACACCATTCTTAACATGTCCTAGATATTATTGTTAAGACAAAGTTGCATATTTTGATGTGTTAACATACTAACACATATATGGGAAATGTTAGGATACTAACACATATATGGGAAATGCTATAACTAAACAAAAGTGGGGAGCAATGTTTACAAAGAAATACATCCAGTTCAGGGAGCTCCAGGACATTATGTTAATAAATATGGGAAACCTTGTAATGTTAAAGGAGGACCAATGGACTGTCCATTCGGGAATCCTGAATGTCTGTATGGTGTTGTTCCTGGGGGTGGATGGGCCTGCCATGGTTACAAAGCTCAACAGAAACACTTGGAGGTTAATTTAGAGGAAAACCTTTTAGACTTGTATCCAATACCTGACTGGGCTCTGGGTCCTCATCAGGATGGGTCTAACAATGAGGAAGATATATTGGTTTAAAATATACATGTAAAGGTAACCACATGTGGCAAGGCTAAGAATAAGTAAATGCACAGGCTTACATTTTAAAGTTAATCTTTGTACTTTTGGGACTTTGTTGGAAGTCCCAAAGGGGGGAATATATATAAATATGTTATGTATCATTAAGGCAAAATGTTGGGAAATGTCAAAGGTAAAATATAGTAAACATGATTGATATTTTATAATCCAGATGCATGCCTAAATAAGGAATATAATCAATGCAGTGTGTAACCGTGCTTTAATGAATGTATGTATATTATTTTTTAAGAAAGTGTCTGAGCCACGCCACCAATATAATGAGATAAGGGAAAGAGGCCTCATATGGAAAAGCGCCCATGGCCTTTTGGAGTAAACCACATGTGACATCTGGACGTTGAAAGATAAGGGTAGAGTGGCACTAAAATAAGTTAATCATTTACCCTAAGGGGAGTAACTGTATATGCTATTGTCAAGTTGCGTCAATTCAAATCTGGTATAGGAACAAAAAGAGGTCAATACATGTTTTCTAAAATAGACTAATGTTTTAATTAATGCAAACACTTGAATGGTAAATATGATTTTCGTATATACGGGCCCACTGAAAAACCACGCAGGGCAGTCAGAGAACTGAGCTTTTATTATAAGTTCTTCTTTAAATACTCTGACAGAGATAGTTCCCGCTCCCTGCTGGGCCTGTCAGGATAGAGGCTGGGCGTGGTTTAATCTTACCCAGCCTATCGATGGCGCACAGGCTGGTCCCAGACCCTTGGCGCGTCACTGTTGCCAGGCATTAGTTGTTATCTTCACAACTTCTCTCGAGTCAGCAACCCCAGACACAGTTTTCTTCTTCATGTTGCAGTACTTTGTCCTTGAGCGGTTGAACAAAGAGGCAGTGTGTGTGTATGTGAGTCACAAGTCTGTCTCAGCCTACCCCCTAACGGTTCCTCACCTTAATCACAGCTTGTTATGTTAAACAATCTATATCAGTACAGTACAAACCTATTATGTTTAATCATTAATATATTCTTTCTAAGCTAGGCATCACATCTAGTTGTAAGAAAATAGATCCCCACAATCTCGTTCTGTCTCCAGTCTCCATCGTTTCATCTGTTCATGTAGATAGGCAGCTGGATTCTCAGTTTCTCCCAGTGTCCCCCCTTTCAGTGACTTGGGGTCAATTCTTGCCGGATATTCCAGTCTCAGTGCTCGCCAGACTTCAGGGCGGTGTGAATCAAAGTCCATCCCATCTCCTTGTGGGTCACTCACTTCTCTCCTCAGGTCACTGTTCCCCAGTATATCCTCAATTTTTGCCTTTCCAACCACCCTTGCCAACAGTGCCTTCAGATCCCCCACAGCCAGCAGTTTCCCCATGGTTTGTTCCTCAAAAATCTTTATCCATTTTCCTGCCCCATCATGCAAATCTGGCAGACGGGCAACCAATCCTTCCAGGTCCTGTGATCGCCACGGAACATAGTGAGCCTGGGTACCTTTTATTAGAATTGAATATTGTCCCTTGTATTTTTCAGGTCTTCTCAATGTTCTCCTATTCCACAATCTTTCTTCCCTTACGCCTTGATTGCAATCTCCCCATATTTCAGCTGCTGCTCCTTCTTCCTCCTCTAGCTCTCTGCCTGTCCGCTGTCTTACCTCACTCTGCTCCCTCTCTATTTCTTCCTTTCCTCTCAATATTCTCCTCATCCTGTCCATTTCTTTCTCTATTAGTTCGTTTGTTGCTTCAATACCTGCCATTTCTTCATCTGGGAGTTCTTCATCATCTCTCTTCATCACTTTCATTCTTCCCTATGCTTCCCTCAGCTCTACATAGCAGTCCAATCTGTTTGGCTTGATTTCTGCCCTTTGCTTGATTCCTTCTGTTTTCTTTTAGTCTTTTTCCATCCTTTGGGAGGATATAAACAAAGGTCTTTCTTCTTCCATTTCTATTTCTCCTTTTATTGATACTACTCCAGACACCTGGGGATATTGTCCACCAACATATGGTGGAGGTCCCACAGACCAATCTGCTTTCTTTTTGTTTGTTTTCTCATCATCTTTTCTCAACATGTTTCTGGCTTCTCGCATGTTCTTTAGCAATCCTTCTCCTTCCATTTTGAACATGTTGAGTACTTATTTTTCTCTTTTTCTTTTGGCGCTTCTCTTCTTTCCTGTGTCTTTTGGTTTATGGTTCTTTATCAGTGTTTCCATTTCCTCACACACCGAGACATCAAATGTTCCTCCTTCTTGCCATTTGGTGCCCATTTTCCTGGTGCGTTTCTCCCATTTTTTAGATGTTTTCGCTATTTCTTCCTTGCCTAAGGGATACCTAGCACTCAGTATTTTACCACCGTTTTATTCATATTTATGGCCTATATTTTTTACTTCCTTTTTAATCTATTTTAGTATTCGTCCAATTTATTTATTTCTCCTTCTTAATTATTTTTATATTAGTATTCGCTTTTTATTGTTAAACTATTTGTGCTTCTTTGATTATTGTTTGGTCAGAACTTATTTATTATTAATGGATATTTGACAGTCTCTTTATGTAATAATAATATAATATCTCCTGATGTCCACTTTTCTTTTGTGTGGAACACCTCATGAATCTTTCGCTTGCTAGTGTTTTTTCTTAGCTTTAAATCACTCAGCTATATTCTTTATGTAATAATAATATAATATCTCCTGATGTCCACTTTTCTTTTGTGTGGAACACCTCATGAATCTTTCCCTTGCTAGTGTTTTTTCTTAGCTTTAAATCACTCAGCTATAATCTTTATGTAATAATAATATAATATCTCCTGATGTCCACTTTTCTTTTGTGTGGAACACCTCATGAATCTTTCCCTTGCTAGTGTTTTTTCTTAGCTTTAAATCACTCAGCTATATGTGTGTTTCTACCCCTATGAGCATTCACACACCATTCAGTCTTCCTCTCCTGGTGCAAGACCGGGTGCATCCTTCCTACCAGGTTACACTTAAGTAACGGTCCAGGAAAGGTGCGCCAACCTTTCTCCACTAAAGAGAGAAACTTAAAACGACCTCAAATACAGTTTCTCTCCTCAACACAGAAAAAAAGCTATTAACTGCAGTATTTCTTATTATTCTCATTCATACAGATGAGTAGCCACCTGCGCCCAAATGAATCAGACAGTTAAATGACTCACAGTAGCCCAAGCAAACCACTCATCCACATGAGATGATCAGACCTACTCTATCTAACACTTTCTCTATATTTTGAAGCCTTAGTGGCTGTTTAACTCGTTCACCTACTCAGGATGACCGGTGTTAACTCCAATTTATGTCACCTACTCCGGATGACCTATCTTTTTACCTGATCGACCCTTTCTGATTCACTTTCTTGACACAAGAAAGACGATTTTATACAGGATTTCTATCTACCTATATAGCCCTCTAGGTATTCACTTCCTCGACACACCCTTACTGGACTTCTATCTTACGCTTTCCTAAGTGACCTGTACATTTGGCCCTTTCTTCTGACACAGAAAAAAGCGGTATTACACAGGATTTCTGCCTACCTAAGCGGCCCTCTAAAGATACAATTCCTCGACACGTTTAGAGCGGTATCTGTAGGACTTTGTACCTATTTATTCTCTGATCATTCAAACAGATGGACCGCCGCCCGTGCCGAAATGACCCAGACAAAGTGATCAGCAAGATGAATCAAATGAATCGACCGAATCGAACAGACACATCAGATGAGCAGCCGAGCGACCCCGATGACTGAATGCACGAATTGAGCAATCAAATCAAACAGATCGATCAGACCGTCCAGATGAGCACCCTGAATGAGACAGATGAATCATCCAACCCAACCACAACCAATTGAATCACAATGGCTTAAACAGAATGACCAGCAGGAGAAACAAATGAATCAGATGACCTGAACAGACGGTCCAGACAAACAACCGAGTGACATTTGACGGGTACAAGACACGTCAGACAAAACAGTCAAATTAGTCAAACAGATGCAATCACACTGACCGGATGATCAACCCAAACGAAACAGATAACTCACCCTACCCAACCACAATGAATGAACCACACTGACCCAAACAGAGTGCCCACCCACTCGGTCCGAGCAGATCTACTCTTACTATTTTCTATGTATTGCAACCCTCGGTTCTTAAATTTGGAGAGACCTACTGGTTCGATCCGGGCCCCGGATCGAACCACACAAACTTTATACTATATAAGTAAGAACTTGGCTTACCTTTTTAAATGTGGCCGCTTTTGTTTGTATGGTCCATCCAAGCCGTTTCACAACCGCAGATGTCCACCGTCTCTGGTCCCTGTTTTCAACTCCTGGCAACGCTCACCATTTATGTCGTAGAAATATTTGATTCAAAAGTAGTTAACTCAAAAATATCTCACAAGAAACTGGAGCTTGTGAATCCAAAAATTAGACTTTATTATTGCGTAACAAAGCCGAGCTGCTCCATGGAACACCCGCTTGCCCTTGGCTTAAAGATCTCCTTTTATACACATACAAATGCATAGTCATGCTTACATATAATATACAGTTACTCCCCCTAAGATAAATGATTAACATATTTCACTGTCAAGCCACTGTTATCTTTCAAAGTCCAATAACACATGTAGTTTACTCTTACAAGAGCTATGTGCGCTTTCCTGTTGAGGCTTCTTTCCCTTATCTCTTTATATTGGTGGCGTGACTCAGACACTTCCTTAAAAAATAATATACATACATACATTGATTAAAGCATGGTTACACACTGTATTGGCTATATTCCTTATTTAGACATACATCTGGATTATAAAAATGTCAATCATGTTTACTATATTTTACCTTTGACATTTCCATACATTTTGCCTTTTATATACATAATTTATTTCTATACCTGTTGTTGAAAAAACTTATTTGTTATGGCTTTTCAACCTCTGCCATATCATGGATTCAGAGCTATCTATCTAATAGAACTCAAAGGGTTTTCTTTAATGGAAGCTTCTCTAATGTCAAACATGTAAAGTGTGGTGTACTGCAGGGCAGCTCTCTAGGCCCTGTACTCTTTTCTATTTTTACCAATGACCTGCCACTGGCATTAAACAAAGCATGTTTGTCCATGTATGCTGATGATTCAACCATGTACGCACTAACCACAGCTAATGAAGTCACTGAAACCCTTACCAAAGAGTTGCAGTCTGTTTTGGAATGGGTGGCCAGTAATAAACTGGTCTTGAACATCTCAAAAACTAAGAGCATTGTATTTGGTACAAATCGTTCCCTAAGTTCTAGACCTAATCTGAATCTGGTAATGAATGTTGTGGCTGTAGAACAAGTTGAGGAGACTAATTTACTTGCCATTACCTTAGATTGTGACTTGTCATGGTCAAAACATATAGATTCAATGGTTGTAAAGATGGGGAGAGGTCTGTCCATAATAAAGAGATGCTCTGCTTTTTTGACACCACAATCCAAAAAGCAAGTCCTGCAGGCTCTAGTTTTCTCTTATCTTGATTATTGTCCAGTCGTGTGGTGGAGTGCTGCAAGGAAAGACCTAGTTAAGCTGCAGCTGTCCCAGAACAGAGCGACACGTCTTGCTCTTCATTGTAATCAGAGGGCTGATATAAATACTATGCATGTCAACTTACACACAGCTCTGACACACACACTTACCCCACCAGACATGCCACCAGAGGTCTTTTCACAGTCCCCAAATCCAGAACAAATTCAAGAAAGTATATCAAATCAAATCAAATTTTATTTGTCACATGTGCCGAATACAACAGGTGTAGACCTTACAGTGAAATTATTACGTACAAGCCCTTAACCAACAATGCAGTTTTAAGAAAGAATACCAAAAAAGATCACACAAAAATACAATATAAAATAATACGAAATAAAAGTAACAAATAATTAAAGAGCAGCAGTAAAAATAACAATAGCGAGGCTATATACAGGGGGTACCGGTACCGAGTAAATGTGCAGGGGCACCGGTTAGTTGAGGTAATTGAGGTAATATGTACATGTAGGTAGAGTTTTTAAAGTGACTATGCATAGATAATAAACAGAGAGTAGCAGAAGTGTAAAAGATGGGGGGGGGGGGGGGGGGCAATGCAAATAGTCTGGGTAGCCATTTGATTAGATGTTCAGGAGTCTTATGGTTTGGGGGTAGAAGCTGTTTAGAAGCCTCTTGGACCTAGACTTGGCGCTCCGGTACCGCTTGCCGTTCGATAGCAGAGAGAACAGTCTATGACTAGGGTGGCTGGAGACTTTGACCATTTTAAAGGCCTTCCTCTGACACCGCCTGGTATAGAGGTCCTGGATGGCAGGAAGCTTGGCCCCAGTGATGTACTGGGCTGTACACACTACCCTCTGTAGTGCCTTGCGGTCGGAGGCCGAGCAGTTGCCATACCAGGCAGTGATGCAACCAGTCAGGATGCTCTCGATGGTGCAGCTGTAGAACCTTTTGAGGATCTGAGGACCCATGCCAAATATTTTCAGTCTCCTTAGGGGGAATAGGTTTTGTCGTGCCCTCATCACGACTGTCTTGGTGAAGTATTATATAGAGCCATTATTACATGGAACTCCGTTCCATCTCATATTGCTCAAATGAACAGCAAACGTGGTTTCAAAAAACAGATAAAGCAACACCTCACGGCACAATGCCTCTCCCCTATTTGACCTAGATAGTTTGTGTGTATGTATTGGTATTGATATGTAGGCTACGTGTGCCTTTTAAAACAATGATGATTGTTTAAGAGAAAAGCAACAGCCACTCACTCACGGAAACACATTTTCCTTATAGCACGATGTTCAGTTAAATTCCAGTCAATTCAGGAAGTACACTGAAATTCAAACTCTTTTCAATGTTATGAATGAGGAAAATTTGGAATCAGATTTGGAATTTGGTTTGCTTTCTGAATTGACTGGAATTGTCACCTACTGTGTTGTTGCGTCACATATTGTTGATACATTTATAGGCTTCTTACTCTGCAATAATGTCAGTTACCCAGAAGACAAATTCTCACAACAACCCAGCAGCAGGACTGCTACCTCCGCCTTTGTGCAAGGAGGAGCAGTAGGAGCACTGCCAGAGCCCTGCAAAATGACCTCCAGCAGGCCACAAATGTGCATGTGTCTGCTCAAACGGTCAGAAACAGACTCCATGAGGGTGGTATGAGGGCCCGACGTCCACAGGTGGGGGTTGTGCTTACAGCCCAACACCATGCAGGACGTTTGGCATTTGCCAGAGAACACCAAGATTGGCAAATTCGCCACTGGCGCCCTGTGCTCTTCACAGATGAAATTAGGTTCACACTGAGCACGTGACAGACGTGACAGAGTCTGGAGACGCTGTGGAGAACGTTCTGCTGCCTGCAACATCCTCCAGCATGACCGGTTTGGCGGTGGGTCAGTCATGGTGTGGGGTGGCATTTCTTTGGGGGGCTGCACAGCCCTCCATGTGCTCACCAGAGGTAGCCTGACTGCCATTAGGTACCGAGATGAGATCCTCAGACCCCTTGTGAGACCATATGCTGGTGTGGTTGGCCCTGGGTTCCTCCTAATGCAAGACAATGCTAGACCTCATGTGGCTGGAGTGTGTCAGCAGTTCCTGCAAGAGGAAGGCATTGATGCTATGGACTGGCCCGCCCGTTCCCCAGACCTGAATCCAATTGAGCACATCTGGGACATCATGTCTCGCTCCATCTACCAATGCCACGTTGCACCACAGACTGTCCAGGAGTTGGCGGATGCTTTAGTCCAGGTCTGGGAGGAGATCCCTCAGGAGACTCCCGAGTGGCGCAGTGGTCTAAGGCACTGTGCATCGCAGTGCTAGCTGTGCCACTAGAGATCCTGGTTCGAATCCAGGCTCTGTCGTAGCCGGCCGAGACCGGGAGACCCATGGGGCGGCGCACAATTGGCCCAGGGTAGGGGAGGGAAAGGCGTTTGCAACGCCAGGGTTGTGGGTTCGATTCCCACGGGGGGCCAGTATGAAAAAATATATATATAATGTATGCACTCACTAACTGTAAGTTGCTCTGGATAAGAGTGTCTGCTAAATGACTAAAATGTAAAATGAGACCATCTGCCACCTCATCAGGAGCATGCCCAGGTGTTTTAGGGAGGTCATACATGCACGTGGAGGCCACACACACTACTGAGCCTCATTTTGACTTGTTTTAAGGACATTACATCAAAGTTGGATCAGCCTGTAGTGTGGTTTTCCACTTTAATTTTGAGGGTAACTCCAAATCCAGAACTCCATGGGTTGATAAATTAAAAGATTTTGTCAGCATATTCAACTATGTAAAGAAAAAAGTATTTAATAAGATTATTTCATTTATTCAGATCTAGGGTGTGTTATTTTAGTGTTCCCTTAATTTTTTTGAGCAGTGTATATTCACCCCCTTTGCTATGAAGCTCCTAAATAAGATTTGGTGCAAACAATTACCTTCAGAAGTCACATAATTAGTTAAATAAAGTCCACCTGTGTGCAATCTAAGTGTCACATGATCTGTCACATGATCTCAGTATATATACACCTGTTCTGAAAGGCCCCAGAGTCTGCAACACCATTACACAAGGGGCACCACCAAGCAAGTGGCACCATGAAGACCAAGGAGCTCTCCAAACAGGTCACGGACAAAGTTGTGGAGAAGTACAGATAAGGGTTGGGTTATAAAATAATATCAGAAACTTTGAACATCCCACGGAGCACCATTAAATCCATTATTAAAAAATGGAAAGAATATGGCACCACAACAAACCTGCCAAGAGACAGCCGCCCACCAAAAGGAGGGCATTAATCAGAGAGGCAACAAAGAGACCAAAGATAACCCTGAAGGAGCTATAAAGCTCCACAGCGGAGATTGGAGTATCTGTCTATAGGACCACTTTAAGCCGTACACTCCACAGAGCTGGGCTTTACAGAAGAGTGGCCAGAAAAAAGCCATTGCTTAAAGAAAAAAATAAGCAAACACATTTGGTGTTCGCCAAAAGGTATGTGGGAGACTCCCCAAACATATGGAAGACGGTACTCTGGTCAGATGAGACTCAAATTGAGCTTTTTGGCCATCAAGGAAAACACTATGTCTGGCGCAAACCCAACACCTCTCATCACCCTGACAACACCATCTCCACAGTGAAGCATGGTGGTGGCAGCATCATGCTGTGGGGATGTTTTTTTATTGGCAGGGACTGGGAAACTGGTCAGAATTGAAGGAATGATGGATGGCGCTAAATACAGGGAAATTCTTGAGGCAAACCTGTTTCAGTCTTCCAGAGATTTGAGACTAGGACGGAGTTTCACCTTCCAGCAGGACAATGACCCTAAGCATACTGCTAAAGCAATACTCAAGTGGTTTAAGGGGAAACATTAAAATGTCTTGGAATGGCCTAGTCAAAGCCCAGACCTCAATCCATTTGAGAATCTGTGGTATGACTTAAAGATTGCTGTACACCAGCGGAACCCATCCAACTTGAAGGAGCAGGAGCAGTTTTGCCTTGAAGAATGGGCAAAAATCCCAGTGGCTAGATGTGCCAAGTCTATAGAGACATACCCCAAGAGACTTGCAGCTGTAATTGCTGCAAAAGGTGGGTCTACAAAGTATTGACTACGCATGAACTGCCAACATTATTACGCATATTAATTGATAATGATGGAAAATAAGATATGCAAGATATTTGAATAAATATATATTTTTAAATATCTCTCTCTCTCTCTATATATATATATATATATATATATATATATATATATATATATATTGAGGTGAGAGGATTGGAAATGCTTTCGGCGGTTGACCTGCTTCTGTTTTGTGGGTGGCACTGTGTGCTGTTTTCGATGCATGGGTCCTGGCCTCTCGGGGCCCTAGGGATCCGGAGGGACGGGGGTGGTATGCCGAACACCGGGATGACGGCACAACTTGGGATGGGGAGGGGCTTCAGCGGGGGAATTAGTGGAGAACAATTGGAGGGTTACTTAGTAGCAATGCAAATATCATGGTACAGCTATTTGGAGACTCAATCACTATGGTATTTTTTATTTGAAACTTGTATCTCATTATGGTACAGTGGGGAAAAAAAAGTATTTAGTCAGCCACCAATTGTGCAAGTTCTCCAACTTAAAAAGATGAGAGAGGCCTGTAATTTTCATCATAGGTACACGTCAACTATGACAGACAAAATGAGAAAAAAAATCCAGAAAATCACATTGTAGGATGTATAATGAATTTCTTTGCAAGTGATGGTGGAAAATAAGTATTTGGTCAATAACAAAAGTTTCTCAATACTTTGTTATATACCCTTTGTTGGCAATGACACAGGTCAAACATTTTCTGTAAGTCTTCACAAGGTTTCACACACTATTGCTGGTATTTTGGCCCATTCCTCCATGCAGATCTCCTCTAGAGCAGTGATGTTTTGGGGCTGTCGCTGGGCAACACAGACTTTCAACTCCCTCCAAAGATTTTCTATGGGGTTGAGATCCCGAGACTGGCTAGGCCACTCCAGGACCTTGAAATGCTTCTTACGAAGCCACTCCTTCGTTGCCCGGGCGGTGTGTTTGGGATCATTGTCATGCTGAAAGACCCAGCCACGTTTCATCTTCAATGCCCTTGCTGATGGAAAGAGGTTTTCACTCAAAATCTCACGATACATGGCCCCATTCATTCTTTCCTTTACACGGATCAGTCGTCCTGGTCCCTTTGCAGAAAAACAGCCCCAAAGCATGATGTTTCCACCCCCATGTTTCACAGTAGGTATGGTGTTCTTTGGATGCAACTCAGCATTCTTTGTCCTCCAAACACGACAAGTTGAGTTTTTACCAAAAAGTTCTATTTTGGTTTCATCTGACCATATGACATTCTCCCAATCCTCTTCTGGATCATCCAAATGCACTCTAGCAAACTTCAGACGGGCCTGGACATGTACTGGCTTAAGCAGGGGGACACGTCTCACACTGCAGGATTTGAGTCCCTGGCGGCGTAGTGTGTTACTGATGGTAGGCTTTGTTACTTTGGTCCCAGCTCTCTGCAGGTCATTCACTAGGTCCCCCCGTGTGGTTCTGGGATTTTTGCTCACCGTTCTTGTGATAATTTTGACCCCACGGGGTGAGATCTTGCGTGGAGCCCCAGATCGAGGGAGATTATCAGTGGTCTTGTATGTCTTCCATTTCCTAATAATTGCTCCCACAGTTGATTTCTTCAAACCAAGCTGCTTACCTATTGCAGATTCAGTCTTCCCAGCCTGGTGCAGGTCTACAATTTTGTTTCTGGTGTCCTTTGACAGCTCTTTTGTCTTGGCCATAGTGGAGTTTGGAGTGTGACTGTTTGAGGTTGTGGACAGGTGTCTTTTATACTGATAGCAAGTTCAAACAGGTGCCATTAATACAGGTAACGAGTGGAGGACAGAGGAGCCTCTTAAAGAAGAAGTTACAGGTCTGTGAGAGCCAGAAATCTTGCTTGTTTGTAGGTGACCAAATACTTATTTTCCACCATAATTTGCAAATAAATTCATTAAAAATCCTACAATGTGATTTTCTGGATTTTTTTTCCTCAATTTGTCTGTCGTAGTTGACGTGTACCTATGATGAAAATTACAGGCCTCTCTCATCTTTTTAAGTGGAAGAACTTGCGCAATTGGTGGCTGACTAAATACTTTTTTCCCCCACTGTATATGGTGAAATAAGTAAAGCCAGTTATAATTGTAATGGTTAGCAGATAATAACAAAAGAAGAACAATATTTACTGTCACGCCCTGGCTCTGGGGACTCTTAAATGTTGAGCCAGGGTGTGTATATTTCGTGTTGTGTTTATTTCTATGTTTAGTTTCTAGATCGTTTAGATGTATGTTGGCCAGGGTGGTTCCCAATCAGAGGCAGCTGTAGCTCGTTGTCTCTGATTGGGGACCATACTTAGGCAGCCTTTTGGCACCAGTCAGTTGTGGGATCTTGTTCCGTGTGAGGTATGTTATTTTGTCTACCTTGGACTTCACGGTTCGTTTGTTGTTTTGTCGTGTGTTCAGTACGTAAATAAATATGAATACATATCACGCTGCGCCTTGGTCCTTCTCGTTAATGAACGATCGTGACAGAAGATCCCACCAATCCTGGATCAAGCAGCGTGATGAGGAGAGAGGATGGACTTGGGAGGAGATGAGCGAGAGTCTGGCAAGAGGGATGGAGGCCATGATCACGGGGGAGAGACAAGCCCCAAACATTTTTAGGGGGGGGCTCACGCCGTGGACGACGAGGCAGCAGGAGGCCGCGATAGAGCGGTTCAGCCGTTTAGCAGAGGAGGCCGCCAGATTAAGGGGGTCATTGGTGCAGAGGGAGCAGAAGGAAAGTGTAGAGGCACGGCGAGAGGAGCTGGTTAGGCAGCAGAAGGAGCGGGGGTTAATGAAGGAACCCAGTCCCGCTCCTCGCACCAATCGAGTGGTGCGTGTCGCCAGTCCGGTCCGGCCCGTTCCTGATTCCCGCACTAAGCCAGTGGTGGGTGTTCCCAGTATGGTTCGGCCCGTTCCTGCTCCTCGCATCAAGCCAGTGGTGCGCATCGCCAGCCCGGTCCGGCCTGTTCCTGTCCCTCGCATCCAGCCAGTGGTGCGCTTCACCAGCCCGGCCCGGCCTGTTCCTGCTCCCCGCACCAGGCCAGTGGTGCGCGTCGCCAGCCCGGCCCGGCCTGTTCCTGCTCCCCGCACCAGGCCAGTGGTGCGCGTCGTCAGCCCAGTCCGGCCCATTCCTGCTCCCCGCACCAGGCCAGTGGTGCGCGTCGCCAGTCCGGTACGGCCCGTTCCTGCTCCCCGCACCAAGCCAGTGGTGCGCGTCGTCAGCCCAGTCCGGCCCGTTCCTGCTCCCCGCACCAAGCCAGGGGTGCGCGTTGTCAGCCCAGTCCAGCCCGTTCCTGCTCCCCGCACCAAGCCAGTGGTGCGTGTGTCCAGTCCGGCACGGCCCGTGCCTGTTCCACCGGTGCCTGGTCCGGCACCGGTCAGCTGTTCCACTCCGGAGCCAGAGCAATCCGCTCCACCGGGGTCCAGTCCAGCTCCGGTCAGCGGCTCCACTCCGGAGCCAGAGCAGTCCGCTCCACCGGTGCCTGATCCAGTTCCGGTCAGCGGCTCCACCCCGGAGCCAGAGCAGTTCGATCCACCGTCGTCGGGTCCAGCCCCAGTCAGCGGTTCCAGTCCAGACCCAGACGTCAGCCCCTCTCCAGGTTCGGGGTCTCCCACACCAGGGTCCAGACAGGGCGAGGTACTTCGTGGGAGGAAGGAGAGAGGAAGCAGCGCGCCAAGGTCCAGACCAGACCAGGGGCGCAACGGGGAGGTGGAGAGTAAGTGGTGGTTACACCCGGAGCCGGATCCGCCTCCGAGGCGGAATGCCCACCTGGCCCCTACCCTGTTAGGTTTATGTGGCGCGGTCGGAGTCCGCACCTTTGGGGGGGGGTACTGTCACGCCTTGGCTCTGGGGACTCTTAAATGTTGAGCCAGGGTGTGTATATTTCGTGTTGTGTTTATTTCTATGTTTAGTTTCTAGATCGTTTAGATCTATGTTGGCCAGGGTGGTTCCCAATCAGAGGCAGCTGTAGCTCGTTGTCTCTGATTGGGGACCATACTTAGGCAGCCTTTTGGCACCAGTCAGTTGTGGGATCTTGTTCCGTGTGAGGTATGTTATTTTGTCTACCTTGGACTTCACGGTTCGTTTGTTGTTTTGTCGTGTGTTCAGTACGTAAATAAATATGAATACATATCACGCTGCGCCTTGGTCCTTCTCGTTAATGAACGATCGTGACATTTACATGGCTCAAAGAGAAGGAATATAATATATATTTTTTACAGGAAACTCATTCAACAATTCTAGATGAAGTTGCGTGGAAAAAGGAATGGGGAGGCGAAATATACTTCTCCCATGGGCAAAGAAACTCAGAAGAGGTGATGATATTAATTAACAGTAATTTCAATCCGAATGTGCAAATTGTCCAAACAGATACGGAAGGTAGATGGATTATTTTAAATATGTTATTGGACCATAAACAGATATGGCTCATTAACCTTTACGGACCAAATAATGATGATCCACACTTCTTTGACAATATATATAATAAATTATTAACCCTGCAAGCAATTTAAAACTCTATTATTATGGTGGGAGATTATAATACCGTTTTAAACAGCTCAATGGACCGTAAAGGAAATCACACTACAAACAATCACCCTCATGCTTTTAAGGAAATCGTGAATGTCATGAATATACATGGCGGAGACTCAATCAAGCTAGTCGTCTATACTTCTTTCTTATGTCATTCTTGTTGGCACCAAAAGTTTAAAAAGTGTTGATAGGGGACAGAATGCGGTCGGACCATCATATTATTGGCATATACATTACTCTTACTGAATTTCCACGTGGGCGAGGATATTGGAAATTTAATCAAAGCCTATTGGATGATAACTTGTTTTTAACTAGGACAGAGGAATTTATAACTGATTTTTTTCCGACATAACGTAGGTACAGCAAATCCCCTTATTGTATGGGACACCTTTAAATGTGCCTTTAGAGGCCATACAATTCAGTACTCATCTCGAAAACAAAAGCAATTTAGATCAAAATAGTCCATACTAACAAAGGAAATAGAAGGTCTAACAGAACAGATAGATAGCAATAAAAACTGTAACATAGAGGCTCAGAATAAATTAGAGGGAAAAACAAAAAGATATGGAGAAATGTATTCAAGAAAGATCAAGTGTGATATATTATAAAAAGTTAAGCAAACTGGATGGAATATGGGTAAAAATGCACCAAATTATTTTTTAATCTTCAACATAGGAATGCTACCAAAAAGAATTTACTGAAACTGGTTACAAATGACGGAGTCACCCATGATTCACCAAATTATATTTTGAAGGAGGAAACAAAGTACTTTAAGCATATGTTTTCGTTTCAGTCGCCTCCATCTCCTCTAACTGAAGCTAATTGTAGAGATGTTTTTTCTATTGATAATGTAAAATTAACAGCCATACAGAAAGACTCATGTGAAGGTGAAATTACAGAGGAGGAACTTCTGGATGCAATTAAAGACTTTAAGTCATTATTACTGAAACAGGATACAAGTGGAAAATATAAAGATCCATTAAAAAAATTGGAGGCCCCTTACACTTCAGTGTTGTGATGCAAAAATTCTATCAAAATGTATAGCGCATAGAATTAAAAAGGTATTTTCTGACATTATTCATTCTAATCAGACAGGTTTTTTACATGGAAGATACATGGGAGATAATATAAGGCAAGTACTGGAAACAATAGAACACTATGAAAAATCTGGGAAACCAGGCCTGCTATTCATAGCAGACTTTGAAAAGGCATTTGATAAAGTACGACTGGGGTTTATATATAAATGCCTGGAGCATTTCAATTTTGGAGAATCTCTTATAAAATGGGTTAAAATCATGTACATTATAGTAACCCTAGGTGTAAAATAGTAAATAATGGCTATTTCTCAGAAAGTTTTAAACTGTCAAGAGGAGTGAAACAAGGTTGTCCACTATCGGCATATCTATTTATTATGGCCATCGAGATGTTAGCTATTAAAATCAGATCCAACAATAATATCAAGGGATTAGAAATCCAGGGCTTAAAAACAAAGGTGTCATTGTACGCTGATGATTCATGTTCTTTTAAATCCACAACTTGAATCCCTCCACAGCCTCATAGAGGATCTAGATACATTTTCTAACCTCTCTGGATTACAACCAAATTATGATAAATGTACTATATTACATATTGGATCACAAAAAAATACAATTTTTACATTACCATGTAGTTTACCAATAAAATGATCTCACTCCAATACATTTTTATAGAAAGTTAGAAAAATAGATAAGATCTTGCTACCATGGAAAGGTAAATACCTGTCAATTCGTGGAAAAATCCCCCTGATTAACTCTTTAGTATTATCCCAGTTTACCTATTTGCTTATGGTCTTGCCCACGCCTAGCGAACAGTTTTTTAAATTATATGAGAAAAAAATATTCCATTTTATTTGGAACGGCAAGCCAGACAAAATTAAAAAGGCCTATTTATATAATGAATATGAATTCGGAGGACAGAAATTATTAAATATTAAAGCATTAGACATATCACTAAAATCTTCGGTCAAATGGTTCTCTAGCACATTAGTAAGATTGTCTCACCCAATGTTCAAGAATGGCCTTTTTCCCTTTATTCAGATTACAACCTCTCACTTTCAGTTATTTGAAAAGGAAATAATCTCCCAAATATCACTATTTCTAAAACAAGCCATAGAAAGTTGGTTGCAATTTCAACTTAATCCTCCAGAAACAACAGAACAAATAATGCTACAAATATTGTGGTTAAACTCAAATATACTAAACTTTTTTGGGGGACAAAATGTTTAAAAAAGGTATAATCTTCGTAAATGATATCATCGGTAGGACTGGTGGAATTATGTTGCACATGCAGCTAACAAAAACATATGGAAATGTCTGCTCTACCCAAAATTACAACCAAATAATTGCAGCATTACCGCAAAAATGGAAGAGGAAAGTGGAAGGGGGAAAAAGTAAGGAACTTGTCTGTCGGCCTTGCATTAAAGAACATAATTGGTTAAAGAAAACTGTGATTTTGCTGCGAAGAGACAGAATCATTAGATCATTTGTTTTGGTACTGTCCATTTGTAGCTTTTTTTTAACACAGGTCCAGGAATGGCTAAAGGATTGCAATATTTACCTGGAGCTAACCCTGCAGATAGCATTACTGGGTGATCTGAAAAGTCATAGTCAATCGATCAATAATAGAATAATACTTTTAGCAAAAATGTTTATTTTCAATTTACAATCTGTAGAAACAACTACTTTTGTAAAACATCACAGTACAGTTGAAAAATATATGGCAAATAGAAATCCAATATGGATGGTGTTACGAGATAGATGGGTGGTGTTGAATGGAGTTGAAGGATTGGACTAATAACAACTAACAACAACTAATAACAACAAGATAACTAATAATGTAAGCATACTGTGTCCATAATAAGTATATAGGTTATAGGTTGAGAGCTTTTGTGAAAGAGCACAGTTAGAAAGATATGGCATATAGAAGCAAACCGGATGGACATCATGAAAATGATCGGAGAGGTTGAGGGTAGAGGAAGTTCAGGAGTAAAAAAAACTAAATATAATTATTGTATAATTGACTGTGTCCATAAAATGTATATAGTATGTATAAGCTGGAAGTAGAGGCCTAAGCATTGTTGTTCACTAGTTTACTCCAATTAGGGAATTTGGGGTACAAACAAACAAAAAAGTATTGACTTTGGGGGGAGTGAATAGTTATGCACGCTCGAGTCTTCTGTTTTTTTGTCTTATTTCTTGTTTCTTTCACAATAAAAAATATTTTGAATCTTCAAAGTGGTAGGCATGTTGTGTAAATAAAATGATACAAATCCCCCAAAAATCAATTTTAATTCCAGGTTGTAATGCAACAAAATAGGAAAAATGCCAAGGGTGGTGAATACTTTCGCAAGCCACTGTAGAGAGTGCACTACTTTTGACCAGAGCTCTATATATGGGCCCTGGTCAAAAGTAGTGCACTATAGATGTAATAGGGTGCTGTTTGGGATGCAGCCACATGCAGTTTTCTCAAGGCTGCTGGTTCCAGTCCCACGGGTGTCGGTGTGACAGGTGTCTGAAGGCTGAAGAATATTTCTGTCTTGTCCTACTAACTGTGTCATGAGGCTGTGTGTGTGTGTAGCGGGCATGAGCTGAGGAATAGTTGTTCATGGTCACGTGAAGGTGTAGCCCCGCCTGCGACTTCGTATCCTGCCTGTCGTGTGAGTGAATAGAGTTATGGAGCGTTATGTTCTGTGTGTGTGTGTGTGTCATATACTTACTGTTGAGCAATTACAATATCCTAAAGATTACATACACACAGACACACTCTTTGCCCCTTCTCACACTAATCTTCCTCATTAACAAAACATTTTAATGAGATCGGAGAACACATTGGGAGGGATCTTAGACCATTCCTCCATACATAATCTTTTAAGATCCTTGATATCCTTTGTCTGTGTTTATGGACTGCCCCCTTTAATTCAAACCACAGAATTTCAATGGGGTTCAAGTCCGGACACTGAAATGGCCATTGCAAAATGTTGATTTCGATGTGTGCTTGGTGTTATTTCCTTGCTGGAAGATCCACTTGCGGCCAGGTTTTTAGCTAAAAAGTCCTGGTACCAGGTAAAGTTCATGATGCCGTTGACCTTAACAAGGGCCTCAGGACCAGTGGAAGCAAAATAGCCACATAACATCAAAGATCCACCACCATATTTCACAGTAGGTATTGCGTTATTTTCTTCTTATGTATCTTTCTTTCAACGCCAACCACTGGTGTATGTGGACACAAAGCTATTTTGAAATCATCCAACAAATCTAAAACCCTGGAGATCGCTAAGCTGCATTGGCACTTGGACTGGAACCTGTCTGTCCGGCTCTGTTTGAATGTGGCTTGATGGGAAAAAAGTTGTTCCTCTTGGGGGTGGCCGGCAGCGTAGGAGGCAGCGCTTGTATTAGTGTGTGTGTACTTGTGTTTGAGTGAGTGGGTGTTTACACACCGGGGCCATACTTGCAAACATAAGCAGGCATTTAGTTGTCAATGGCCCCACCATGTTTACCCACAGGGTTTCCAGTAAAAACATGCCCTGTTAAAACATCACATTTACATGTATTGATTTATTTGTATTACATTTTTAAAAGCAACATAAAGAGACAGCAACAACCACTCTTCCACAGTTACATTCTCCTAACAACATCAAGAAGAGCACACAGTAGCCTAATTTAGAGGTGACTTCTTAGAAACTCTTCTCAGAAACTCAGAAACAATGGGAAACTCAGCAACAAGCCCAGAGACGGCTGCATCAGCAGCAGTCACACAGATTTTCAACACCAATCCCTGAGATTTGGGAATCGACAATACTTTCCAGACATTCTTCAGCCCGAACGGCCTAGATAACCTGTACAAGCTGTACAATTAACAAAAATTGGAAGTAGGCAGCTATGCACCAATCTGGACTAAGGGCCTAGTGACAAACCTAGGGGGACTCACCCGTATACCAAAGGTAGCAGGCTTCGGGGCTTTAGTCATATCTATAGTGATAGACATAGTCACGGCTTCCATCAAGAACCTGATCGCAGAAGAGAACAGCACAGACATTCTGCGCCGCATGTTTGCAGAAGAGAAGGCGTCCACTGTGTACAATGAAATGGAGGAAGCCCTCAAGAGATGTACGATGAACATACATAATGAGGCAAAGATGAAGAGCGACATAGTGTATGTGGAGCGTAGACTTAGTTCTGCGCGGACAACTCTAAAGAACTCCATGCTAGATGGCCACATGAGGACTCGTTCTCTCAAGATCTGGGTCAACGGAGCAGCCTTCCATGTCCAGATGCTGATTCACCTAGCTCGACTGGAGGAGGGGGGTGACAGCAGCCAAGTGCTAGCAGCCATCTCAATCTACCAGAAAAACCTGGAGCAGCTGCTCCTTAAGTACAAGGAATCTACACTGAACAAAAATATAAAGGCAAAATGCAAGGATTTTAAAGATTTTACTGAGTTACAGTTCATATATGGAAATCAGTCAATTGAAATGAATTAATTAGGCCCTAATCTATGGATTTCACATGACTGGGAATACAGATATGCATCTGTTGGTCACAGATACTTTTTTTTTAAAGGTAGGGGCGTGGATCAGAAAACCAGTCATTATCTGATGTGATCATCATTTGTCTCATGCAGCGCAACAGATCTCCTTTGCAGTTGATCAGGCTGATGATTGTGGAATGTTGTCCCACTCCTCTTCAATAGCTATGCAATGTTGTTGGATATTGGCGGGACCTAGAACACGCTGTCATACACGTCGATCCAGAGCACCCCAAACATGCTCAATGAGTGACATGTCTGGTGAGTATGCAGGCCATGGAAGAACTGGGACATTTTCAGCTTCCAAGAATTGTGTACAGATCCTTGCTACATGGGGATGTGCATTATCATGCTGAAACATGAGGTGATGGCGGCGGATGAATGGGACTAAAATGGGCCTCAGGATCTTGTCACTGTATCTTTTTGCATTCAAATTGCCATCGATAAAATGCAACTGTGTTCGTTGTCCGTAGCATATGCCTGCCCATACCATAATCGCACCACCACCATGGGGAACTCTGTTCACAATGTTGACATCAGCAAACAGACAGCCATACACGCTGTCTGCCATCTGTCCGGTACAGTTGAAACCGGGTTTAATCCGTGAAGAGCACACTACTCCAGCGTGCCAGTGGCCATGTGTTCTGCGGTTGTGAGGCTGGTTGGACGTACTGCCAAATTCTCTAAAACGATGTTGGAGGCAGTTTATGGTAGAGAATTAACATAAAATAATCTATCTGGCAACAGCTCTGGTGGACATTCCTGCAGTCTGCATGCCAATTGCACACTCATTCAAAACTTGAGACATCTGTGGCATAGGGTTGTGTGACAAAACTGCACATTTTAGAGTGGCCTTTTATTGTCTCCAGCACAAGGTGCACTTGTATAATGATCATGCTGTTTAATCAGTTTATTGATATGCCACACCTGTCAGGTGGATGGATTATCTTGGCAAAGGAGAAATGCTCACTAACAGGGATGTAAACAAATTTGTGCACACAGTTTGAGAGAAATAACCTTTTTGTGCGTATGGAACATTTCTGGGATCTTTTATTTCAGATCATGAAACATGGGACCAACACTTTACATGTTGCAGATTTTTGTTCAGTGTAAACCTAAAACCATTGTGTCAAAAACGTGCCTAAACACAGTCCAGGCCCTATCATGTACAGTATTATGGATGAAGACATTGGTAAATCTTTTTGGAGTGGATCTTTTTCAACTCATCCATTTGATTCAAACCCTTGGCTTCATCCACAAGTAATACTAAAGGCATTGGTTGATTATATTTTTTTTAATCCACAAATTATACAGGTGCGAGAGCATTTCAGGGTGGTCAGGGAAAATCTGTCTGAAATAATCAGTCAGAGAGAATACTTCATTCAGAATACTTAATACTTCAAGACAGACAAGATGCGCAGCGGTCTAAGGCACTGCATCTCAATGCTAAAGGTGTCACTACAAACCCTGGTTCGATTCCAGGCTGTATCACAATCCGGCTGTGATTGGAATCCCATAGGGCGGTGCTCAATTGGCTAAGTGTCGTCCGGGGTAGGCTGTCATTGTAAATAAGAATTTGTTCATAACTGACTTGCCTAGTAAAATAAAAAATAATGTCTGACTCCAGATCTAAGGCCAGCAATCTACTGTCCAAATTGGAGATTTTTGGTTCCAACCACCGTGGCTTTGTGAGACGCGGCGTGGGAGAACGGATGATCTCCGCATGTGTATTTCCCACCGTAAAGCATGGAGGAGGAGGTGTTATGGTGTGGGGGTGCTTTGCTGGTGACACTGTGTGTGATTTATTTAGAGTTCAAGGCACACTTAACCAGCATGGCTACCACAGCATTCTGCAGTGATACGCCATCCCATCTGGTTTGGGTTTAGTGGGACTATCATTTGTTTTTCAACAGGACAATGACCCAACACACCTCCAGGCTGTGTAAGGACTATTTTACCAAGAAGGAGAGTGATGGAGTGCTTAGATGACCTGGCCTCCACAATCCCCCGACCTCAACACAATTGAGATGGTTTGGGATGAGTCGGACGGCAGAGTGAAGGAAAAGCAGCCAACAAGTGCTAAGCATATGTGGGAACGCCTTCAAGACTGTTGGAAAAGCATTCCAGGTGAAGCTGGTTGAGAGAATGCCAAGAGTGTGCGAAGCAATCATCAAGGCAAAGGGTGGCTATTTGAAGAATCTCAAATATAAAATATATTTTGATTTGTTTAACACTTTTTTGTTTACTACATGATTCCATATGTGTTATTTTATAGTTTTGATGTCTTCACTATTATTAAACAATGTAGAAAATAGTAAAAATAAAGAATAACCCTTGAATGAGTAGGTGTATCCAAACCTTTGACTGGTACTGTATATATATATATATATATATATAGATAGATAGATAGATAGATAGATAGATAGATAGATAGATAGATAGATAGAGAGAGAGAGAGAGAGAGAGAGAGAGAGAGATAGTTGAAGTCAGAAGTTTACATACACCTTAGCCAAATACAATTAAACTCAGCTTTTCACAATTCCTGACATTTAATCCTAGTAGAAATTCCCTGTCTTAGGTCAGTTAGGATCACCACTTTATTTTAAGAATGTGAAATGTCAGAATAATAGTAGAGATAATGATTTATTTAAGCTTTTATTTCTTTCATCACATTCCCAGTGGGTCAGAAGTTTACATACACTCAATTAGTATTTGGTAGCATTACCTTTAAATTGTTTAACTTGGGTCAAACGTTTCAGGTAGCCTTCCACAAGCTTCCCACAATAAGTTGGGTGAATTTTGGCACATTCCTCGTGACAGAGCTGGTGTAACTGAGTCAGGTTTGTAGGCCTCCTTGCTCGCACACGCTTTTTCAGTTCTGCCCACACATTTTCTATAGGATTGAGGTCAGGGCTTTGTGATGGCCACTCCAAAACCTTGACTTTGTTGTCCTTAAGCCATTTTGCCACGACTTTGGAAGTATGCTTGGGGTCATTGTCCATTTGGAAGACCCATTTGCGACCAAGCTTTAACTTCCTGACTGATGTCTTGAGATGTTGCTTCAATATATCCACATAATTTTCCTTCCTTATGATGCCATCTATTTTGTGAAGTGCACCAGACCCTCCTGCAGCAAAGCACCCCAACAGCATGATGCTGCCACCTCTGTGCTTCACGGTTGGGATGGTGTTCTTCGGCTTGCAAGCCACCCCCTTTTTCCTCCAAACATAACGATGGTCATTATGGCCAAACAGTTCTATTTTTGTTTCATCAGACCAGAGGACATTTATCAAAAAAGTACGATCTTTGTCCCCATGTGCAGTTGCAAACCGTAGTCTGGCTTTTTTATGGCGGTTTTGGAGCAGTGGCTTCTTCCTTGCTGAGCGGCATTTCAGGTTATGTCGATATAGGACTTGTTTTACTGTGGATATAGATACTTTTGTACCGGTTTCCTCCAGCATCTTCACAAGGTCCTTTGCTGTTGTTCTGGGATTGATTTGCACTTTTCACACCAAAGTACGTTCATCTCTAGGAGACAGAACGCGTCTCCTTCCTGAACGGTATGACGGCTGCGTGGTCCCATGGTGTTTATACTTGCATACTATTTTTTGTACAGATGAACGTGGTACCTTCAGGTGTTTGGAAATTGCTCCCAAGGATGAACCAGACTTGTGGAGGTCTACAGTTTTTTTCTGAGGTCTTGGCTGATTTCTTTTGATTTTCCTATGATGTCAAGCAAAGAGGCACTGAGTTTGAAGGTAGGCCTTGAAATACATCCACAGGTACACCTCCAATTGACTCAAATTATGTCAATTAGCCTATCAGAAGCTTCTAAAGCCATGGCATCATTTTCTGGAATTTTCCAAGCTGTTTAAAGCCACAGTCAACTTAGTGTATGTAAACTTCTGACCCACTGGAATTGTGATACAGTCAATTATAAGTGAAATAATCTGTCTGTAAACAATTCTTGGAAAAATAACTTGTGTCATGCACAAAGTAGATGTCCTAACCGACTTGGCAAAACTATAGTTTGTTAACAAGAAATGTGTGGAGTGGTTGAAAAACAAGTTTTAATGACTCCAACCTAAGTGTATGTAAACTTCCGACTTCAACTGTATATATATATATATATATATATATATGTATATATTGTTAGGGTGTTGGGGTAGATTTATGTCATCCTGTCTTCTGGAGATTTTATTATCTCTTTACTTTATTTAGTCTGATCAGTGGAGTAATTCTCATTATTAACAATGGCCTAAAATATAGGGTAATTACTGTGCTTGTCAGCAAGAACACTACTGTTATTCCCCAAACGTATTTTATTATTCCACTTCCCAATTGTGCCAGAGTAATAACATATTTGAAATCTGATATGCCTACTTGTGTCTTTGAAAATGAATGATATGAGATGCAGCCATTCATGGACAGTTTTGAATAAGTAATACAAAGAAGTATTGGATATTAAATGCTCCAGGCCTCAAATATAATTTTTTACATTTTAGTTTTGTGCACATGCTAGGCAGATATGGTAGAGGGACTCACAACTGAAATTTCATCCCCCCCAAATCTCAAAGTAACAAAGTCGTTGAACTGTAAGTATTAATTTAATGTCCAAAGCATCCTGAATACACCTGACCTGTTGTTTAAAAATAAAAGTATTCTCCACCCAAGTCATATGGCTAAACAATGTCAAAATACGTAGTATTGCAGGAAATTAGCTTTAATTTTATTGGGGGTGGTGCCTGGGGGCAATGAAATTCACATAGCAAATATCACTTCAAGCTTTCTTGAAAAGTTGACAGCCCTGTATTTTAGTGCAATTTAGGGAAAATTGAATTCTAAGCATCACTCAAGTCAGAAGAGGCTCAGCGAAGGTTCGTGTCATTCATTTGCTATGTCATCGCCCTAGTGTTTTAGCCCAGCCAACGTTCTTTGGCGGTTTTTCAGCCTTGGATGAATTTTAACTCGTTCTATTGTCCAGCCTACTTGTGTTGCGCAGCCAGGAGGAACCCGGCGCCGGCGGACGTGTTGCTCTCTTGTGGTGTGTGGAACATATATATATATTTAGTATTACTGGTAACTAATTAGCTTTATTCAATCATTTTGTTGTCATTGCGTTTGTATGTAAGGGTAAATCGTTAACTGGAAGTGAGGTGTGAAACGTCTTAGTTAGCGAGCCTCGTTGTAATCAGCCAGCTAACAGTAGCTAGCTAACTAACGTTAACAGCCAGACAGCTAGCTAGCTAGCTATCTAACGTTGGTAGCCAGGACAGAGTTTGGCCAGGCCTTTGAAGTGTAACGTTAGTTGCTTGCATCGACTCATTTTTAACCAGATTCGAAAGCTAGCTAGCTGTAACATTAAATTACAAGCTAACTAGTTAATGAAAATGACCACCCAGTTCATCTAACGTTAACTAGCTAATTACCAAACGGTGACAGAGTAACGGCAACTAGCTAGCGCTAACGTTAACTAACTTAGCTAGCTAACTATTTGCAATACAATGGCAAGTGACTATTGTTTTCTATTGTTTAGCTAAGCTAGTTAGCTTGTCAGGTAACTTGGCGTTGGCGTATGCTAGTCAGCTAACGGTATCTTAGTTAAGTTATTTTGATGTGTGGCTAGAAACAGTTCATACAGTAACGTTAGCTAACTAACGTTATCTACAAATGCTAGGCCTGTTTTAGTGACCTGTGGTATCCTCATTTGGAACATTATTTAGTTTAAATCATTAATTTTGTGGGGTAAAAATAGTTAAGTAAATGTTCCAATACATTTAGTTTTTTCAGTAACTACCACGCACTGAAGATTAAAATCGTATTCGCACAGTTATTCTAGTAGCTAATTCGTCTTGCTACACTGAAAATATAAAGGCAACATGTAAAGTGTTGGTTTCATGAGCTGAAATAAAATATCCCAGAAATGTTCCATACACACAAAAAGCGTATTTCTCTCAAATTTTGTGCACAAATTTGTTTACGTCCCTGTTAGTGAGCATTGCTCTCTTGCCAAGATAATCCATCCACCTGAGAGGTGTGGCATATCAAGAAGATATAAACAGCATGATCATTACACAGGTGCACCTTGTGCTAGGGACAATAAAAGGCCACTCTAAAATGTGCTGTTTTGTCACACAACAAAATGCCACAGATGTCTCAAGTTGAGGGAGCATGCAATTGGCATGCTGACTGCAGGAATGGCCACCAGAGCTGTTGCTAGAGAATGTAATTTGGCAGTACGTCCAACCGGCCTCACAACCGCAGACCACGTGTAACCACGCCAGCTCAGGACCTCCACATCCGGCTTCTTCACCAGCAGGATCGTCTGAGACCAGCCAGCTGATGAAACTGTGGGTTTGCACAACCAAATAATTTCTACACAAACTGTCAGAAACCGTCTCAGGGAAGCTTATCCGCATGCTCGTCGTCCTCACCAGGGTCTTAACCTGACTGCAGTTCGGTGTCGTAACTGACTTCAGTGGGCAAATGCTCATCTTCGATGGCTCTTCACGGATGAATCCCAGTTTCAACTGTACCGGCCAGATGGCAGACAGTATGGTGTCGTGTGGGCGAGCGGTTTCCTGATGTCAACGTTGTGAACAGAGTGCCCCGTGGTGGTGGGGTTATGGTATGGGCAGGCATAAGCTACGGACAACGAACACAATTGCATTTTAATGATGGCAATTTGAATACACAGATATTGTGATGAGATCCTGAGGCTCATTGTCGTGCCATTCATCCGCTGCCATCACCTCATGTTTCAGCATGATAATGCATGGCCCCATGTCGCAAGGATCTGTACACAATTCCTTGAAGTTGAAAATGTCCCAGTTCTTCCATGGCCTGCAAACTCACCACACATGTCACCCATTGAGTATGTTTGGGATGCTCTGTATCGACGTGTACAACAGCCTGCCAATATCCAGCAACTTTGCACAGCCATTGAAGAGGAGTGGGACAACATTCCACAGGCCACAATCCACGGCCCGCTCAACTCTATGCGAAGGGGATGTCTCGCTGCATGAGGCAAATGGTCACATCAGATACTGACTGGTTTTCTGTTCCACGCCGCCATAGCCGTGGGAAGGAGGGGTTGTCTTTCTTCTACTAGTCCTGTATTAGTGGACGGATATAACGGTCTGTAGCACATGCAAGGATTTCTTTTTCTTCCGATTTCCTTATATGAACTGTAACTCAGTAAAGTCTTTGAAATTGTTGCATGTTGCGTTTTATTTTTGTTCAGTGTAATTTCTTTAGTGTTTTATAATTTTATGTTTTAAGCTGGGATGCTGTATTAAGCTGTTTAGCTACTTACATTATTTGAAATGCCTGTCCTTGATTGTAAGATAAGAGTACAGTATGTTACTCCTCTGTTGCAAACCCATTTTGAGACCATCCAAGTTGACAAGATGTTGTGGGGGCCTCTGGACAGGTGTCAAATGATGCACAATATACAGTTTCACATTAAAATTCCAAATGTAGTACATTAAATGTGAAGGAATGGGTTGATATCCAAATGTATCAAGTAGTAAGCGCTGATTTTAGCTCCCAATAATGGATTATATAATACTCAGTTGTGTAGTTAGTCCGTTATGGTAAAATTCAGTTTGACCTATGCTCTATCACACGGTATTGTGGATGGTGTTGGCACATCCTTGTCATGTTCTACATTTCCTCTCTTGTTACACTTGGGTGAGAAACTGCAGTTCTGATATTTGACTGTTTGCAAGTCTCTGTCCTGTACTCAAACCAGTTTCTGTTCAGTTTTCCGGGGGAGTGTTTGTTTGATTTAAATCTAGGTTAAGAAGCAGCTTCTTGTCCATTCATTTAGATCTTTGGATGGGGGATAGAGTTTATTATAAAGAAAAGTAGATTCACAGAAGACATTTTTTTCATTCATTGTCGCCTGCTGGAATCCCTAGAAGCCCCACCCCACCTATATTTTTCTACATCATCCCTTGTGAAGAAGTTGACAATTTTTCTGAACCTATAGTTTTTTTATCTCCTGCCAGTTTTTTGGGATGATTTGCTGGGAGCGCAATCCCTCACTTCTCTCTCACATTTATTCCCCCCCATAAAAATAAAAAAAAGGACGTTCTTGCATCATCCATCTATAATGCTTAGCAGTCTGGCTGGAAGGAGTCAGAAGGAAGGTCATAGGACGACAAGTGTCTCTGGACCTCCCCTTTCCCTCTTATCTCACGGATCGAGTGTTCCTTCAGGACCATTATTGCCACAGAGACACCCTATTAGAAGTGCTTGAGGAAGGGAGGAATCTTCTCAGCCACTCCAGGTGAATTTAGCCGAACAAACCTCTGAAGCAGAGTCTAATTTCTCTGCAATTTATACTCTGGGTCACTTTCCTGTCGTGGACATATGTCACAATGGACCACAAAGGAATTCTAATTATTAAGAATTAAACTCTGTAGAGTTATGTTCAGTCCCTCCAGGATTCAGCGATTCTGTTGTCGCTAATTATTTTGCAAAATCACCAATACCGCACATTATGCGAGGGCTTACAAATTTGACCAATCACTGCACTATTCCTCCATTAGACAGTCAAATCATCGCAATATTATTGCATAAAACTGACCCATCACTGCAGTACAAAGAAGGCTTGCAATTTCAACCAATCACCACACATTTACTGCATAATATGGTTCAATCAAGACACACGTCAACACTTTTTCCCTCGTCAGTGCATTTGTGACATTTGACAATCATTGCATATAGCCATGCAAAATGTCAGAATTACCACAGCAAAATCAAGCATTTTTGCCTGCAAATATCACAAAGAATCCCTGCGAAATCCTGGAGGGTCTGTTGCCGCCACAGTGAAGAAATCAAATCCACTCATGCCAGAGAAATGACCATGGCTCCTGTTTCACTGTTGCCAGCCCAGGGAGAGTCCTGTTGGCCCTGAAGAGAACACCCCTGACCCAGACGTGAATCCAGTAGACCAGCCTGAACATGACTAACCATAGAGATGACTGCTATTTCTTCTACTACTCCAACTGTGCTAAAGTAGGGGTCATAACAAAAACAGCATCGGGCACTAGCATTTTTATTGCTTTTTAAATATTTTATAAATGGCAGTAAATGCAGCTCAGATGTGTAAGTATTGACATGGTTGTGTTTGCATTTCCTGGTGCAGGGTGACCGCTGCCCCTTCAGACACTGTGATGCCGCCAAGGGCAGTGAGGTTGTCTGCAGCCTGTGGCAGGAGAGCCGCTGCTTCCGACAGGTCTGCAAGTTCCGCCACATGGAAATTAAGGTAAGGATCGGTCTCCTCACTCTGTCTCTGTGTTTAGACCATCTTTGCTCATTATTGCCTGAGTTGTCACACAAACAAAAAAAAGTATATAGGGAATATCCCCTTCAGGTTTGGGCGGTATCCAGATTTTCATACCGTTTCTGTACCATACCGGGGTATACGGTATTACCGAATGTGCACACAAGGGGCGCTATTTCAAAAAACCCACAAAACAATTTAGGAAACAGGGATCTTGATCCAGAAGGGGATTGAATGTCTCTGCTGTAACCAAGAAGCTTGATCTTGACATCTAGCCACTTAGTTAGCAAACGAAATGCATAGCTGGAGCCCTGAGCTGGATATCATTTTTTACATCTTAGATTTCTTAGTTATACTTAACTTAGTTATAAGCAGTGGCATAGCACGCAGCCCCCCTCAAACTTTTTTTTAAACGGTATTGAAAATCCTACCGTTGGTAATTGGAAATACCCCAGTATATGGTATAAAGTAGGGATGTGACAAATGAACACATTTTCTTATCGTTTAAACTGCCATTTTGAAAGGTTATCCGTTAAAACACAAAAACATCATGAAATTCCAGGTCAATTCACAATGCAGAATAATGGTCCTATTACGTATGTATGACCTCTAGGACCGGGTTAATGAAGTTCTATCTACTGCGACCCTTTACAGACATAGAACCAGCTACAGCAACATGTTGATAACTTTTCAGACAATTAAATGTCGCCTCTTCCTCTCTGGTTTTATTGAAATTACACAACTTTCCCCAGTCCTTTATAGTCTTGTTGGGCTATAACACGGAAAATAATGTTTTGTGATAACTGCAATATGATTTTAATTATGTGGGGGGGGGGGGGGGGAGTGTTTTTCGGTAGACATTTTTCTTAAGGTTAAGGATCCCAACTTCGTTTAAACATTTTAACGTTTAAACGTTCACACCCTTACTATAACGGGTATATCGCCCAAGCCTAATCCTTTTAAAGCTTTTCCCGCTCTAAGCTGTGTCTCTCGAGTGGCCTTTACAGAGGAGTAGAGAAACACCCTCTCTTAAAACCTGGGTCAGGGGCTGTGCCTCTGGACCTGTCAGGTGGGACATTTGAATCTCTTGTTGGTCTCCTCACACCATGTTCTCCAGTTTTAGACCTGGGCATTTTGTCATAGAAAGGGTTGATCTTCATTTTATTGTTTTCTAAAGTAAGCGTTCACAAAGACTTGAATGTTTAATAATACAATTTTGTTGCAAGACATGCTACTACGTGTTCTGACATGCCCCCTCTCTACCTCTTCCTCTCATACAGAAAAACAGGAAGGAGATGGCGTGTTACTGGGAGAACCAGCCTGCTGGCTGCCAGAAGCCTCACTGTGCGTTCCACCATGAGAAACCACGCTTCATAGATGGCAAATACGTACCGCCCAACAAAAGTGAGTAGGCACTCTGAAAGAACAGACTCTGACCCAGCCACCGTTAACTTGCTGATCTTCATCTCCTCAGCATCGCGTGACATGATTTTCACTTGACATGATATTGTGTATCAGCAGAACAAAAATATAAACGCAACATTTCATGAGCTGAAATAAAAGATCCCAGAAATTTTCCATATGCAAAAAAACGACTTATTTCTCTCAATTTGTGAACAAATCTGTTTACATCCGTGTTAGTGAACATTTCTCCTTTGCTAAAATAATCCATCCACCTAACAGGTGTGCCATATCAAGAAGCGGATTAACCTCTTAAGGATCAGACCTTTTTTGTCCAAATTTTCGCATAAAATGACATACCCAAATCTAACTGCCTGTAGCTCAGTACCTGAAGCAAGGATATGCATATTCTTGATACCATTTGAAAGGAAACACTTTGAAGTTTGTGGAAAAGTTAAATTAATGTAGGAGAATATAACACATTTAAATCTGGTAAAAGATAATACAAATGCAAGAGAAAGGCCACAATATAATATTGCAGTTTAGGCGCAATCTATATTTTGGCCACTAGATGGCATCAGTGTGTGTGCAAAGTTTCAGATTGATCCAGTAAAGCGTTGCGATACTGGATTATTTTGTATCAAGTCTGCCCAAATGTGCCGAATTGGTCAATTGATACAAGTACATAACTATAGAGAACATACATTTTGTATTACCATATCATTTTTGTAAGTTTACACACTCCCAGGAATGTCATACATGATGGATCATTAGCTTATACACTAACTTTCACATATATAGTTGGCCGGGTGGGGTGGGTGTGGAGCCAGAGACAGCAAGGGTTCAAACTGTAAAACCCAGTTCCTACATTTGAATAAAAAAATGTATTTTATCAAACAAAACTGCTACATTTTATCTCTTGGACCCTCAGGATGACAAATCAGAGCAAGATTACTGAATGTAAGTACATTATTTACCTTCAGAGGTAAATGTATAAAATCAGTTGCCGTGATAAGTTTTTAGTTGTTGTGCACTCTCCTCAAGCAATAGCATGGTATTATTTCACTGTAATAGCTAATGTAAATTGGACAGTGCTGTTATATTTAAAATAATTTAAGCTTTCTGCCCATATAAGACATGTCTATGTCCTGGAAAGTTTGCTGTTACTTACAACAGTCATGCTAATCACATTAGCGCACGTTAGCTCAACCATCCCGTATACGGGACACCGATCATGTTGAGGTTAAACAGCATGATCATTACACAGGTGCCACCTTGTGCTGGGGACAAAAGGCCACTCAAATGTGCAGTTTTGTCACACAACACAATGCCACGTGCGTCTCAAGTTTTGAAAGAGCGTGAAATTGAAATGCTGACTGCAGGAATGTCCACCAGAGCTGTTGCCAGAGAATTGAACGTTCATTTCTCTACCATAAGCCGCCTCCAACGTGTATGGCTTTGTGTGGGCGAGCGGTTTGCTGATGTCAACGTTGTGAACAGAGTAGTAGCGGTGGGGTTATGGTATGGGCAGGCATAAGCTACAGACATTGAGCACAATTGCATTTTATAGATGGCAATTTGAATGCACAGAGATACCGTGACGAGACCCTGAGGCCCATTGTCAGGCCAATTGTCCGCCGCCATCACCTCATGTTTCAGCATGATAATGCATGGCCCCATGTCGCAAGAATTTGTACACAATTCTTTTAAGCTGAAAATGTCCCAGTTCTTCCATGGCCTGCATACTCACCAGACATGTCACCTATTGAGGATGTTTGGGATGCTCTGTATCGACGTGTACGACAGCGTGTTCCAGTTCCCGCCAATATCCAGCAACTTCGCACAGCCATTGAATAGGAGTGGGACGACGTTCCACAGGCCACAATCAACAGCCTGATCAACTATGTGAAGGAGATTTGTCGCACTGCATGAGGCAAATGGTGGTCACACCAGATACTGACTGGTTTTCTGATCCACGCCCCTACCTTTAAAAAACAAAAAAGTTATCTGTGACCAACAGATGCATATCTGTATTCCTTATGATGTGAAATCCATAGATCAGGGCCTAATGAATTTATTTCAATTGACTGATTTCCTTATGAACTGTAAAATTGTTGAAATTGTTGCATTTTATATTTATATTTTTGTTCAGTATATATTCAGGACTGAGATGAATAGCATATTTGGGCTCACTTATGAACAAACCTATTCTTTATCAGAACCAGAGTTTATCAATAGTTTCTGAACTGGATGGTTTTGTCACTCAGGTTTTGCCCTGAAAGAGGAAGAGGAGCCTCATGAGGATCCTTTGCCTCCTGTCCCTGCCTCCATCCCAGCCAACCCCCAGCTCCGTGGGGTCATTAAGGCGGAGACACAGGAGAACGTTCCCAGCCCTACCCACCCGCCTGTGGTCATCAATCCGGCAGATGATGATGAGGATGAAGATGGTGAGAAACACACTGTTCTTACGTCTTCACTAGGACTATTTAATTTTTGTGTAGTGTACTTACGTCATGTCAAGTTAATTTAAAGTGGAATCTACAAAGGTCACAACACACTTAACATAACCAAAAAGTTAGAGTAAAATATAAAGGCAATATAAACAACAAGAATAAAAAGCAATATCAAAATTAAGGAGCAAATAGTCCATAGGGCAAGAAGGAGCATGGCAGTGGAAAGATACAGAATGGAGCTGTTAAAGGGGCAGTAGCGCAGAGACGTGTGGAGCAGACCTTCAAGGTGATTAAAGTTCTAGGTGTAAATTACATTTGAAGGTGGAGAGGGTATTGATATTGTTAGGACATACAGTACTTTCTTTTGTTTGCGATTTAATTTGGGAACTACCATTTGACTAAGGGGGGTTCCTGTGTGTGTGTGCGCAGATCAGTTCTCAGAGGGGGAGGACTGCAGGTACGGCTCAGACAGATCCAGAGTGGTCTCTCCCAGGAAGATGGCTGTGGCCTCCAGCTCAGGTAAGAGGAGAACAAAGAAACAGAACACATAGAAAAGATAAACATCAACGCAGTGCCTGTTTTTTAATGCGGCAATCAGCAGTTGAATCAATAACAAAGCGTATCTTCCCCCCACTGTTTCACTAAAAAGCTGTGTGATGGAGCTGGAGAAATGTAACCACTCTCAAATTCAGACAGAGCTATGGATGTTTTAACCATGGTTTGAGACTATACAGTATTTGTTTACATTTACTTTGTTTACAAACATTGGGGTAAAACAAGATAATATTTTGGGTTCTGATGGGGTACGACAGTTGAACTAAGCTCCTAGGCATTTAAGTTATATTCTTCAAGAATCAATGGATACATCTCAATAATTTATAGTCCAACTGCAGGAAGCCCCTTTTTTAAAGTAGATTTAGTTTCAAACCCCACGAGGACTGGACTCAAACTTGAATTGACCGCTTCGCTTTTGAACGCCTCCGTGACAACAGGGTTATATTTGAAAGGTCTTGTATTTGAAAGAACAATCCTCTTAAAGCTTTGCCCACTCAAGGCTGTGTGTCTCAAGTGGCCATTACAAGACCTCATTGTCTTTGAGCGGCCCCTGTGTCTCTCTGTGATTGGCTAACATTATTTTTGGGGAGGCACAGATGACTCGCTGAACTTTGGTGTCAGAACCTTGGAGGAGATCAGACTGAGGAAAGCCCTGAAAGCCAGTATGAGGATAGCTGGTGAGTTCATCCTTCCTCTCTCCTCCTAAATGCATCGACTATTGCCTTTTGTATCGTCGTCAATATTAGAAAAACTGTCATTTCAATGGAGCACTTATCTTTTCTGTTCTCCTACTGTTAGTGATACGGTGTGAGTTTATCAACTGTCCTTGTCTCTCAGGTTATCCAGTTCCTGGCCAGGGCTCAGACCAGAGAAACAACGGAGTGAGCAGCGAGAAGGAGAACATGAAATCCTTCATCCGACCATCTCCCTTCACAGCTAAGGATGGTAAGAATCATTGAACACTGATCTAGCTGAGCCCCCGTCGTGTATGCATTGATAAACAAGATTAGATGTTTTCCCAGTTTTAATATTGTTGAAGTGAATCCCACAAGTACATATGAACACACACTCGCTACATGTCATGTGTAACATATGCATGCTACCCCCTCAGACACTGTGGTGTTTGGTGAAGAGACTGGGAGACGCAACGTCGTGGAGAGAATAGTCAAAGGTACATCTGAGACTTCTGGAAACTCCAATGTCTTGTATTGTCGAAGTTAAAGAATGAATCAGAGGAAAGCGTGCATACAGTACCAGCTGAGAATCACTAACAATTACATTTGTCATTTAGCAGAAGTTCTTACCCAGAGCGACTTACACTGCCAGTCCATGTACAGTGCCTTGCAAAAGCATTCATCCCCCTTGGCGTTTTTCCTATTTTGTTGCATTACAACCTGTAATTGAAATTGATTTTTATTTACATTTCATGTAATGGACATACAAAATAGTCCAAATTGGTGAAGTGGAATGAAATAAATAACTTGTTTCAAAAAAATTATACAAAATAAATAACGGAAAAGTGGTGCGTGCATATATATTCACCCCCTTTGCTATAAAGCCCCTAAATAAGATCTGGTGCAAACAATTACCTTCAGAAGTCACATAATTCGTTAAATAAAGTCCACCTGTGTGCAATCAAAGTGTCATATGATCTGTCACATGATCTCAGTATATATACACCTGTTCTGAAAGGCCCCAGTCTGCAACACCACCAAGCAAGCGGCACCATGAAGACCAAGGAGCTCTCCAAACAGGTCAGGGACAAAGTTGTGGAGAAGTACAGATCAGGGTTGGTTTATAAAAAAATATCCGAAACTTTGAACATCCCACGGAGCACCATTTCAATCCATTATTAAAAAATGGAAAGAATATGGCATCACAACAAACCTGCCAAGAGAGGGCCGCCCACCAAAACTCACGGACCAGGCAAGGAGGGCCATAATCAGAGAGGCAACAAAGAGACCAAAGATAACCCTGAAGGAGCTGCAAAGTTCCACAGCAGAGATTGGAGTATCTGTCCATAGGACCACTTTAAGCCGTACACTCCACAGAGCTGGGCTTTAAGGAAGAGTGGCCAGAAAAAAAGCGATTGCTTAAAGAAAAAAAATAAGCAAACACGTTTGGTGTTCGCCAAAAGGAATGTGGGAGACTCCCCAAACATATGGAAGAAGGTACTCTGGTCAGATGAGACTAAAATTGAGCTTTTTGGCCATCAACGAAAACACTGTCTGGCGCAAACCCAACACCTCTCATCACCCCGAGAACACCATCCCCACAGCATGATGCTGCCACCACCATGCTTCACTGTGGGGATGTTTTTCCATCGGCAGGGACTGGGAAACTGGTCAGAATTGAAGGAATGATGGATGGCGCTAAATACATGGAAATTCTTGAGGGGAAACCTGTTTCAGTCTTCCAGAGATTTGAGACTAGGACAGAGGTTCACCTTCCAGCAGGACAATGACTATAAGCATACTGCTAAAGCAACACTCGTAGTTTAAGGGGAAACATTTAAATGTCTTGCAATGGCCTAGTCAAAGCCCAGACCTCAATCCAATTGAGAATATGTGGTATGACTTAAAGATTGCTGTCCACCAGCGGAACCCATCCAACTTGAAGGAGCTGGAGCAGTTTTGCCTTGAAGAATGGGCAGAAATCCCAGTGGCTAGATGTGCCAAGCTTATAGAGACATACCCCAAGAGACTTGCAGCTGTAATTGTTGCAAAAGGTGGCTCTACAAAGTATTGACTTTAGGGGGGTGAATAGTTATCTTTTCTGTTTTTTTTCTTTTCTTATTTCTTGTTTGTTTCACAAGACAAAATATTTTGCATCTTCAAAGTGGTAGGCATGTTGTGTAAATCAAATGATACAAACCCCCCAAAAATCTATTTTAATTCCAGGTTGTAAGGCAACAAAATAGGAAAAATGCTAAGGGGGGTAGCTACACAATTGTACAATCATGAGCTACAAAATCACACTGGGCGTTATTAGTTGTCCTACCACCTACACCCTAAACTTCCATGACCATTAACCTTTGACCTTTTAGAAGTTCCTGCCGGTGGTGACCTGCCAATGAAACGCCGTCTGGCCGAGCGCCTCGGGAGGAACATGGAGGAGGATGAAATGGACCTGCCCCCTCGGAAAGGTGAGCAAGGGGAAACTAATATATCCACAGTGGATTTAATTACCTCAGACTAATAGGAATACTAGTTCTTAAGAGTATGTAATTGAAATTGTATATTTAGTCTTTGTTCTTTAATGTTATATGTTGTGTCGATGGGCTACAACGAAATATTCATGTTCATTAGGGCACGGAACTGATTTTTTAAAATTATGTTTGGCAAGAGAAAACAAAAATGTGCGTTTCTTATTGGTAGTCCCTCCCTGTTTCAGTCTGTCCTCCGTGCCTAATGAAAATGACCCTGGTTGTACTAATTAGTTCAAGCCCCTGATTAGTGCTTTATCTGAATCAGGTGTGTCTGTGATGGAACAAAGGAATGCACACTAGTTTCTCTTTAGGGCCAGGGTTACCCACCTGTGCCACATGAGATACGCAATAGTTGTATTGTTTGTGATTTGTTGATACTAAGAAGTAAAACCATTGTTGATAGTCATTTTCTTGGAGAATTTGGACTGGTTTTCATGTTATTTTCTTCTCCAAACAGCTCTGAAACCTGTCAGGGACAGACTGGGATTACCTGTTGAACCCACTGCTGCATCTGAATCAGGTAATCATTAACTCACCTCCTCTCACAATTAACAAGTATCTCTTGAAATGTCTCTCTTAAAATTACTTATTAAAATCAAAATCATTAGAATGACTATTTTAATTTAGTTACTTTGTATATTCTTCTGTAAAGCGCTTTGGGTAGCTAATAAAATATGTTTAAATGGTTTAACAGTATCTGTCTGAACAGTATACAGCTATTCTCCTTTTGTCATAATGTTGATAACTAACCTCTCCCTCAGCTGAGAGCAACAGCAAGACTAGAGCGTCTGAAGTAATCCGCATCAAAACCCTGGAGGAGATCAGGCAGGAGAAGTTGGCCAAGACCCAGGCTCAGGGTCAGGGGGACGACCATCGCCCTTCAGTCCCTGATTCCACCGCTACCAAGGCCCCAAAGAGAAGCGCCGCTGTCAAATCTGCAGCTGGCCTTCACGTGAAGACCACCTTTGAGATCCTCCACGCCAAGAGGAAGCTGGAGGAGGACCAGGGGCCCAGCCTCAGGAAGGCCAAGCAGCCGGCTGTGGAAGCAGCTCCAGGGAACTCCCAGGGACCCCCAGAGCCAGTCATGCTCATGCGGGTGGCCCCTCCTGGGGGAAGAGTTAAGGTGAAGACCCTGGAGGAAATCCGCAGGGAGAAGGCAGCCAGGATGCAGGCCCTGGGACAGGAGGCATTTAACATGAAGATCCCAGGCTCCGACCCGGCCTCCGGAGAGGGAGGTGCCAAGAAGTCCTGCATACTGCGCATCAACAAACCAGCTTCTGGTTAAAAAAATGTTTTCTTTGATTTGAGAACCCTTTTCCAATTGCTCATAACGACCACTAGCTGTAGTGTTTTGTATAATTCTAAGACATTATTTTGTTGTCCTTACAGCTGCCAGCACTACCACCCAGAAGACATCCGAGGTGACCGAGAAGAAGCCAGCTGAGCCTGCTGCTGTTGCTACTGAGGTAAGACTTCCATACCTTCTATCATGTGTGTCCTGTCTGAATACCTTAGATCCAGATATGTAGTTCTACTCTGAATCAGAGCGGGTAATCAATGAATAGCTCTGGTCTTTAGGCCACCCCTGCTAATGGTAGCAGCGTGAATGTGAAGACCTTCGAGGAGATCATGCATGAGAAGAGGCTCCGCAAGCAACAGCTGCAGAAGGAGCAGGCCTCGTCCACCAGCCACTCAGAGGGCTCCGTCAAGGCTGAATCTACCCATAAACAGGCCGCAGGCCCCGCCCCCCAGAGGGAGAACAGGGCGAGGGTGAGCCCCTCTGCCGCCCCCTCACCCCCCACCATCACCCTGGAGGCACCTGCCCAGGCGCCCAAGGCCCTCCTTCGCCAGCGCATCACGCTCAAACCCAAGGCAGCCTCCCCTCTGCCCTGTGCCACCGCCTCCCCCCAGCAGGGGTCTCCACTGATGCAGGCCGAGCCAGACTCCCCCTCCCTCAGCCCCAGGAGCTCCAGCGCTGCCCCAGGCAAAAGGGAGAGAGGCTCCCCAGGAGGTTCCAGTCCCCCCAAGCAGGCTGCCTTAGCAGCAGCTGCCTCCCCTAGGCCCTCCAGGGAAGAGGCTCCAGTTGAGAAGGCTCAGGATGGAGCTCAGAAGAAATCCCCTGGGCAAGCTACTGAAGCTAAAGGTACGTGCCTGCAGAGAAGAAATCCCAAAATCTTATGCAAAGATCAACTCCAAAGTATTAGTCTTACCTCCTGTGTGCTGTTGTTTCAGTGAGGCCCAAGCTGAACGTGAGGCCTTCTGTGATAAAGCCAGGCCAGAAAAGGAGAGAAGCAGAAAGATCTGCTGTTGCTGCAGTCAAACCCCTCAACTGCACCTCCACAGCACAGGAAGAGCCACAGCAGGAGCTGCCCTGCAAATGGAGAGAGGTAGGTCTCAAAGCTCACGCTCTCTGTGACAGGATTCCTTTGTGATGTTATGGAGATGTACTTTATAAAACCACTGTTAATATAACCTGTGTTGATAACCTTGTGTGTTCTCGCCAGGTGTCCTCTCCCTCCTCCAGAATGCAGGCCCAAATAAGCCTGATGGTTCCCAGGAGTCCCCCCACCACCCTGGGCCTGGGCTGCAGCTCCAGTCCCCTGAGAGAGGAGTTCCAGGCGGTCCCTGTCAAACAGCACAGCCCAGCCATCACCACAGCAGCCCCAGACACCTGCATAGTCCCACAGAGGTAACACTGGCAAACCGCGCTACAGTTACAACTCACCTTTTATACTGTCATATGGTTAAATCTAAAATAAACCCAAACTTCTATGGCTGAATGAGGTTAAATGAACTCTGCTCCTCTCGCTCTCCTCACCAGTCCTTTGGTGAAGACGCCCACCCAGCCCAAGGCTCGGCGGCCCACCGCTAGCACCTCCGCCATGGACGAATTTGACGAACTGATGAATGAGTTTACAGATGACCGTCTGGAAGATGACTTGGAGCTGGACCCCGGCAAGGGAGAGGATGACTACCTGCTGGAGCTGTCTGAGATGATTGACAGCTAACCCAATCATGACCCCTGGCCGACCCTTGACCTTGAGTAATGCAAATGTTAATGTAACCTGATACCCCTGACTGAACTAGAGTAAGTCCTACATTCATCACCACCAATAGAATTTCACCACCGGAACTAATCAACAACCCTCAGTCAACCACCTGAACTAAACACCAGTTGAACTTTAAGCTACTACCAGAGAAACTCACAGGGCATCACCTATCACTGCCATTAGAGTAGGGTTGATTTGACACATCTCCTCATTGATTTGGGGAAGTATGTTTTTATGTTACTGAAAATCCCCAACCACCTTCACCATCTCTCAGCCCATTAAATGGTAGTAGACTGGTTGCTAGCTCCAACATGTCAGAGGGGACTTATGTTATTTTTCAATTAAAATGCATTTTATTTTACATTTTTAGATGGTACTGTTTTTACTCTTTACTATTTAATTCATGGTTGTTACCTTTTTGTCCTGGAAAAACAATCCTTTATGTATTTTAATTTCTGCACCTTTTTGATTATTTGATTTTTACATTTACATTTAGTCATTTAGCAGACACTCTTATCCAGAGCGACTTACAGTTAGTGAGTGCATACATTATTATTTTATATATTTTTTCATACTGGCTCCCCGTGGGAATCGAACCCACAACCCTGGCGTTGCAAACGCCATGCTCTACCAACTGAGCTACAACCCTGCCGGCCATTCCCTCCCCTACCCTGGATGACGCTGGGGCCAATTGTGCGCCGCCCCATGGGTCTCCCGTTTGCGGCCGGCTACGACAGAGCCTGGATTCGAACCAGGATCTCTAGTGGCACAGCTAGCACTGCGATGCAGTGTCTTAGACCACTGCGCAATTTGATGACACTAGTAGTGATATACTCGTCTAAGGGTTTTCTTTTTTTGGTCCCGAATGAGAACATGAAAAAGCAAACATTTGGTTAGGGAATGACATACAAATATTTTTCAAACGTCCTCAGTAATTACCATCTTGCATTGTAAAGACGAGCTTGTGGTCTTACCTGCCAAGCCTGTCACCCATGGTTGTTCAATCATGTATCATTGTTTGTGGCAGAAAGACTGAATCTGTGTATACTTATAAGACTGCTTTAAATGGAAGAGCTACAATAATTAACTGGTCTAGCAGGGTGTCGGACTGCTGCTACAATTACAATAGTTAGCCTGCTCCTGCCTCCTGTATTTGCCTTGGGCTCAGGTCTACTGTCGGACTGACGCTCCAAAAATCATGTACAACGTTTTATTCACCTCTAGTTCTGAACTGATATAACGGTAAATTTAAAGTGGTTGTGGGAACTTTGTATAAGCTATATTTGAGATTAACTAAATGGAAAGATGGGTTGAATAATGAAATGAATGTTTACCCTCAAAAGTAAGTATTTGGACCTACAAGTAAGTTTTGTATTACAGAAGCTAACTGTGAAATTAGTCCCTTTTTAAATACAACTACCATGTTCCTCTAGTTTTGGCTACCTATTGTTTTTTCCCCCTTTTTATTTATGAATTGTACACTGGTCAACAAATGTATGTTTGGAAGAAATGCCATTTTGTATCATGTTTTAAACCTATCCAATTACTTCTGACTGAACTCACACAGTTGAATATGAAACATTACTGTTTAACATCCAACCTGCTCGCTTGTTCAAACTTTTGTTACAAATAGTGTTTTCTAGTCTTAAAATGTGAAAAAGCAGCTTCTCAGGGACTACGAATCTGCTGTCTGACTTTGAATTCTACTGACACTTTCCACTTTCCTCTGCTACCATGTGACATTTGGCCTTAGTGGTTGGAGTACCTGTTGGTCCTGTCCCATGTCAACTGTGATCAGATATCTGCTGATCAGAGTTGTATGATCTTGGATGAGGAGCCTGTTGGTTGTGTATCTGTACCTGCTTGAGCCTGTTCTGATATTCATGATCTAAATGTCTAAAGGGTGTTGTATATAATAAAAAAGGCTTTCATGACAAGTTGCTATCCCCTAGTCTCTTTGTATTCCAGAGGTGTATGTCGAGGACTGAAGACATGCCAATCTAAGAAAGTGGTTCAGTTATCGCTACATTGGAAAAATCTGAGTGCCAGGGTCATGTATGAGTTCATTAGGTGGCCTAAACTTACCTGGAGCGATCAACTACTGTTGAATGTATAACTCTTGAAATTTGTATTTTTCAAGACAAATTGTTTTCCCCTCCGATACAGCAGATGGCGCACTTTAGTTTGGTCAGCGCTTTCTGAACAGAAACAAATCAGACGCATAGTAACCAAATATTTTTTATAAATAGCCTGCGTTTCCAATGGGAGCAAATGAATCAGAGGGCAGAACAAGCAAGGACGTAGGCAGAGCCAAGCACGAGCTAGCGAAATCCTATTGGCGCGTTCTAGCATGTATTTGCATATTTCTGTTAGAGAACGCCTACTCTGAAGTGCGCGTGTGCAATAACGCAATACTCCTAAAAAAACGCTATTTTAAAGAAACTTTGGCAAAGGGTAATGTTGGCCAAAGTCCATATCGCTCCCATCTTCTCCCACTGCCGGCCACTGGGCTCCCTTCATATTTGGTAGTAAGTGGATACACCAACCGGATGCTTCACATTTATACATCCGGTGAAATATCTGGCTCATTGTTCTATCTGTGTCGTCATATTCGTGAAACCAGATAGCTATAAACAAAGATGGTGGATTGTGAAAATACTATTATTACCTGAAAGATTATAAGTAACACCTTTCATCGGTGATACTACTCTCACAGCAAACAAAATGTCAAAATTGGAATTGTTGAATATATTTCTCACTGAGAGATTAACCGCGGCTGCCGAGGAGATATTTGGGGTTGTGAAGGGGACGATAGTTGAGTACCAGACAGAAATCGTTCGCTCCAAGGAGGAGAACAATCGTCTCCGAAAGCTGCTGGATATCGCTGTCCAGCGCGTTCTACTCCAAACAGGTAGCTAGCTAAGTAACGCTAGGATATGTACCTACTTTTATTTTTCAAAACGAGGGAATTGTTTTGGTTGTTGCCAGACTCCACTAACTAATCTATCGAAAATACCAGAATTGTTCTATTGGACAAACGTTAGACTAGAGAATATGAAAAGCCTACCACAGGGCTGCCAACTTTGAAGAAAGCTTGGAGTGAGATTTTGCCTAGACGGGGCCTGGAAAATGTTACTGTTTTAAAGCTCATTTCCTGCAATTCTATGTATTTCGACATGGTTTAGGATATGACCAGGGTAAAAAAAAAAAAAAACAGGTCAGCTGTATTCAGAATGCTTTGAACATTAAATGGACACTCAAAATTCGACGACTTTGTTACTTTGAGGTTTTTGGGGGATGACATTTAAAGTATGCAATTATGCAAATGTGGTTTGACACTTTATTCAGACAGTAATGAAATCAGTGCACCGGAAATACTAATATTAATGGTTGATTGCAGTGGCTAACCAAATCATAGATTGCAGTCTTCTTGTCTGTAGACTGCTTTATATATATTTTTATGTATTAATTAATTTTTTAGTCATTTAGCAGACGCTCTTATCCAGAGCGACTTGCAGCTAGTGAGTGCATACATTTTCAAGGTAAGGACACAAACATTTAGTATTTTGTAATTTTGGTGAACTCTCTTTTAAAATAGTGCTGGAAGAAAATCCTGCTTGCTCTCCTGATCTATGTTTCCCAAGTGTTGGATGTTTGAAAATGTTCTTGTTATAACAATTCATTTCTCAAAAAAATGTCTCATGAATATCAATATGCAGGTGGTTTATATCAACTAGTTGAAGGTCATTGTCATCATCTTACACTACATAGACAAAATATGATGCGTTTATGAATTGTGAGTCCCCCTACCATCTCTGCCTAGCATGTGCATAATAGTAAAATGTCAAAAATGATATTTGAGGCCTGGAGCGTTTTAATATCCAGTGCTTATTTGCAGGACTTATCCAAAACTTTCTATGAATGGCTGCAAAAATAAATAGCCTCAAATCATTCATTTTCAAAGACACAAGTAGGCATATCAGATTTAAAATCTGTGATTACACTGGCAAAATTGGTAAGAAGTGAAATAAAATACTGTAAATGTGGGGAATAACAGTAGTGCTCTTGCTGACAAGCACACTAATTACCCTTTTTATTTCAGCCCATTGTTAAGAATGAGAATTGTTCAATTGATCAGACTAAGTAAAGTAAATTGATAATAAAATCTGCTCTAGAAAAGATGACAAATCTGCCCCTACACCCAAACCAATAGTTTTTTCTATTTATTGTCCCCCCTCTAGAATCAAACTTACACTTTTGAGTTCACAATCTGTTTGACCAAATGATTTTCATAGTTACAAATCAGGTCACCCTACCAAACTTCCCTGCTAAAACATACTGTAGGTCTGTCTGCTGCCTTTTCATTGTCAAAGCCTAAATGCCAATCACCAAACGAGGGGACTAATGCAAGTGTGGATTAAATCGACTTTAGTACGTGCTGTCAAAAAGCTGCATTCTGCAATAGGGACGGGAGTAACAGCAACCTAAATTTGTTAACAACATTGTATCTAAAAAAGCGCTACCGTGCTGCTCTTTTTACCGTTTTATAAACTCAGAAGAGAATGTTCTCTTTCTCCATTCACCTCCACTCTAATCTTGAGGAGCGTTTCTTGAAAACGCGTATCCAATTCCGTTTATCCCTTACATAACTAGTCCAATCATATGCTTCAATGTGCTGCGGTTCAGTTCTGTGGCAAGACAGGACAATGAGAGGTTCCGCACGTCATGTTAAATTGCAGTCGCGATGCTCTGATTTCAAAATTATTTGGGGCACAGTTGAAAAGTTAACACTAAAATGAACTAATTAGACAAATAAAAGCAGTAATTTTCAATGCGTGATATGAGGTGTGTGAGCGTGAGAAGAGGGTAAAATTAGTGTCTCACGGCCAATGCGTGAGAGTTGGCAGCTCTGCTACCATGCAGGCTGAATCTGAATCTTGGTTTACAGTCGCGCAGGAAGCAGCCATTCAACTTGCCATTCACCAGCTTTCCAAGCTTATAATGTCAAAATACGTTCGGTACTTACCAAAGACTGGAGTTTCGCTGAGCAACTATTATTACTGCCGGTATGTACTTCCAAAAAAGGTCTAAATAAAAAGTTACATGCAACCGAAAAAATGCCTGTGTTTTAACAGGCAGACCAATTCAGATCTTTTTGTCCACTAATTGGTATTTTTTTTAACCAGTTAGCACCTTTTTATTTGTCGAGTCATGCGTCCTCCGAAACATGACCGGCTGCACCAATGTGTCAGAGGAAACACCGTTCACCTGACGACCGAGGCCAGCCAGCAGGCGCGCCACAAGGAGTCGCTGGGCCAATTGTCTGCCGCCCTATAGGACTCCTGATCATGGTCGGTTGTGATACAGCCCGGGATCGAACCCGGGTCTGTAGTGACGCCTCTAACACTATGATATAGTGATGCCCCACTCGGGAGGCCATATTATATATTTTTCAGAGCCGATCTGATTGGTCAAAAGACCAGTTAGTGAAAAAACATCAGAATTGTCTGACTGTCTAAATGCAGCCTAAGTATATTGTTTTTGGCCAAATCATCCACAGTTCTGCACCTCCAATAAAATCACTCATAACACACACAGGTCGGCTGATCCAGCAGCAGGAAAGGTAATTGATTTGATCACCTACAACAGTAGATTTATCAATCTGTTGTTTCACCCACATTACACAGAATGCAATAATATGTTATGTAAGTAGATTAAGTAGACAACAGGGTAAGTTTTTACAGTGATTGTATATTTGTAGATAGGCTGAGTGATTTTAGTGGATGTGCAGAAGAGGTAGATTTGGCGCATGCGCACATGGTCAAAAACTATTCTTAGATTCTTCCAGACAAGCCACATTTTTTCAGTTGCATTTAACTTTTTATTTAGAACTTTTTTGGAAGTACTTACCGGCCGTAACGACTGCCACAGTCGTCTTTGGTAAGTGCCGAACGTATGACATTTTAAGCTTGAAAAGCTGGTGAATGGCAAGTTGAATGGCTACTTCCTGGGCTTAAAGGAGAATCTCCATATTCAACATCTCCTGTAAACCCTAACTCTGGTTCACATCAGAGCATATGAGCGGAGTGGAGCGGTGAGAATCTCAGCTCCTCGCTCACGGAGCTGTTCACCCCTCCGCTCCCCCCGCTCAAAGCCACTTCAGGCCAGTCCGCTCATTATCGCTCAGCGCTCAACGAAGTTTGCATCGCGCTCCACTCAAATCGCCCCCTCGCTCGCTCCAAAAAAGGAAAAAAATCTGCATGTATTTCACTTTTAGCTTAAACCACAGCCTTACCTCCCAAAGAACTAAAGAGCAACGACAACATTTTCCAAATATAAATGTTTTATTTCAAATTACAAATTAGGCCTAGCCTATGTAAGAAGGAATATACACAAAAAGTCCTGTAAAATTAAACGAATCAATGGGCCTAATTACATAAATAAAAATATACAGGCTATACATCAAAGTTTTAAAAGTAAATTAACTATTAGGCCAAAATTCTGATAACTGAACTTTTGCGCAGCTTGCACGTGGATTAAAATTAAAATTGGCTTGTATCCATTGTCAAACTTTCAAAAAAAAAAAAAAAAAAAAAGGAATTGCTTTCCTTATCTACAGTTCTTTTGAGTTCACCTTCAAGAACACAAGTTTGACCAATGTCTGAGGCTTCAGACTCATGCGGTGGTTTCTTGACAGCAGGCCAGCAGCGGAGAAAACCCTCTCTGCGCTCGCAGACCCGCTTGGGATGCTGAACACAATGCAAGCTACTTTAGCCAGGCGGGGAAAAGACGTGGAGTTTTCTTTCCAAAATCGAATAACATCTGCGTCCGGGTTCTGTCTCGGGGATGAGAGGTAATTTTCGACTTCACCTTTGGCGTCTCCGGTTATGCGTAGCTGCTCACTGAAGTATGACCCGAACAGGCAAGCTCTTTTTGGTTCAGGCTCGGGATTCAGGTCAGCGGCGGGTGGGGTGTCTGTCTCGGGTGTCCCGCTGGGAGCGTTAATTTCCTCAGCTTCTTTTATGAGGAGGTTGCAGATCTCCCCGAGTTTGTTGCATACAGACTCATCTCGGATTATCCATTCTGTCTTGAAACGGGGATCTAACACTGATGCTAAAATGAGATGTTTATCAGTATAGTATATTCCATAGCGAATTGACACGTTGTTAGCCAATGTTTCTGCAAAAGCAGCGATGCCCATTGAAAATGCAGCGTGAGTGTCATCGGTGAGCAGGGATTTGATTTCTGTGACAGCAGGGAGGATCATCCCCAGGTTCCCCAGCTCCTTCTGCATTTTGTCTGTGAGGTCTGCCAGTGGTGTCAGCACACTGAAAAGGTGCGTCAGCTGCCGTACTTGATTCAGGGTGATGTTAGCAACATTAGACTTGAGTTTGTTTTGCCATAACGGTTCTTTTTGGAATAACCGGATGAACGACTGAATCAAGTGATCCATCAAGTGGCGCAGGCATTTGTGGGGCGGACACCTAATTGGTCGGTTTCCTCTGTGTTCAGGGTGCTCTTGCGTACACTTTTCACCAGGTGCCCAACTTTCACTAACAGCCTATTAATGTTGTCGTGCTCGTTAATGGCGTCTTTGATCGCCAGCTGAAGCATGTGAATGGGGCATCTCAGATGTAAATTTAACACAGTAAAGTACAGATTTATCATAGTTTCTACATTAGAGGTTATCACTTCCACATGGACTTGCGAGGGCGCAGGTGGTCCCTCATCCTCCTCTTCATGTTCTGCACTGCTGCTGGCATCCGCGGTCACTTCACCCTCCGCCTCCTCTTCAGTGCCAGGGAGGAGGTTAAATGCCTTGATCATGTTGCTGGCACTGTCAGTGATGACCCGAATCACACGTCGTTGCACGTTCCAATATTTCAGTACACTTTCATACTTTTGGTAAATACGATCTGCGGTATGGTGCCCCTGTATGTGCTCACAGCCCAACAAAACCGTGTTCCCCCGGAACGTCCCATCAATGAAACTGGCCACGATGCCAAGGAAGCTGTGCCCTCTTCTACTGGTCCAAATGTCCACTGACTGAACGAGCCCATCACCATTTTGCAGTAGGTCTTGCAGTTTGGCTTCCATCTCTTCCAGGGCATGTGGCATGAATGTGTCCCGTACGGTTTTGTAGCATGGGGGGGGGGGGGGTGTAGCCCGGTTGAGCTGCGCTGGCGAAGTGTTGCATCCCTTCGCGTTCTCCTTTACTCAGCGGTTCATAGTCCATGTAAATCATTTTTTTAAATGCTACATCCAGCTCTCTTTTTCTCTCCCTTGTTATGGTTGGGCCTTTGTGTGCAGTGAATAAACTTTTGAATTCCTCAACCCTTTTCTCTTGTTGCTGCTGCTGCTCCTCTTGCTCTATAAAATACAAATTCATGGACGACTCAAATTAAATTAAACGAACCATATATTAGGCCTACTTTGAATGACAAAACGAATTTGTTTGAATATTAGGCTATATTTACTTTACACTTTTGTTACAAGTTACCCTATTCAACTTGCTAACCTTTTGCTTTCTTCGCAGCATGTTTATCGTAGCACACTTTCGTGTTTTCGAGAGATGTGTCTTTTTAGATTCCAAAATGAATCTTTACTGACTGAAACGATGTCACCACATTCTTTTTCTTGAACCACATTATCATTGTTAGTTAGTTTTATATTAATAGTACACCTGTATGACTTCTCATTTTCCTTTTTGAAGTACTTGGTGAACTCCATTATTGAGCCGAGTTCTGACTGAAAATAGTCTACTGTTGATGACTGTGCAAGACACAGATGGATTCTGGGTCAGGCTTGAGCATGCTTCAGACTCGTTGTGTGAGCGGAGCGAAATTGGAGCGGGACATAGGGCGACGCTCCGTCCATTTAAAAATGCCGCTCTGCGCTCTGTCCAAAATCCGGCCGCTCACGCTCCCCGCTCGCTCCCGCTCCACTCCGCTCACATGCTCTGGTTCACATGCAGGCTATACATGTCATACATGTACTGTAGTGCTAAGATAGAATTACCTTCACCTGACTTTCTTCCTTTCCTTTCCCTCTAGACCACCATGCTATCCATCTCACTGAAGATGCATCTTCCCCTGAGCAGCAGCACTGTGAGCAGGAGTGGAGCCCTGGTCTGGGCCAGGACCCAGAGCCCACACAGATTAAAGAGGAACAGGAGCTCAGAATCAGCCAGGAGGAAGAGCAGCTTCAGGGTCTGGAGTCTGATACCAAAGGAGAGTCAATATTAACTCCTCCCTTTGTTAAAAGTCACTGTGATCAGGACCCACCTCAGCCTTCACATCTTCCACATACCCAAACTGTGGACATCAGAGAAGGAGACTCTTTAGCCAGAACCATATCTTATAAACAGATCAAAATAGAGAATGAAGGAGAAGGCTACAGCACATCAGAACCAACCATTGACTTACAGCCCATCTTCACCATGAATTCAGACTGTCTTGCAGCTTCGAGTGAAAACTGTGCCCAACCCAATATCAACAATATAATTCAGAGAGAAGGACTCCCAGTATATAAGGCCCCACAGCCACAGGGAACAAGCAGTGCATATGAAAGAGAAAGTATAGGTCTACACATAGATGTTAGAGGCCAGAACACCTCAAAGCTGCCTCAACAGAGATCCCCCTATCAACCCCAGGGCATACAGAGAGTGTATCGTTGCAGAGAGTGCGGGAAATGCTTCAGTTTCTCCTGTCAGTTAGAGGTCCACATGCGATGGCACACCAAGGAAAGACCATTCAGCTGCTCTGTGTGCAGAAAAGGCTTCACAACCATCAGCATGTTGAGGAGGCACCACCGCATTCACACTGGAGAGAAGCCCTTCCGCTGTCACATCTGTGGGAAATGTTTCAACCAGTCGGCTCACCTGAACACTCACTTTAAAATTCACCCAGGGGAGAGACCACACGGCTGGAAAATGGCTCGGTCAAAACGTTAACAGCAGAGACATCTACGCTCACTCTTGAAATTAAGTTCTTAGCACAGAAGGAGAGTAACATGTAAATCTGGGCAGTTTAATTATTGGCCAGGATTTAAAACACTAGAAGAATCAGTGATTGATGTTTGAACAATGCATTACAATACAGTGGGGGAATGGGAATACCTTTTGAGTAATGAAAACTGTTTTTCACTGATCCATGTGATTGTATTGCTGCATGCGTCATCATCTGAAGCCTTGCGTGCGGCCATGCTTGGTTCAGCGCGAACATGAGGATATGAATACTGCCAGTAGCTGTATATATGTTGACTGATGATGTGTTGTTCTTTTGTAATTACACTACAAATTTTACAGGAAGCAGAGGATAGAATCTGTCTTATTTAGTAGATGCAGACCAATCCATTTATTTGATCATCCTCATCTATTTCCCCTTAGGACTTGGACCTGACTGCTGGTCTGTGTGACTATCCTATTAGGGTCTTGACAGTTATCTCTGATGAAATTACTGTGTTAAAATGTGTTCCGTACTGAATGTTAACTGTTTTTTAATAAATAATTGGTCTAATGTTTTAAGGTCAGGATTGCTATGTATCTTCTACCATTCAGGCTGCAGCGCCACGTGTGGGTGTAGTAAAATGTGTGGGTGTAGTAAAATATGTGGGTGTAGCACCATGTCAAGCGCCACGTACCGTGGTGGCGTCTTCATAAATAAGACTTTCCCTGTTATCCCATTCTCACAGTTACCATTAAGTCCAACCCAATTTCATTTCCAATAATGACATTTGACAGCAAGGGAAAAATACACTTTTTAAATGACATTTGTTTTATTAAATCATCAAATGTTGTGCAACATTGAGTCAAAATAGATTGTACATAGTTCAATATTTGAACAAAGAGCCTCATTCTCAAACCACACTTTCAGTTCAAGCAGTCACACATATTTTAAGTAAGATTAGCCGCTTAACAATCCAGTAACCGGTCTGTCTGTGGCTCTCCACAATGTTATGCAAGTTCCTGCATTCATGAGTGACTACCTTTTTCAACCTAAAGCAGTGCCTCTGATACAGTATGTACGTCTAGATATCAGTTAGCACCTTTCAATCTAGTTTAAACTGACACATTTCCCCCACGCAAATCATGATTCCTCCAGTTTGTGAATCAAGCTCATATGCCTTCTAAGTGATCCCATCTGATTGACGTGTTTGCTGCATTCATGGCATGGATGCGGTTTCTCCTCTAGGTGAGTCTTCATTTGCACGGTCAGAGCTTCACTCAGCGGAGACCTTGTCACATTCTTCACAGCGATGCGGTTTCAACCCTCTGTGACTCGTCATACTTGTGGTCAGGAATCTCTTCACAGGGAAGCTCTTTCCACAAATATGGCAACGATGCAGTGTGTGTGTCCTCGTGCATCTGCAAGCTTCCTTTTCGACTGAAAGTATGAATGACTTGGTGTGATTTTTAAATGAATGATGTTTGAAAGCGTTTTCCACACAGGACACTGGCATGAGTCCTCACAATTTGCACTTTCAGGTTAGCCTTATAACAGGTACAAGTGTTAGTCACACGCTCAGTTATATAAAATGTGGTTACAGTAGCTTATACAGCAGGTGACTGTTTTCATCCCACTGTTTTCATAAGAACTCAACTTTTTTTCTCCAAATCGTTTTTTTCCTCTTGTATCGTTTGCCTTCTTTCTTTCTAGTTTTGTTTGACCTCTTTAAATATTTTGGCAATTTCTCTCCCTTTCTTTTCCTCTGTTGCAATTGCTGTTCAACCCTCCATAGCTGTTTAACTAGAGTTTTCTTTTGCATTGTTTCTGCAATCTGCACTTTTCTTTGTCATGTGTTGAGACTGAGGACTACTCTGGTTGAAGGTCCCTCTTTGGTGCATGAGAGCATTTGAGACGATAGACTCTTCCTCTGTAATTAGAGTATCCTTAAAGGACACTGGAGTTAAGTACATCACAACTTTTTTCTTCTCTCTGCACTTTTGTTTTTGCTGCCCTCCACTGTTCCTTTTTTTGTGCCCTGGCTGTTTCGGGTATCAATTCTATTGGAGGTTGATCCTTCTTCCCTTGAGCCCTTCTTTGATAACTAAAATCAAAACAATAACTGATATCAGATGTGAATCACTCTAAATTGACTATACAATTAACTAAATAAGTTTAAATGTACAATGAAATTCTGAAAATGCTACCATGCTCTTCTCTTGGCAAAGTATTCCTCCTTTGCTAGAGGATCAGAATTGATCTATGCCCTGTGGCGTGCAGCCATCTCCTTGCTGGATGAACGCATCTGTAAAATAATAATAATAAAAGGCTGAAAATTAATTTATTATTTACTGTGTGGACAAGAGTGTCAATATTTTCTTTTGAATGACACCAATATCACATTTTTGTTGTTCAAATTCAACCACGGACAGTTACCCAATATATTTTCACCCTTTGATATGTAAAAACTGTACAAATGTATGCTTTGTGATACATTGATACAGTGCCAAACAGAAGAGAACATGTAGAAATGTGCTATAACAAGATTGTTTGTATTTATTGTTTTTATATATAAAATATTATCCTTGGACACATTGTCAATCATGTCAATTGCCCTCATACATCAATCAATACATTCAATTCAATCAACTAACAGTAGTGACATGAGGGGAATGTCCTACATTATTAAGCTGGTCCTTCAGATATTCTGACTGAATCATGTTTCCCTCACAGAGCACCTCCACCCTTGGGTCTTGTCTTCTTCATATGCTCTGTCTGATGGAAGCCTTTATGGCAAACACGGCAACAAAAATTTTTTTACCATGTGTGTATCTTGTATGTCAATATATCCCTTCCTGGGGAAAGATTTTCTGCACACATTGCAGCTAAAAAGCTTCTCCCCTGTGTGAACTAGCTGGTGGATGTTTAGTCTACTCTGAGATATAAAGCTGTGGTCACACTGTGAGTATGTATATGGTGAGCATGTACACTCCCCTCCATATGTATTTGGACAGTGAACCTAACATTTGAATATCAGCTCCATACGCCAGCATTTTGTATTTGGGATCAAATGTTTCATGAGATGACAGTACAGAATGTCACCTTTTTGTTTGAGGGCATTTTCATATCTGTTTTATCATTTAAAAATGAAAGCACTTCATGGATCTAGTTCCCCAATTTGAACAACTAATAAGTATTTGGACAAATTCACTTATCGTGTATTAAATTAGTCAAAAGTTTAGTATTTGGTCCCATATTCTTTGTACTCAATGACTACATCAAACTTGTGACTCTACAAACTTGTTGGATGCATTTGCAGTTTGTTTTGGTTGTGTTTCGGATTATGTTTTGTCCAATAGGAACTAAATGGTGAATAATGTACTCTGTCATTTTGGAGTCCCTTTTATTGTAGGAAGAAAATACGGTAATGGTGAGAGGTTAGCATGTTTTGTTGTAGCCTCTTCATGATTCATTCATCATTTCTCTTAATCATGGCATTATTAGGATTATTTTAGAAGTGTTCAGAAACATTTGATCTACTTAGAAAGAAAATTACTCCAGTTATCATTAACCATTCAGTTCCTATTGGGCAAAGCATAACCCAAAACACAATGAAAAACTGCAAATGCATCCAACGAGAAACGAGTTTGTAGTCACAAGCTTAATGTATTCATTGCGTGCTAGGAATATGCACCCAAATACCACACTTTTTACTACTTCAATACACTAAGTGAATTTGTCCAAATACTTCTTCAAATGAGGGCACTAGATACATAAAATGCTAGTATTTCTAATCGGTAAAACCGGTACGTATGAAAATACCCTCAAATAAAAAGGTGACATTATGTACCGTAGCCGCATGAAACCTTTGATCTCAAATTTGTTCTTTCCACGGCCCTAAATATTTCAAAAGCAGCTGCTTTAATTGCTCAGTAAGAAACACATTCAGCAGATGTCGTTTAGACATTATAATAGTATACAAAAAAGTCAATAGAAATGCTGTCCTGCGGAATCTGGAATCACGGAAGTAAAAAGTGTTCTTCTGCTGTGGGTTTTATGGCGGACTGCATCCAAAAGTTGTATTGCCGCCACCAACTGGACGATTTTAAACCAAAATTAAAATAAATCCATACTAATGATTCTAACAATCCACCCTAATAAAAATAGTACATTGCCAAAACAAACAAGACTCCCACTTCTTCCTTCTTTTAGTTCTCCATATCTCGCTTCTCAGACTCTACGACCTGAGAAGGTGGTACAGCATTTGCTAATATTCCATGTAAATCCTTTGCTGTGAAATCTTTCAGCCCCAGAAACCCCCCGCAGTCACAATGATTTCAATCTTCCTAGATCTTTTCTCCATTGTGAAGAAGGCCACAAAGTCCACCCTTTTAACCTTTAAAATGTCAGGATCCTCTTGGTGTAAGACAAACCCTGCAGCCTGCAGTGAAGGCCTATCCACTACCATGGACTCTTCTGGTGCAACATTCAAACCCTCAACCCTTTTCACAGCTTCTGCATATGAAATGCTCTGGACAGCCCTGACTTTGGCCACCTCATTCTCCTTTACCCTTGTGGGGCATTCAGAAGACGTGGCTTCATGATTCCCACCGCAATTACAACATGTCACATTTTCTTCACTTTTTATAATACATAATATGATATTTTCCACATCTTGTACATCTCGGCTTCTCCCTTCTACAAACACTTTCTACATGACCAAAAGCTTTACAATGTTCACACTGCATTGTTCTTGGGATAAATGCTTTAACTCTGTAGTTAATATACCCTAACCTCACTTCATTATGGAGACTCCATTTCAAAAAACAAGATAAACTCTTCAATTTTTCCCCATTCACCACTCGATTCATCCGACGTGCTTCAATCACTCCAGGAATATTTTTCATATTTTCCAAATCAACTTCCCACGAAACGCCAGATAGAACCACCTTAAGGGGTGCCCTGTTCCGAAGCGACACACACAACACTTCAAACGTATCAAATCGATGAAGACACAACGCACTTTCCTTTTGATCCGCAGAATCACAAAAAAATCTAAACAGCCCGCCTCTCGTGATCCTCACATCCTTCACTTTACCCAGCACTCTCTCCACCAGTTTGGATAACTCAAATGGTTTCTTCAAGATTGGTGCTCAGCTGCTCCTTATTAACAAACCGTATTCCTACTAGATACGAAGGGTCATTCTCATCAATGTACCCTACTTTGCTCCGTTTTCCATTCTTTTGAACAATACTCCAATTCTCCTTGATTGTACCGCCATTGTATTCAGATTCCACTTCATCTTCTGTCGCTCGACCTCAAAAACAGATAATTCCGCACAAGAGCCGTTGTCAGTAAACTGTGTTTGCGTCCTTATCGCTCTTTGTTCATTGATGCTATTGGTATACCGCCACCTGTTGGATTGGAGTGATATAAAGCCATAAACAAACCAACCACAGATTTTGGATGGATGCAGCTCTGAGTAATCCTAAATGTAATATGATTTAACCTTACTCTTAAATATTTACATATTTTTGACAGCACTTACGTTTGTAGACAACCATTCATTGACAGCAAAATGATCGTAATCAACCCACACAAAAGGGGGCGGTATTGCAATCACTGATAGCAATCTCTGCTACTTGTGACGTTCACACATTTTATTTTTTATAGTCTATGGTTCACGGTTTACACACACAACGGAAGAGTACTAATCCACGTGAGTTAAACAATACGAACTGATTCACTTTCATTCCACAAAATGTCCAAACTACATCTGCTGAATGTGTTTCTTACCGAGCGATTAACAGCGGCGGCTGTTGAGATATTTGGGGTCGTGGAAAAAACGGTATCAGAGTACCAGGAAGAAATCTCCCGTTCAAAGGAGGAGATCGATCGTCTACGGATGCTGCTGGATATCGTTACCCAACCGAAGATACATTTGCATAAAGCAGGTTTGTAGCCACAATCACAACAATCAGTCAAGCACATTATGTAAACAGGCAAGCCACATTGCCAATAAACAACCAATTCACAAATTGTTTCTTGAAAAATGTCAGGATCGATTGTAATAATGATTGATTGATTGAATTACTTTACTTTTAGATCCCCAGCAGCTAATTATCCCAGTCCCCGAAGAGCAGGTTCCCCCTGAGCAGCAGCACCGTGAGCAGGAGTGGTGGTGTCCCAATCTGGGGCAGGAGGACACAGAGCACACACAGATTAAAGAGGAACAGGAGGACTTTGGGACAGGTCAGGAGGAAGAGCAGCTTCAGGGGCTGGAGTCTGATATCAAAGACTTCATAAACAATCCTTCCTTTGTGAAAAGTGACTGTGATCAAGACCCATCTCAGCCCTCACATCTTTACCAAACCCAAACTGTGGAGAACAGAGAGAGGGACCATATGAGGACACACACTGGAGAGAAACAATATCAGTGCAGTGAATGTGGCAAATGCTTCAGTCAGAAGATATGCCTGGAAGAACATATGGTGACTCACAAAAGAGAGAAACCACATCAATGTGAAAACTGTGGTAAATTTTTCAGTCTCAAGCATAACCTGACAGTCCATATGAGGATACACACGGGAGAGAAACCGTATCAGTGCAAAGAATGTGGCAAATGCTTTGGTTACACCAAATCCCTGGCAAAGCATATGAGGAGTCATACAGGAGAGAGACCATATCAGTGTTGTTATTGTGGCAAATGCTTCACTCAGAAGTTTAGCCTGAAAGAACATATTAGTATTCACACAGGTGAGAAACCATATAAGTGCCCCATGTGTGTAAAATGCTTCAGGGCAGCACGGTTTCTAAAACAGCACCAACAGATTCACAGAGAACAACCATATTGCTGATTTTTTTGTGGTTAATGCTTCACTTGTAAGAACTGAGGATGAACACAGTGAGAAACATGACAGTGCTGCTTAGGGCAAAATCTTACTCTCACTTGTGCAATAAGACCTTTCCAAAGTAAAAAGCTGATGTTTCATAACCCCTCTGAGCATGGCACAAAAGTGGATAATATGTTTTGTAGAACTAGTATTAGTTTTACTTAGTTTAGTTTACACAGTAAGCTTTTTAAGTTTGTCCCAACATATGAGTCTCTCCCCCACTTGGACTACACCTCAAAGTCACAGCAAAGTAGTACATTGGTGTTATCTAAATACATAAAGGATGTTTACATTTTGAGGGGAAAGTGCTTCAGATTTGAAGACATGCTACCTTATACCTGTAGTAGCAGGACAAACAAACCCATCAGGTCAATTATCTTGGTTAAATATATATTGTGAATGTATTGTGAAATAAACATGCACAACATTGTAGAAGCCCAAAATAGTGTGCCGAACAGAGAACCATACATTTTTAAGCATATGTAGTTACCATCTCATTTTGTTTAGAATTATACACAGCGCATTTCAATGACGGTCTTCTAGCTGTACTGAAAGCAGCACATCTTTTGTTTCAACAAGGCTCCTTGTTCAAATGTTGGAGTGCCACCTCACCAGCTCTAGTTTCATTACCTCGTATGTTAGTTTATTTAGTGGTTTTGACATCACTGCATGGTGTTCTTTCCCATAAACCTGACATAGAATGGCATTACATGGACTGGGGCTATGTTGTTGTGAGCATCTTAGAGTGGATTGGTATATTATACTTCTTGTAAATAAAGCTTTTTATTTGTAATCATTATATTTTATTTAAAACTTTGATAGAAGGCCTTTTTTTTAGCTCAAATAAATATAGTTTCTCAACCTTTATTTATTATTATAAATAATATCAGGTAGAGATGTATGATATTTCACATTACTGCATTACTTTTACTGTGTGTTAGATTGGCATATCCCAAAAACATTCCTTATCCCAGATACTTCAACTGGTGACTATCCCCGGAGAATAAAGAAAAAGGAGCAATCTGTTTCTGCATAAATCTGATAGATTTATTGACGGTACAAACAAACAATCTTGTTACGTTTCAGCATGAACCGCCTTCATCAGAGCCTTAATTTCACGCAGAAACAGAGTGCTCCTTTTTCTTTATTCTCCGGGATAGTCACCAGTTGAAGTATCTGGGATAAGGAATGTTTTGGGGATTTTCAAGTCCCTCAAACTGGGCTGAAGCGCGTTTGGGTATACCTTTTTTTCTTTCGAGCGGCATATCTTTGGGACCAACACTATCCAGGAGATGGCGGTGTTTTGCGTTTAATTCTGCCATTAATTCATGTCACAATATTATATCATATCAGTTAGAAAACTATGTAAACAAAATAATTGATTGAGTTAATAAAGCAGCATACTCGACTCCTATGGTATTATTGAGTAAGGCAGCTTCAGAATGCAGCTGTTTCAGCCTCGTTCACTGCGTACTGTGGCGAACGGGAAGCTCTGGCTATCTACTCCGATTTTAGAGCACTCTCGTCTGAGTGTGCGAGAGCGCAGAATAACTGATGAATTTATGAACGTTCAACACCATTGAATATGGCTGTTGTCAGTAAATGTCGGCAAAAAAGCAGAATTAAATTGTTTCCAGCAGCACAGTTACAGTCCAGTGTGCGCTCTGAACACTCCGAGAGCGAAACGCTCTGAATTTACAAACGGACAATCTGACAATACTCTGAAATTACGAACGCCAGAGCACACTCTGAGCGCTCTCTGGCACTCCAGAGTGAATTTACGAACGCACCCCTCACAATGGCAGTCAAGCACCCAAGCTAACTGGCTAAAGTTAACTCAATCAATCAAATGTATTTATAAAGCCCTTTTTACATCAGCAGATGTCACAAAGTGCTATACAGAAACCCATCCTAAAACCCCAAACAGCAAGCAATGCATATGTAGAAGTAGCTAGAAAAAACTCCCTAGAAAGGCAGAAACCTAGGAAGAAACCTAGAGAGGAACAAGGCTCTGATGGGTGGCCAGTCCCCTTCTGGCTGTGCCAGGTGGAGATTATAACAGTACATGGCCATTAAGGCCAGATTTTTCTCCAAGATATTCAAACGTTCATAGATGACCAGCAGGGTCAAATAATAATCACAGTGGTTGTAGAGGTTGCAACAGGTCAGTACATCAGGAGTAAATGTCACTTGGCTTTTCATAGACGGGCATTTAGAGGTTGAAATAGCAGGTGCGGTAGAGAGAGAGAGTTGAAAAGAGCAGGTCTGGGACAAGGTAGCATGTCCGGTGAACAGGTCAGGGTTCCATAGCCGCAGGCAGAAGAATTGAAACTGGAGCAGCCGCATGACCAGGTGGACTGGGGACAGCAAGGAGTCATCAGGCCAGGTAGTCCTGAGGCATGGTCCTAGGGCTCAGGTCCTTCGGGAGGGGAGGGAGAGAGGGAGAGAATTAGAGGGAGCATACTTAAATTCACACAGGACACCGGATAAGACAGGAGAATAACACCAGATTTAACAGACTGACCGCGGCACATAGACTATTGCAGCATAGATATTGGAGGCTGAGACGGAGGGTTGGGAGACACTGGCCCCGTCCGACGATACCCCTGGACAGGGCCAACCAGGCAGGATATAACCCCACCCACTTTGCTAAAGCACAGCCCCACACCACCAGACGGATATCAACAGACCACCAACCTACTACCCTGAGACAAGGCTGAGTATAGCCCATGAAGATCTCCTCCACTGCACGAGCCCGAGGGGGAGACAAACCGGACAGGAAGATCACATCAGTGACTCAACCCACTCAAGTGACGCACCCCTCCTAGGGATGGCATGGAAAGCACCAGTAAGCACCAGCACCCATAATAGGGTCAGAGGCAGAGAATCCCAATGGAGAGACGGAAACCAGCCAGGCATGGGCGGTTCGTTGCTCTTGTACCTTTCCGTTCACTTCGCACCCCTGGGGCAGACTACACTCATCATAGGACCTACTGAAGAGATGAGTCTTCAGTAAAGACTTTAAGGTCGAGACTGAGTCTGCGTCTCTCACATGGATAGGCAGAACATTCCATAAAAATTGAGCTCTATAGGAGAAAGCCCTGCCTCCAGCTGTTTGCTTAGAAATTCTAGGGACAATAAGGAGGCCTGCGTCTTGTGACTGTAGCATACTTGTAGGTATGTAAGGCAGGACATAATCGGAGAGATAGGTAGGAGAAAGCCCATGTAATGCTTTTTAGGTTAGCAGTAAAACCTTGAAATCAGCCCTAGCCTTAACAGGAAGCCAGTGTAGAGAGGCTAGCACTGGAGTAATATAATCACATTTTTTGGTTCTAGACAAGATTCTAGCAGCCGTGTTTAGCACTAACTGAAGTTTATTTAGTGCTTTATCCGGGTAGCCGGAGAGTAGAGCATTGCAGTAGTCTAATCTAGAAGTGACAAAAGCATGGATTAGCTTTTCTGCATCATTTTTGGACAAAACTTTTCTGATGTTTGCAATGTTACGAAGATGGAAAAAGGCTGTCCTTGAAATATTCTTCAAATGTTCATCAAAAGAGAGATCAGGGTCGTCCAGAGTAATGCTGAGGTCCGTCACAGTTTTTTTTTTTAGACAACTGGGGATTTCTACTACTATCTGTACTCACAGGTGGCACAGACACCGTTTAATCCGTTCCTACAATTATATTGCCCTTGCCTAACGATTGCATCTGAAGCTGGGCTTGCAGCATGGCTCTCCTCACCATAAGGCGATGTTACTACTTATCTTCGGCTGGTGAAGGTCCTGTAGAACAATGTCCAGATAAAGCGTCCGGGGTGAAAAAGTTGAATGAAAAAAGTAGAGAGAGGAAAAAAATAACAAAGACGTTGGTAAAATGTGTTAAATTAAGATTGATTAAATGGTTTAAAAAAAGTAAAACCCGTAGGTTTGGCAGGTAGCCAAGTAACAGCAAACAGCACAGAGATAAGTGACGCGCTCACAACGGAAGCTACTTCCAGAAATAAATGAGAGAACACCTCACTCTGACCATTTTACATGCCCTAGCAGAGCTGGTAAGGCTGTTTTCATGTTATCCAGAGCGTTGGTGACTGTAACTGTGGTATTGGCAACAATTTAATAAAGTTTTTTTGCCAATGTTTACTGACACCGGCCATATTCAACGGATGTTGAGCGTTCTTAAATTCATCAGTTATTCTGCGCTCTGGCACACTCAGACGAGAGTGCTCTGAAATCGGAGTAGAAAGCCAGAGTGAATTTACGAACGCGCCCTAAATTTCAAAGCAAAAGAATCTCACCTGAGATTCAAACTTGCCGCAAACAGCGAAAATACACTGTGATCTTTCCATCAAGTTGAAATGTTGTTTTAGTAACTTTGATTAGCATATGGTGCCGTCTGACTTCTGTTAAGGACGCTCTCATGAAAACGTTTTCTATCACGTCCAACTACATCAACATTTGTAATTGGCTGATGCAGAATTTATTACAGGAAATAATCATGTCCAGCTGGTGTTGTTAGCATAGGGCTATTGGTGTGCCAGGTTATGTGATGGGAAAAGCTAACATTTAGCATTCTATCATGTGCGAGTACATCAATGATTGTAATTGGCTGATACATTTTCTGAGACTAAAAAGAGTTTGTTTAAACCTTTTCTAATGTTTGTCAGTATGGACCCACTGTGTTTAATAAAAGCCTTATTGCTTTACTCTTGTCACTTGAGGAGGCATAATAAAAACAGCGAAGTGATACTTTAAAATCGAACCTTAAACAATAATGTTTGTGTCATGCCCATGATATATATATATATATATATATATATATATATATATATATATACACATACGACCAATCAGCATTCAGGATCCAACAATGTCCAATTATTTATAATGTCAGGCAAATCCCAACGAGCAGAGCTGGAGGCAAAGCTCATAAATCCAAAACCTTCAGATGGAACTCAGACAACAAGCAAATATTCAGAAACGTATTAAATCCACTTTTTGTACCAAGTAAGAATGCCTCTCACGTGTGTAGATCTTTGTGTTTCTTGGGTCGTGCAGTGTGACGTGCTGTCATCTTCTACACATGGCCATGGCCGTGTGGCTTAGAAATTGTTAGTTTCAGCAAAGATGTTGGGAAATGCAAGATGTCCAGCATCAAAGATGGTGAGGAACCTCCTCACGCAGTGCAACAAGTTAATTTAATATTTTTTCTGAATATTCTCTTTTTTTTTGTTCCACCTGCAACTGGAAACTGTAGTTTATAAGACACTGGTGCCTTCCAAATCGAGATTGAGGGACGTAAAGCTTGGTTGAAAATTGTTTGATATATTGTCAATGAACCGTCATCTCAACCTCAAGCAGAAGCTTTAGCTAAGCCGTTGGAGGTTTGCGTCTGCTCGGCTATGGCATTACATGCCATTCTCCATGAGTACTATCTGTTCCACTACAATTAAGCTATTATAGCTGTATCTAGCTACCATTCTGCTAAATCTTGATGTCAGACTTTTTCTCAGTTTCACCTTTTCCCAGACAATAAACCTGAGGACAAACGGATATCCTGTCTCCAGTCTTAATGAGGGCGAGGTGCCTGTCAAATTATAATCAACTACGTCTAAGGACAACAGCCCAGGTACCAGCAATTGCACACTTACAGTGCCTCCGAAAGTATTCAGACCCCTTGACATTTTCCATGTTTTGTTACGTTACAGCCTTATTCTAAAATTGATTAAATAAAACAAATTCCTCAGCAGTCTACACACAACACCCCATAATGACAAAGCGATAAACAGGTTGGTAGAAATATTTGCAAAAAATAAATACATAACAGAATTACCTTATTTACAAGTATTCAGACCCTTTGGTATGAGACATGAAATTGAGCGCAGGTGCATCCTGTTTCCATTGATCATCCTTGAGATGTTTCTACAACTTGATCGGAGTCCACCTGTGGTAAATTCAATTGATTGGACATGATTTGGAAAGGCATACACCCGTCTATATAAGGTCCCACAGTTGACAGTGCATGTCAGAGCAAAAACCAAGCCTTGAGGTCGAAGGAATTGTCCGTAGAGCTCAGAGACAGGATTGTGTCAAGGCACAGATCTGGGGAAGGGTACCAAACAATTTCTGCAGCATTGAAGGTCCCCAAGAACACACTGGCCTCCATCATTCATAAATGGAAGAAGTTTGGAACCACCAAGACTCTTTCTAGAGCTGGCTACCCAGCCTAAATGAGCAATCGGGGGAGAAGGGCCTTGGTCAGGGAGGTGACCAAGAACCCGATGGTCACTCTGACAGAGCTCTAGAGTTCCTCTGTGGAGATGGGAGAACCTTCCAGAAGGACAACCATCTCTGCAGCACTCCACCAATCAGGCCTTTATGGTAGAGTGGCCAGATGGAAGCCACTCCTCAGTAAAAGGGACATGACAGCCTGCATGGAGTTTGCCAAAAGGCACCTAAAGACTCTCAGACCATGAGAAACAAGATTCTCTTTGACCTGAATGCCAAGCGTCACGTCTGGAGGAAACCTGCTGAAGCATGGTGGTGGCAGCATCATGCTGTGGGGATGTTTTTCAGTGGCAGGGACTGGGAGGCTTGTCAGGATCGTGGCAAAGATGAACGGAGAAAAGTACAGAGAGATCCTTGATGAAAACCTGCTCCAGAGCGCTCAGGACCTCAGACTGGGGCAAAAGTTCACTTTCCAACAGGACAACGACCCTAAGCACACAGCCAAGACAAAGCAGGAGTGGCTTCGGGACAAGTCTCTGAATGTCCTTGAGCCCGGACTTGAACACGATCGAACATATCTGGAGAGACCTGAAAATAGCTGTGCAGCGACGCTCCCCATCCAACCTGACAGAGCTTGAGAGGATCTGCAGAGAATAATGTGAGAAACTCCCCAAATACAGGTGTGCCAAGCTTCTAGCGTCATTTTACATTTATTAACATTTACATTTTTGTCATTTAGCAGACGCTCTTATCCAGAGCGACTTACAGTTAGTGAATACACTTTATTTTTTATTTTTTTATTTTATACTGGCCCCCCATGGGAAACGAACCCACAACCCTGGCGTTGCAAACGCCATGCTCTATCAACTGAGCTACATCCCTGCCGGCCATTCCCTCCCCTAACCTGGACGACGCTGGGCCAATTGTGCGCCGCCCATGAGTCTCCCGGTCGCGGCCGGCTGCGACAGAGCCTGGATTCGAACCAGGATCTCTAGTGGCACAGTTAGCACTGCGATGCAGTGCCTTAGACCACTGCGCCACTCAGGAGCTCATACCCAAGAAGACTTGAGGCTGTAATCGCTGCCAAAGGTGCTTCAACAAAGTACTGAGTAAAGGGTCTGAATACTTATGTAAATGTAATATTTCTAAAAACCTGTTTTTGCTTCATCATTATGAGGTATTGTGTGTAGATTGATGAGAAAAACCACAACTATTTAATCAATTTTAGAATAAGGCTGTAACCTAACAAAATGTGGAAAAAGTCAATGGGTCTGAATACTTTCCGAAGGCACTGTACATTTATTTTGTAGTGAAATTCGACAGTTTGGTGAAATTCACACTGGTTAATAACACTATCGCAGAACCATTATTTATGGAACATAGACAACCATCTCAGACTGACATATGTCCGTTTTAATACAAAAATAAGCATGAATACACACATTAATAAATATTCCTTTCAGGTAAACTTATCTCATCAAAAACATTATATGTGCTAACAAAAATGTAACATATCACCTGTACTGCAACATTTACATATTTTAATATAAACATACAAACATACAGTGTGTTATCTGTCTGTGTGGAGGTGCTTGTGTGAGTTGTGTGTGAGCTCTTCCAGCCAGTCCAGTAGAGAGTCCAGCTCTCCTATAGCCTTTACTGCTGCCTGGTAGATCTCCAGCTACAGGATGGAGAGATGAGGGGGAGAGGATGGAGAGATGAGGGAGAGAGGATGGAGAGATGAGGGGGGGTAGGATGGTGTGGGGGAGAGGAGGGAGAAATGAAGGGAGAGGATGGATGGATGATGGTAGGAGGAGTGAGAAAGGAGGGAGAGATGAGGGCGAGAGGATGGAGAAGAGGCGGAGAGGGGTTAACATTGGCATGGATCTTATTGATTAATCTCCTCTCTCTCACTCTCCTCTCTTGGGCTGTCTAAGCCTCTTTCACCATACACTCTCCAAACAGTATTTTCTCTATTTTGCTCTCTCTCTGTATATGCCTATTTATATGTCAGTGTGTGTAGTTACCTTGTCAAACTGGGCCTGTAGGGAGTCCATTATTGTCCTGGTGTCTTCTCCACAGTGGCAGTGCTGGAGGACATAAAGAGATATCATTAGATAACGATAGTAGTAGCTTTGTTTGTGTGTGAGTTGTGTGTTAATATGTGAGTGAGTGTGCATGCCTGCATGAATGTGTGCCTGTGTGTGTCTACTTACACATTGCCTCAAGTGCTTGTTGATTGTGAGGAAACTATTAGCGAGAGCGCTGGTTGAGCGTCGGTGCAGTGGCTGAGACAAGCCGTGGCTAACAAACACTCTCTCCACATAAAAACGCAGCAATAGACGCAGGAAACAGCAGTACTCCCCCTCCTGAAAGGGAGCACACACTACATGTTACATTTACTGCAGCACGTTGTTAAAGAAATGTTTCAAATTCTATCATGCTGCCAGATTATGAGGGTTTACTGTATTTTTTGTACACATACAAATATGTGCTTTTTTGCACCAGGAAAATGTATCCCGTAATGGACAACACTAGACTGAGTGCCTTTTAAAGGACATTGATATGCAGGTTAAGGAAGTGAGAACAACTCACCTGTATGTTCCTCATCACGTCTCCCCTCAGCAGTCTCACTCCCATTTCACTGTCTGCTGCTATCTGCACACATTTAGCCAACAACAACACAATCAATACAAAATTCAATTCACTCTAATAAAATATATGTAAAACAGACTGTGTGACAGAGAGTGAGAGAGAGAGAGAGTAAAAGAGAGGTAGAGACTGAGAGCCTCAGGGTAGGTTTCTTGTTCTTATACAGCGACATGGAAATGACGGTGTGTGTTTGTGTGCTCACCACAGCGCTCCGTATCTCTGTGTAGTGCTTGCGTAGTTCGTGTGTGTGTACAGTGACAGAGCAGGTTCCCAGGTGTAGCCCATGGCCCAAGCCACACCCACTGAGACATGCTAACAGGAAGAGGAGCCTGGGAAGGGCGGGGCTTAACAGCAGCTTCATCTCTATGTCAAGCTGGAGACAGACAGAGCATCACTTAGACAGTAAACTCGCACACCTTACGTACTGGTGGCACATAGCCTAGCGGTTAGAGCGTTGGGCCAGTAACCGAAATGGTTGCTGGTTTGATTACCTGAGCCGACAAGGTAAAATATCTGCACTTATCAAGTGTATGTGACAATATATATATTTATTTATTTATTTTACTGATAGGTGCATGGAGAAAAAGGTATACTTGATAAAAGGAAAAGTCCAACTTTTAGATAGAGCATCACTGACATCACAACATACACATTCATGTTAAGTCTTCTCAGTCTAAGTTAGCTAGAGTTATTAAGTACATTCATTCACAGTTAGTTAGCTATTGTTCCAAGAATCTGTTGCTTGCCACAGTAACGCTGCTTCAAGCCTCCAAAAATGACTTTGTGACATATCCATGTTTATAGCGTATTGTCAGTTCAGTGCAGCATCCAGTAATCAATTTAAAAAGTCTTCCCCGCATCCAAGTCAACATCTCCCCCGGCCTCTACGCCATGCCCCCCCTTGGACCCCAGGCCCCCAACAAATGTGTGGCAGGTGTTCCAACTCACCTGTCTGTGTGTGTGTCCTCTATCTCTCTGATGAGCAGTCCTCTGTTGTGTGTGTCCATGTTGGCTCTCATGACTGGCTCTTATAGGGCAGAGAGGGGAATTTCACACGCACAGTCACACAGAAACAGGTAGGAGGAAATACACCAGCATATGAAGGAATAACAGCTCATCTCTACAAGAGCGATTTTAATGAAGAGGAAGGAACTGACGAGAGTTCTGGGATTTAATGTCAAGGCTTACGTAATATATCCTCGTCAGTTAACGATATATATTGGCAGCCTGTATGGGCAGCCTGTAGGCTAGTGGTTAGAGCGTTGGGCCAGTAACCGAAATGTTGCTAGTTTGAATCCCTGAGCCAACAAGGTGAACAATCTCTCGATTTGCCCTTGAGCAAGGCACTTAACCCTAATTGCTCCAGGTTCGCCGTTGATAATGACAGATCCTGGTTGTGACTCCACTCTCCGAGTTGGGATATGCAAAATATGCATTTCCAATTCACACATCTGTTTAATACACACTTGTACATGTGTGAACTAGAACAAATATAAACACCCACATTATTGCAGGCCTTCACCACTAACCACTGTAAATTACTGTCAATATCAAAATCATTTCACTTTGAGAATTCTGTTCACTGCTATTCCCCCCCAATTTCACCTCTGCTTACGGTAACTTTCCATGTTGTTGCCTAAATAGAATACATCCATTAAGCACACAACAGTACACTGCCCCAGTGAGGTGCTTCCCTAACTTTCTTTGACCTTCCAACAAGGTCAAGGGTCTGGGTGTGGGGCTGAGGCTGGGGCTGGGGCTGAGGCTGGGGCTGGGGCTAGGGCTAGAGAGCTCTGGCTCCATCTCTGCTGTATTTTCAGAAAATTTCCCAGCAGCATCTCTTTCCTCCATGAACTGACAATGGTATTGTTGAATCATTGTCATCGCATCATCTTGTGACAGAAATATGTACGGAATCTCCATCCACCCCCAGCAGACCTCTCTGTATGATGTCATACCCTTCCGCCTGTAGCTCTCTACGTGTGTGTTCTCCCACCAGACAGGTGGTCATGGGAAGCCATCACCTGCTCAGGCATGTGGGATGAGAAGAAGTGTATAGGAAGTAGGCTGCAGGTCCAGGAAATCAAAGCACACAGCGGAACCAGAATATGCTGCTGTAACAGAAAACAGAAAAAAGTACTTCCTCTCTGACTGTAAAGAAGTGACTCAGCGCTCCTCTAGGAAATGTAGGGCAGAACACTTGATGCATGTTTGGTGTAATACATGTCCTAAGCAAAGAAAAAAGAAAGTTGCAGACTCGTCTCTCCTTGCCGGTTTGGCTCAATAGCCATCATCCCATCGTAAATCCACATGCAAGGAAAACTTAGGGTAACACTTTGCTTGACACCCAGCATAATATGTCATACCAGCTGACATAACTTGTCATTAACTGTCATAATATAGTCATAACACTGTCATGACACATATATTGCGTTATTTTATGGCTGGTTATGACACCTACATAAGAGTGTCAAAACCCACAAAACAAAACATGACACCATAAACTACTTCTCAACAGAATGTTTGTTATATAACATTTTCTGAAATAGACCATATTAAATTATCATTGTAATTGCGCACACATTGATGTCAGACATGCACCTACCCCAATGCTCTGCTGCTGATGACTGGGAATACAGGAGCAGATTTCTGACTGATGACTGACATAAGGGCATCCGAGTGGCGCAGCGGTCTAAGGCACTGCATCTCAGTGCTTGAGGCTTCACTACAGACCCCCTGGTTCGATTCCAGGCTGTATCACAACCGGCCGTGATTGGGAGTCCCATAGGGCAGCGCACAATTGGCCCAGCATCGTCCGGGTTTGGCCGTTGTAGGCCGTCATTGTAAATAAGAATTTGTTCTTAACTGACTTGCCTAGTTAAATAAAGGTTAATGAATGTATGTGATAGGCCTATCTGGCTTATTTGATTATGATGGTCATAATGCTTTTTGACAGTGTGATAAAGTGCATTTTCTTAGTCCAAGTGACACAGGATGTTCATAATGCTTTATGACAGTGTCATAAACTGCATTTTCTACAAGTCATTTAAAATATGATGGAAACATGACTGTAAATAATTCATTACAACAACAACAAAGGACCTAAGAAACAAACTTTCAAATTAAAGTAAACTTCTTGGCAGGGAAAAACACATTTGAATAAATGTGAGTTTTGACACTCTTATGTAGGTGTCATAACCAGCCATAAAATAACGCAATATATGTCACATCAGGTCTAAATATATGGGTCATGACAGTGTTAGGACCATATTATGACAGGTTATGAGAAGTTATATCAGCTGTTATGACATATTATGACATGGTTATGACTGTGTCATAACGTGTTATGATATTGGGTGTCAAGTAACGTGTTACCAAAATTAGTGTACAACTTTATTTTTTCATTGCATAGTTTGTCTTCAATTAGCCAGCACCTCACTTTGAGGGTGTGCTGTCTTTCTTTCCTTTTTCATTGATGTAATACATGTCCTAACCATAGGAGGTCAGCATTACTGTGTTTATGGGAACGAGTTTTGGTTCCCTTTAATAAAAGCTCCTAGGCCCCTCAGTGTATTGTTGCCCATTGCAGCTGGGTGAGATTCAAAACTTCTGATTAGAACGCTCTAGGCCAGTTTTGCAGAACCCAGATTAATTAAGACTACTCTTGGACTCTAAATCACTTTGGTTACACTTTATTTGACAGTGTCACTGTGACATGAACATGAAGGTTTACAACGCTTTCATTAATTTACTCCATTGAAAGTGCTTTTTAGTCCAAGAATAGGTTTACCGTAATGTGTCCCTACAAGAGTCTTCCTCTCTAAACCACTTCCTGGCAGCAGATTCTGATCTCATAGTTCCAGAAACATATAAGGTTGGGCTGTTGGGCTGATGGTATTTAAGCCCTAAGGCCAAGCTATACAGGATTCCTGGAGTGAACAAGATGCTTACAGTTACTGTTGTAGAACGTGTTATTTCCAGGACTCAAATCAAATCAAATCAAATGTTATTTGCCACATACGCGAATACAATAGGTGTAGACCTTACAGTGAAATGCTTACTTACAAGCCCTTAACCAACAATGCAGTTTTAAGAAAATAAAAAAAGTGTTAAGTAAAAAATAGATAAGTAAAAAATAAATATAGCAATTCATTAAAGAGCAGCAGTAAAATAAAATAACAGTAGGGAGGTTATATACAGGGGGTACCGGTACAGAGTCAATGTGCGGGGGCACCGATTAGTCTAGGCGTCACGTCTCCTCCCGTTGCTCCCCTCCGGCCCTCTGATTCGCCAGTCTACTCAGCCTCCGGTCTGAGCACACCACCTCGGCAAACACAGGAATGGAAACCCAACGCACCCTAATTACCTCCAGCGCACCTGCACCTCATCATCTCATCACCACCACTATAAAGCCCTGGACTGATCGTTCATTGTTGTGTGTAACCTTTAGCGTCGTGTCGTTTACTCGCTCTTTGTTATTCTCTTTCTTATTGTTAAGTAAACCTTTCCCTTGTTAATTCCTGCGTCTGCGTCCTGCCTCTTCATATACTCAGTATTCGTCACACTAGGTAATTGAGGTAATATGTACATGTGGGTAGAGTTAAAGTGACTATGCGTAGATAATAAACAGAGCAGCAGCAGCGTAAAAGAGGGGGTGTTCTGGGGTGGCAATGTAAATAGTCCAGGTAGCCATGATTAGCTGTTCAGGAGTCTTATGGCTTGGGGGTAGAAGCTGTTAAGAAGTATTTTGGACCTAGACTTGGCGCTCCGGTACCGCTTGCTGTGCGGTAGCAGAGAGAACAGTCTATGACTAGGGTGGCTGGAGTCTTTGACAATTTTTAGGGCCTTCCTCTGACACAGCCTGGTATAGAGGTCCTGGATGGCAGGAAGCTTGGCCCCAGTGATGTACTGGGCCGTACGCACTACCCTCTGTAGTGCCTTGTGGTCGGTCGGAGGCCGAGCAGTTGCCATTCCAGGCGGTGATGCAACCAGTCAGGATGCTCTCGATGGTGCAGCTGTATAACTTTTTGAGGATCTGAGGACCCATGTCAAATCTTTTCAGTCTCCTGAGGGGGAATAGGCTTTGTCGTGCCCTCTTCACGACTGTCTTTCTGTGTTTGGACCATGTTAGTTTGTTGGTGATGTGGACACCAAGAAACTTGAAGCTCTCAACCTGTTCCACTACAGCCCCGCCAATGAGAATGGGGGCGTGCTCAGTCCTCTTTTTTTTACTGTAGTCCACAATCATCTCCTTTGTTTTGATCACGTTGAGGGAGAGGTTGTTATCCTGGCACCACACGGCCAGGTCTCTGACCTCCTCCCTATAGGCTGTCTCATCGTTGTCGTTGATCAGGCCTACCACTGTTGTGTCATCGGCAAACTTAATGATGGTGTTGGAGTCGTGCCTGGCCATGCAGTCATGGGTGAACAGGGAGTACAGGAGGGGACTGAGCACGCACCACTGAGGGGCCCCTGTGTTGAGGATCAGTGTGGCAGATATGTTGTTACCTACGCTTACCACCAGGGGGCGGCCCGTCAGGAAGTCCAGGATCCAGTTGCAGAGGGAGGTGTTTAGTCCCAGGGTCCTTAACTTAGTGATGAGTGTTGAGGGCACTATGGTGTTGAACGCTGAGCTGTAGTCAATTAATAGAATTCTCACGTAGGTGTTCCTTTTGTCCAGGTGGGAAAGGGCAGTGTGGAGTGCAATAGAGATTGCAATAGAGATTGCATCATCTGTGGATCTGTTGGGGTGGTATGCAAATTAGAGTGTGTCTAGGGTTTCTGGGATAATAGTGTTGATGTGAGCCATGACCAGCCTTTCAAAGCACTTCATGGCTACAGACGTGAGTGCTACGGGTCGGTAGTCATTTAGGCAGGTTATCTTAGTGTTCTTGGGCACAGGGACTATGGTGGTCTGCTTGAAACATGTTGGTATTACAGACTCAGTCAGGGACATGTTGAAAATGTCAGTGAAGACACTTGCCAGTTGGTCAGCGCATGCTCAGAGTACACATCCTGGTAATCCGTCTGGCCCTGCGGCCTTGTGAATGTTGACCTGCTTAAAATTCTTACTCACATCGGCTATGGAGAGCGTGATCACGTAGTCATCTGGAACAGCTGATGCTCTCATGCATGCTTCAGTGTTGCTTGCCTCGAAGCGAGCATAGAAGTGATTTAGATCGTCTGGTAGGCTTGTGTCACTGGGCAGCTCGTTTTGATCTTCCCCTTGTAGTCTGTAATAGCTTTCAAGCCCTGCCACATCTGACGAGCGTCAGAGCCGGTGTAGTACGATTCAATGTTAGTCCTGTATTGACTCTTTGCCTGTTTGATGGTTCGTCGGAGGGCATAGCGGGATTTCTTATAAGCATCCAGGTTAGAGTCCCGCTCCTTGAAAGCGGCAGCTCTACCCTTTACCTCAGTGCGGATGTTGCCTGTAATCCATGGCATCTGGTTGGGGTATGTACAGTTGAAGTCGGAAGTTTACATACAGTGAGGGAAAAAAGTATTTGATCCCCATGCTGATTTTGTAAGTTTGCCCACTGACAAAGACATGATCAGTCTATAATTTGAATGGTAGGTTTATTTGAACATTGAGAGACAGAATAACAACTAAAAAAAACAAATGTCAAAAATGTTATAAATTGATTTGCATTTTAATGAGGGAAATAAGTATTTGACCCCTCTGCAAAACATGACTTAGTACTTGGTGGCAAAACCCTTTTTGGCAATCACAGAGGTCAGACGTTTCTTGTAGTTGGCCACCAGGTTTGCACACATCTCAGGAGGGATTTTGTTCCACTCCTCTTTGCAGATCTTCTCCAAGTCATTAAGGTTTTGAGGCTGACGTTTGGCAATATAGAAATAAATTATGTATCATTAAGGCAAAATGTTGGGAAATGTCAAAGGTAAAATATAGTAAACATGATTGACATTTTTATAATCCAGATGCATGTCTAAATAAGGAATATAGCCAATACATTGTGTAACCATGCTTTAATGAATGTATGTATATTGTTTTTTTTAAGAAAGTGTCTGAGTCACGCCACCATTATAAAGAGATAAGGGAAAGAGGCCTCAACTGGAAAGCGCACGTAGCCCTTGTAGAGTAAACGACATGTGTTATTGGACTTTGAAAGATAATGGTGGCGTGACAGTGAAAGATGTTAATCATTTATCTTAGGGGGAGTAACTGTATATTCTATGTAAGCATGACTATGCATTTGTATGTGTATAAAAGGAAATCTTTAAGCCAAGGGCAAGCAGGTGCTCCATGGAGCAGCTTGGCTTTGTTTACGCAATGATAAAGTGTAATTTTTGGATTCACAAGCTCCAGTCTCTTGAGAGATATTTTTGAGTTGACTACTTTTGAGTCAAATATTTCTACAACATAAATGGCGAGCTTGCCAGGAGTTGAAAACAGGGACCAGAGACGGTGGACATCTGCAGTTGTGAAACGGCTTGGACGGACCATACAAACAAAAGCGTCCGCTTTTAAGAAGGTAAGCCAAGTTCTTACTTATATAGTAGAAAGTTTGTGTGGTTCGATCCGGGGACCGGCCTCAGCTGCAGAATACCAAGTAGGTCTCTCCAAATTTAAGAACCAGAAAATTAGAGACTGGGAGCTTTTGGATTTAAAAATACATGTTAAGGGTTAAAAAAAATTAAATAAAAAAGGCCTCGAGGGTTGCAATACGTAGAAAATAGTAAGAGTAGATCTGCTCGGTCCGAGTGGGTGGATGGTCTGTTTGGGTCGGTGTGGTTCATTCATTGTGGTTGGGTAGGGTGAGTTATCTGTTTTGTTTGGGTTGATCATTCGGTCAGTGTGATTGCATCCGTTTGACTAATTTGACTGTTTTGTCTGACGTGTCTTGTACCCGTCAAATGTCACTCGGTTGTTTGTCTGGACTGTCTGTTCAGGTCATCTGATTCATTTGTTCGTCCTGCTGGTCATTCTGTTTAAGCCATTGTGATTCAATTGGTTGTGGTTGGGTTGGATGATTAATCTGTCTCATTCAGGGTGCTCATCTAGACGGTCTGATCGATCTGTTTGATTTGATTGCTCAATTCGTGCATTCAGTCATCGGGGTCGCTCGGCTGCTCATCTGATGCGTCTGTTCGATTCGGTCAATTCATTTGATTCATCTTGCTGATCACTTTGTCTGGGTCATTTCGGCACGGGCGGCTGTCCATCTGTTTGAACGATCAGAGAATAAATAGGTACAAAGTCCTACAGATACCGCTCTAAAGTGTTGAGGAAGTGTATCTTTAGAGGGCCGCTTAGGTAGGCAGAAATCCTGTGTAATACCGCTTTTTTCTGTGTCAGAAGAAAGGGCCGAATTTACAGGTCGCTTAGGAAAGCGTAAGATAGAAGTCCAGTAAGGGTGTATCGAGGAAGTGAATCACCTAGAGGGCTATATAGGTAGATAGAAATCCTGTATAAAATCGTCTTTCTTGTGTCGGGGAAGTGAATCAGAAAGGGGCGATCAGGTAAAAAGTTAGGTCATCCGGAGTAGGTGACACTAAAAATTGGAGTTAACACCGGTCATCCTGAGTAGGTGAACGGGTTAAACAGCCACTAAGGCTTCAAAATATAGAGAAAGTGTTAGATAGAGTAGGTCTGATCATCTCATGTGGATGAGTGGTTTGCTTGGGCTACTGTGAGTCATTTAACTGTCTGATTCATTTGGGCGCGGGTGGCTACTCATCTGTATGAATAAGAATAATAAGAAATCCTGCAGATGATAGCTTATTTTCTGTGTTGAGGAGAGAAACTGTATTTGAGGTCGTTTGAAGTTTCTGTCTTTGGTGGAGAAAGATTGGCGCACCTTTCCTGGACCATTACTTAAGTGTAACCTGGTAGGAAGGACGCACCCGGTCTCGCACCAGGAGAGGAAGAGTGAATGGTTTGTGATTGCTCATAGGGGTAGAAACACACATATAGCTGAGTGATTTAAAGCTAAGAAAAACACTAGCAAGGGAAAGATTCATGAGGTGTTCCACGCAAAAGAAAAGTGGCAACAGGAGATATTATATTATTATTACATAAAGAATATAGCTGAGTGATTTAAAGCTAAGAAAAACACTAGCAAGGGAAAGATTCATGAGGTGTTCCACACAAAAGAAAAGTGGACATCAGGAGATATTATATTATTATTACATAAAGAATATAGCTGAGTGATTTAAAGCTAAGAAAAAACACTAGCAAGGGAAAGATTCATGAGGTGTTCCACACAAAAGAAAAGTGGACATCAGGAGATATTATATTATTATTACATAAAGAGACTGTCAAATGCCCATTAATAATAAATAAGTTCTGACCAAACAATAATCAAAGAAGCATAAATAGTTTAACAATAAAAGCGAATACTAATATAAAAATAATTAAGAAGGAGAAATAAACAAATAGGCCGAATACTAAAATAGATTAAAAAGGAAGTTAAACATATAGGCCATTAATATGAATAAAACGGCGGTAGAAATACTGAGTGCTAGGTATCCCTTAGGCAAGAAAGAAATAGTGAAAACATCAGAAAAATGGGAGAAACGCACCAGGAAAATGGGAACCAAATGGCCAGAAGGAGGAACATTTGATGTCTCGGTGTGTGAGGAAATGGAAACACTGATAAAGAACCATAAAGCAAAAGACACAGGAAAGAAGAGAAGCGCCAAAAGAAAAAGAGAAAAATAAGTACTCAACATGTTCAAAAAGGAAAGAGAAGAATTAATGTTATGTGGATATACATTTACCAACTGAGTGGAAAATTCACATTATTAGGAGGGGTATGAGAAATCCTGTTGGAAGAACAGGTCACGTGTATAGGTGTGATCATATGACGTCTATGCATTGTATTTTGGTCAATCTTTTAGGGTGTGTTTCTGACATTATATTTGGAAACTTTAGAGGTGATGTAGTATTGTGATAAATTGACTACAGTAAAATAATAACTGCGATAGGGTTAACATTCCAAATTTGGGCCCTTTGATAGAATAAAATATTCCTGTAGGTTATACAAATAGTAATTAAGCGCGTTTGAGAACAACATTGTGTGAATGTGGAATAAGAGTAGTATAATGGTGTAAATGAGTCGCACTCTGAAGTTTGAATGATGAGATATAGAGGTGGGTATGATAATTATATATACGTTTGAATAATACGATTTTCATATAAATGATATCTTGGAGTTTCGTACAACAATGCCTGTCATAGAATTTTGTAAGATCAGTGAATAGTGACCAGCCTATACGATTCTGGGAGGATTCTATGACTGAGGGGAAGGATTTGGGTAATTAGTTGTTGTTCCGCTGAGACTAGATTATGATTAACTGATTTGTGGTAATAAAGAATCATTAGAAACATGAATGGTTTGGTTGATGTGAATATATTAGAATATAATTAATTTTATATGAGTGTAATTTATTACGAGGGATTGGATAAAATAATAGGAGCTGACTTGCACACCCAAAAACGTAGACGTACGTGAGGGGTGGGAGAAAGTACATAGATCATTGATAGAAATAAGAGTAGGCATTATGATAACTATCTATCATTTTGAAGCAGAAGTGAGAAAGTAAAGGAATTTTAGTATAATAGGGGGAAAGAACATAATCCATTTGATTGAATTCGTTAGATCTGTTTCCAAATTAATGAATGTAGATTTGACTCGTTGACTGTTAAAGCTTCCAGCTTATGAAATCTTAGTCCTGTAAAGCTATTTTCTGATAAAGGGTAGTATGTGCCAGATACTAAAACTACTGACCATTAACATTGGAATAAAGGAGGATTTACTTGTCATTTCAATAAAGCATAGATTCTGCATCGCTGATTACAGTCTAGGTTTTCTAAGTATAGTTCAACTATGGTTGTGGGTTGTTTATGGGTTGTTTAGATTGACGGAACAGTCAGGATAAGACTGGACGATTTAGCAGCCTGCGTCTTTTCAGACTGAAGGACTCACTTATTCAACGGGAAAGAGGGAGGAGTGACTATAGTCTAATCAGATAGGACAGTTACATACATTTGAATAGCGGACTGGCAATTGCAATAGAGTTGTGGCCATAATTTGAATTGTTTAGGTAGACTGGAATGAAAGTAAGGTCTTTTAATAATATGAATACAAATATACTATTAGTTATTGTTGGGTTGTGAATAGACTTTACGAATGCCATGATCTAGTTCTCGGGTAAAAGAGAGTCGTACTTGCTTGACTGTATCTGTCACGCCCTGGCTCTGGGGACTCTTAAATGTTGAGCCAGGGTGTGGATTTTCTATGTTTTGTTTTCTATGTTTTTGGTTCTAGTTCGTTTTGATCTATGTTGGCCAGGGTGGTTCCCAATCAGAGGCAGCTGTAGCTCGTTGTCTCTGATTGGGGACCATACTTAGGCAGCCTGTTGGCATGTTACTTTGTGGGATCTTGTTCCGTAGGGTGTATAACCTAGGACTTCACGTATCGTTTGGTTTATTGTTTTGGTTCGTGTGTGTACTGAAATAAAGAATGTACGCTTATCACGCTGCGCCTTGGTCCGCTTCATCTCATAACGGGCGTGACAGAAGATCCCACCACCAGAGGATCAAGCAGCGTGCCCAGGAGGAGAAGAGGGCGATGGCTCAGGTGGGCGAATGGTGGTCATGGGAGGACATATTCGCGGGCAGAGGGCCATGGGCAAAAGTAAATGCCCAGGCAGGAGAGGAGAAACGGCGCCAACCGTGCCGACGACGGACATGCGAGAGGCAACCCCAATAAATGATTTTGGGGGGCACACGGCGTGGACGACGGGGCTGCTGGAGGCAGCTACAGGGCGAATCGGCGGACTAGGAGAGGAGGCCACCAGGATACGGGGGCTATTGGTCACGAGGGAGAAGGAGAGTGTAGAGGCACGGCGAGAGGAACTGGTTAGGCAACAGAGGGAGCAAAGTGTTATGAGGAAACCCAGTCCCGCTCCTCGCACCAAGCAAGTGGTGTGTGTCACCAGTCCGTTCCGGCCCGTTCCTGATTCCCGCACAAGGCCAGTGGTGTGTGTTCCCAGTCCGGCCCGACCTGTTCCTGTACCCCGCACCAAGCCTGTGGTGCGCGTCGCTAGCCCGGTCCGGCCTGTTCCTGCTCCCCGCACCAAGCCAGTGGTGCGCGTCACCAGCCCGGTCCGGCCTGTTCCTGCTCCCCGCACCAAGCCTGTGGTGCGCGTCGCCAGCCCGGTCCGGCCTGTACCTGCTCCCCGCACCAAGCCAGTGGTGCGCGTCACCAGCCCAGTCCGGCCTGTTCCTGCCCCTCGCACCAAGCCAGTGGGGCGCGTCGCCAGCCCGGTCCGGCCTGTTCCTGCTCCCCGCACCAAGCCAGTGGTGCGCGTCGTCAGCCCGGTCTGGTCCGTTCCTGCCCCTCGAAACAAGCCAGTGGTGCGCGTCGTCAGCCCGGTCCGGCCCGTTCCTGCTCCCCGCACCAAGCCAGTGGTGCGCGTCGTCAGCCCGGTCCGGCCCGTTCCTGCTCCCCTTACCAAGCCAGTGGTGCGCGTCGCCAGCCCGGTCCGGCCTGTTCCTGCTCCCCGCACCAAGCCAGTGGTGCGCGTCGTCAGCCCGGTCCGGCCCGTTCCTGCTCCCCGCACCAAGCCAGTGGTGCGCGTCGTCAGCCCGGTCCGGCCCGTTCCTGCCCCCCGCACCAAGCCAGTGGTGCACGTCGTCAGTCCGGCACGGCCCGTGTCTGTTCCACCGGTGCCTGGTCCGGCACCGGTCAGCTGCTCCACTCCAGAGCCAGAGCAATCCGCTCCACCGGTGTTCAGTCCAGCTCCGGCCAGCGGGACCAGACCAGTGGCGCAACGGGGTGGTGGTCACGCCCGTAGCCGGATCCGCCTCCGAGGCGGAATGCCCACCCGGCCCCTACCCTGTTGTGTTGGTGTGGCGCGGTCGCAGTCCGCGCCTTTGGGGGGGGGGTACTGTCACGCCCTGGCTCTGGGGACTCTTAAATGTTGAGCCAGGGTGTGGATTTTCTATGTTTTGTTTTCTATGTTTTTGGTTCTAGTTCATTTTGATCTATGTTGGCCAGGGTGGTTCCCAATCAGAGGCAGCTGTAGCTCGTTGTCTCTGATTGGGGACCATACTTAGGCAGCCTGTTGGCATGTTACTTTGTGGGATCTTGTTCCGTAGGGTTTTGTGTATAACCTAGGACTTCACGTATCGTTTGGTTTATTGTTTTGGTTCGTGTGTGTACTGAAATAAAGAATGTACGCTTATCACGCTGCGCCTTGGTCCGCTTCATCTGTCGACGATCGTGACAGTATCGAGCTGAAAAATATATTTGTCTGAATAGTTGGATGGAAAACATTTATTTGACAAATTCTAATTGTTATTACTTTATTCTATAGTTTGCGTGACGCCAGAGATGTATGCAAATAGTTAATGAATTCTAAAACGATAATTTGTAGAGTGTAGGTAGTTTTAACTATTATGCTGATGGGATAGTACCGACTTAATGTAGGTTCTAGATTTGTTCAACAACAAGTTTGTATTTTAAACTAAATTAATGCAATAGACTACAATAACAACATTATCAGAAAAAGGCACAATCTAATGCGAAACAGTTATTACATATGTCATTAATCCAGTAATGATACAAAGCTAGAAGGATAACAATAGAGGGAGAGTGAACCAAAAAGGACTAAAAACAATGCAACAGGTTGAAATGATTAGATTACTGGAAAGTGGTTATGGGTTTGTTATGTTAAAGGTGTATATTCCACTTAATGAAACATGATAAATGTCTGATGTGTCTTAGTTGGGAGTCTTTTCTGGGATTGATGGAAATCCCCTACAGAATGAATGATGAAGGAGATGTAGGAGACCCACGTCTCAAACAATATTTTAATAGATATTTGGGATCAAAATATCACTGATTCCTTACAAAGAGAAATTGACTGTATTTGTGGTTACGGAAAAGCCTCTGGGTAAAATGTTTTTAAAACATTTTAGTCATTTAGCAGACGCTCTTATCCAGAGCAACTTACCGCTAGAGAGTGCATACATTATTTTTTCATACTGGCCCCCCGTGGGAATCGAACCCACAACCCTGGCGTTGCAAACACCATGCTCTACCAACTGAGCTACATCCCTGCCGCCCATAGGTCTCCCAGTCGCGGCCAGCTACGACATAGCCTGGATTCAAACCAGGATCTCTAATGGCACAGCTAGCACTGCGATGCAGTGCCTTAGACCACTGCGCCACTCGGGAGACAAGTAAAAGTTATGGGACTTTATGTCGTTTTATGTGCACTGGATTGTGGAATTCATTGGGGAAGGGAGCAGTCACAAGTGATGTTCTTGAGGGATTTCTGAGCAGGAGAATTAGGAGATGTGGGAATAGAGAGTGAGAATTTCGAAATTAGATTGTTTGGATTGGTTAGGAGGTATCAAAATGTAAACTAACTAAATGTGTACTTTTTCTTCCAGGAGAAAGGGGGGAGTGATTTTCTCTTTTCTTTGAAATCATTTCCGAGACCATAAATAGGGCCTGGCCATTTTTTGTTTGTTTATTGTTTTACTATATGGTGTTTAAATATCCACAAACAACCCACTTAATATGAAATGTTAGCTGTATAGGATTTTTATTTGTATTTTAGGTTTTTTCACGGGATAGAAGTTAAATATCTTGAAGGGGCAAACACATGTCATTTGGGTTTTTATTTACTGAGGGATAAGTAAATACGTGTGATTTATTTTGAAAAGAGCTGTACTAAGGACTTACTGTACACTCGGGATACAACATTTATGAAATGTTTTGATGGTTGTTAATGAGTAGTATATTTTTGGATGGAACAATTCATTGAATGATTTCAATGACCTCTGCAATCTGTCCTGGCTTTATAGTGTGACCTGATCACCCACACTGTAAATCATAGAGGCATGCTGAATTGGGGGTTAGATATAATAAGGATAATTGTGAAGAAGTTTATAATTTGGAAAAAATCCTATATATTAGTTCAAACAGGACAAGGATGTAGTGAGAGTTAGTCCTGAAGGAGTGGTATTCCTTGAATAGTGTTATGGGATACAGTTAAGTAAAGATATGCTCAAAGGTTGTCATTTTAAGTTTAGTTATTATTTTTGGTTTGATAGGCAATATTGTTGTTGTTTTGATTTTTGAACACATGAATCACGATGTGATGCATGTGTCTACGGGGGGAAGTTGGGCTTACAGAGGTTTTAATGTTTTATAATGGTTTTGTGGGGAAATATGCAAGGTGTATTAAGGATATGAGCAGTAGTAATAATGTGTTATGGGTTAGGTTACATCTTTTTTGTTTTTGTGATAGGAGGCATGGTGTAGAGGTGGTCTGTCTATGAAATGAGTGGACTACAACAAGCTGGAAGGAGGTGCGCTTCATAATCTCAAGGCTTCTCTTGACGGATGAGAGGACATAAGTAGCATACGGTGTCTCACCTAACCTAACAATGTTCTTAAGATTTTATTTTCATGGGTGAAGATAACTCTGACCAACTAAGTAGGAGAATCTGAGTATTTTCTGCGCCCTGGAGACTATGTGATGGCAAAATAATACAGAATAAAGAGCTGGAAAGACCCTATGTGGAGGGGCCCATACCAGGTGTTGTTGGCTACCTCAATGATGGTAAAAGTGGGAGAGACCGATACTTAGATCCATGTTTCCCACTAGAGGAGTGTTCCAACCCCAGGAGAGGAAGACGGCCCCCCATTGGGTAGCATTGTTGTCTTTTGTGTTTGTCTGTGCTTGTGTGTCTTTGCAGCAGTAACTCTGAGCTTCTCTATGGGTAGGCTGGTAGAAGGACACTCTTCGCAGACCGATGTCAATAGATTGAGAGGGACTCTGGCTGATCTGGAGACCCTAGTGAAGGAAGAAGGTTAACAGCTAAAGTGACCATACATCGTCGTCCAGGTTACACCAACGGCGGTACGGATAGAGGGGAGTGTGACTTGGGATCATCTAAACCATTGTACCAGTGAGAGAACCGATGACTGAGAGATGAGAGAGCTGAGGATGCTGGCAAGAATCAGATGGGTCAGGATGGCAATTACTGATGAGCTACGTGTTCTTGCTGATTCCCTCGGCGGAGGGGCAGATCTTCGAGATCTTCGAGACCTTCAAGACCTCCTAGATCTTCGAGATATTCCAGACATTCAAGATGCACCAGATATCCCCATCATTGATTTCTCTGCACTCGACTAGTTCCCTGAGAATAAGGGGAATGGGGTACTGATAATAGTAAAGAGCAGAAGAACAAGACATAGAAGGGATATAGACAGGATTAAAATGTATATTCTTGCACAGGCAGGAACCATAACTAAAATACAGGAAGGGATCACTATTAAAATGCAAGGGTTAAATTATTATTGGTGTGGGAGGAACCAGCACAAAGAGTATGGGGAAGTCACATGGGGTAGTGTGACCTTAAGATAATGAAAGAAAGAGACAGGTGAATCACAGACATAAGGAGAAGAGCCCAAGACTTAGAAAAACAATTTGATGTGGTATTCAGTGTTAGATTTCCAGGGGGAAGTGTTGTTGGAGTAGTAATTCCTTGGGAAAGCGCAATAAACCCTGTACATGTTAGAGTAATACCAAATACAGAAGAAAGGGAATGGAAGGAGCCATTAAATAATGATTGGTATAGATGAGTACAATATATTGCATTAAAATTAAATAAAGAAAATAGTCTAATATGCACCACATCTCCGTTTTAAATAATTAACAGTAGTTCAACATCTCCACAGTTACTAGGACTGTGGTATGATTCAACCACAACTTTTATCATATAAGGAACTCGGAAAGACCATATTGGCCAGCAGAATATTTGTAATATTTAGAAAATCCTAAATATAAACAATTTTACAATCAACCAGGATGGGGAGAGAAGGGTAAGCAATTAGTGGTTAGAATAGGAACAAGGAAAAGGAAAACGCCAGAGTAATGTCAAATAGACTATGAGCAAATATATAGCAGTGGTACAATAAAACAATTGGGTTATAGAATTTGGAAGAATACAAGGGATAATGTGAAATATGTGGCATTTATACAGATAGTCTTTGGAATACAGGGACCCCTCAAGGAAAAAATTTATCAGGCAGCAGGATCAAGTATTAGAAATTGGTATTAAGAATGATTGGTGAAACATAATAACTTGTCATGTAGTCAATGCTTATAGGGATGTTTTGAATTGGAAATGAACTCAACTAAATTGTTATGATTTGTCCTTTCTCGAGGTTGCAATGGATGGTGTCTTGATGCATAGCAGAGATAATTCGGTCCAGAACGGTGTGAACCTCAATAAACCCCCCCCCCCCCCCCCCCAAAAAAAAAAAAAAAAAACTCTACCCGGCTGAAGAGGAGCAACAAAGGCGTTGAAGATGTTCCTGTCCAGCATCACCTCTACCAGAAGACCTGAATCAGAACCAACATCCAATCGAAGCAATCTTTTCTCTTATGCCTTTTCTCTCAGAAGTGTGACAGGAGTCCATTTGGAGAGGGCATGAATAGAGATTTATTCAAATATAACATCTCTGATGGTGCTGGTATACTGGTTGGCAAATGGACAAAACATAATGGGGTAGAGGTGAGGTGGTTCAGGTGTGACATTGGAATTGGGACATTGCCATGGGCAATCCAAGATTAACTATGAAGCTATCTGAAGAACATAATGAAGACGCCAGAAGATTGAATGCCGGTAGAGGAAGGTTGTGTTAGTTGAGGTAGTATGTTGATTAAGGAGGTATTATACACTGCTAAATTTATAGTGATTTAGACTAGGAATGCATTAAGATACTGATCTGTTGTAATTCTCGTTATGAGGAAGTTCATGCTAGAATTATGATAATATAAATATACATTCTGCCAGTGTCAATATGTGCCAAGGTGAGAGTTTTAACTTTGAATGAAGGAACCAAGGTGACTAACTAAGAATTGTCATTCTAAAGTTGTTTTAGGTAATTAATTTGATTATGATTATAAATTATAAGTGGACAGATTGATCTGAATAAGTTATTAATATTAATGCCTAATGATGTTGACATTGCAATTAATGGATTAGATATTGATATTGATTATTTTGATTGTTATAATACTTGTGATATGGGTGAAAAAGGTTATGTAAGCTAAAGATGTTTCACACCATTCTTAACATGTCCTAGATATTATTGTTAAGACAAAGTTGCATATTTTTATGTGTTAGGATACTAACACATATAGGAAATGCTACAACTAAACAAAAGTGGGGAGCAATGTTTACAAAGAAAAACATCCAGTTCAGGGAGCTCCAGGACAGTATGTTAATGAATATGGGAAACCTTGTAATGTTAAAGGAGGACCAATGGACTGTCCATTCGGGAATCCTGAATGTCTGTATGGTGTTGTTCCTGGGGGTGGATGGGCCTGCCATGGTTACAAAGCCCAACAGGAAAACATGGAGGTTAATGTAGAGAAAAACCTTTTAGACTTGTATCCAATACCTGACTGGGCTCTGGGTCCTCATCAGGATGGGTCAAACAATGAGGAAGATATATTGGTTTAAATATATGCATATAAAATGTAACCACATATGGCAAGGATAAGAATAAGTAAATGCACAGGCTTACATTCATTTAAAATTAATCTTTGAATTATTGGGACTTTGTTGGAAGTCCCAAAGCGGGGAATATATAGAAATAAATGAAGTGTCATTAAGGCAAAATGTTGGGAAATGTCAAAGGTAAAATATAGTAAACATGATTGAAATTTTTATAATCCAGATGCATGTCTAAATAAGGAATATAGCACATACAGTGTGTAACCATGCTTTAATGAATGTATGTATATTGTTTTTTTAAGAAAGTGTCTGAGTCACGCCACCAATATAAAGAGATAAGGGAAAGAGGCCTCAACTGGAAAGCGCACGTAGCCCTTGTAGAGTAAACAACATGTGTTATTGGACTTTGAAAGATAACGGTGGCGTGACAGTGAAAGATGTTAATCATTTATCTTAGGGGGAGTAACTGGATATTCTATGTAAGCATGACTGTGCATTTGTATGTGTATAAAAGGAGATATTTAAGCCAAGGGCAAGCAGGTGCTCCATGGAGCAGCTCGGCTTTGTTTACGCAATGATAAAGTCTAATTTTTGGATTCACAAGCTCCAGTCTCTTGAGAGATATTTTTGAGTTAACTACTTTTGAATCAAATATTTCTACGACAGCAACTCGAACCTTCAGCTCCCTCCAAAGATTTTCTATGTGATTAAGGTCTGGAGACTGGCTAGGCCACTCCAGGACCTTAATGTGCTTCTTCTTGAGCCACTCCTTTGTTGCCTTGGCTGTGTGTTTTGGGTCATTGTCATGCTGGAATACCCATCCACGACCCATTTTCAATGCCCTGGCTGAGGGAAGGAGGTACTCACCCAAGATTTGACGGTACAAGGCCCCGTCCATCGTCCCTTTGATGAGGTGAAATAGTCCTGTCCCCTTAGCAGAAAAACACCCCCAAAGCATAATGTTTCCACCTCCATGTTTGACGGTGGGGATGGTGTTCTTGGGGTCATAGGCAGCATTCCTCCTCCTCCAAACACGGCGAGTTGAGTTGATGCCAAAGAGCTCGATTTTGGTCTCATCTGACCACATCACTTTCACCCAGTTCTCCTCTGAATCATTCAGATGTTCATTGACAATCTTCAGACGGCCCTGTATATGTGCTTTCTTGAGCAGGGGACCTTGCGGGCGCTGCAGGATTTCAGTCCTTCACGGCGTAGTGTGTTACCAATTGTTTTCTTGGTGACTATGGTCCCAGCTGCCTTGAGATCATTGACAAGATCCTCCCGTGTAGTTCTGGGCTGATTCCTCACCGTTCTCATGATCATTGCAACTCCACGAGGTGATATCTTGCATGGAGCCCCAGGCCGAGGGAGATTGATAGTTATTTTGTGTTTCTTCCATTTGCGAATTATCGCACCAAGTGTTGTCACTTTCTCACCAAGCTGCATGGCAATGGTCTTGTAGCCCATTCCAGCCTTGAGTAGGTCTACAATCTTGTCCCTGACATCCTTGGAGAGCTCTTTGGTCTTGGCCATGGTGGAGAGTTTGGAATCTGATTGATTGATTGCTTCTGTGGACAGGTGTCTTTTATACAGGTAACAAGCTGAGATTAGGAGCACTCCCTTTAAGAGTGTGCTCCTAATCTCAGCTCGTTACCTGTATAAAAGACACCTGGGAGCCAGAAATCTTTCTGATTGAGAGGGGGTCAAATACTTCTTTCCCTCATTAAAATGCAAATCAATTTATAACATTTTTGACATGCGTTTTTCTGGATTTTTTTGTTGTTATTCTGTCTCTCACTGTTCAAATAAACCTACCATTAAAATTATAGACTGATCATTTCTTTGTCAGTGGGCAAACGTACAAAATCAGCAGGGGATCAAATACTTTTTTCCCTCACTGTAGGTTGGAGTCATTAAAACTTGTTTTTCAACCACTCCACAAATCTATTGTTAAAAAACGATAGTTTTGGCAAGTCGGTTAGGACAGTGGGTCAGAAGTTTACATACACTAAGTTGACTGTGCCTTTAAACAGCTTGGAAAATTCCAGAAAATGATGTCATGGCTTTAGAAGCTTCTGATAGGCTAATTGACATCATTTGAGTCAATTGGAGGTGTACCTTTGGATGTATTTCAAGGCCTACCTTCAAACTCAGTACCTCTTTGTTTGACATCATGGGAAAATCTAAAGAAATCAGCCAAGACCTCAGAAAAATAATTGTAGACCTGTACAAGTCTGGTTCATCCTTGGGAGCAATTTACAAACGCCTGAAGGTACCACGTTCATCTGTACAAACAATAGTACGCAAGTATAAACACCATGGGACCACACAGCCGTCATACTGCTCAGGAAGGAGACGCATTCTGTCTCCTAGAGATGAACGTACTTTGGTGCGAAAAGTGCAAATCAATCCCAGAACAACAGCAAAGGACCTTGTGAAGATACTAGAGGAAACAGGTACCAAAGTATCTATATCCACAGTAAAACGAGTCCTATATCGAAATAACCTGAAAGGCCGCTCAGCAAGGAAGAAGACACTGCTCCAAAACCGCCATAAAAAACTGTTTGGCCATAATGACCATCGGGGGGGTGGCTTGCAAGCCGAAGAACACCATCCCAACCGTGAAGCACGGGGGTGGCAGCATCATGCTGGGGGGGTGCTTTGCTGCAGGAGGGACTGGTGCACTTCACAAAATAGATGGCATCATGAGGAAGGAAAATTATGTAGATATATTGAAGCAACATAATAATAATAACAATAATATGCCATTTAGCAGACGCTTTTATCCAAAGCGACTTACAGTCATGCGTGCATACATTTTTGTGTATGGGTGGTCCCGGGGATCGAACCCACTACCTTAGCGTTACAAGCGCCGTGCTCTACCAGCTGAGCTACAGAGGACCACATCTCAAGACATCAGTCAGGAAGTTAAAGCTTGGTTGCAAATGGACAATGACCCCAAGCATACTTCCAAAGTTGTGGCAAAATGGCTTAAGGACAACAAGGTCAAGGTATTGGAGTGGCCATCACAAAGCCCTGACCTCAATCCTATAGAACATTTGTGGACAGAACTGAAAAAGCGTGTGCGAGCAAGGAGGCCTACAAACCTGACTCAGTTACACCAGCTCTGTCAGGAGGAATGGGCCAAAATTCACCCAACTTATTGTGGGAAGCTTGTGGAAGAAACGTTTTACCCAAGCTAAAAAATGTAAAGGCAATGCTACCAAATACAAATTGAGTGTATGTAAACTTCTGACCCACTGGGAATGTGATGAAAGAAATAAAAGCTGAAATAAATCATTCTCTCTACTATTATTCTGACATTTCACATTCTTAAAATAAAGTGGGGATCCTAACTGACCTAAGACAGGGAATTTTTACTAGGATTAAATGTCAGGAATTGTGAAAAACTGAGTTTAAATGTATTTGGCTAAGGTGTATGTAAACTTCCGACTTCAACTGTATGTAGTTCCCACTGTAAAGCATGGAGTAGGAGGTGTTATGGTGTGGGGGTGCTTTGCTGGTGACACCATCTGTGATTTATTTAGAATTCAAGGCACACTTAACCAGCATGGCTACCACAGTATTCTGCAGCGATACGCCATTCCATCTGGCTTGGGCTTAGTGTGACTATCATTTGTTTTTCAACAGGACAATGACCCAACACACCGCCAGGCTGTGTAAGGGCTATTTTACCAAGAAGGAGAGTGATGGAGTGCTGCATCAGATGACCTGGCCTCCACAATCCCCCGACCTCAACCCAGTTGAGATGGTTTGGGATGAGTCGGACGGCAGAGTGAAGGAAAAGCAGCCAACAAGTGCTCAGCATATGTGGGAACTCCTTCAAGAATGTTGGAAAAACATTCCAGGTTAAGCTGGATGAGAGAATGCCAACGAGTGTGCAAAACAGTCATCAAGGCAAAGGGTGGCTATTTGAAGAATCTCAAATATAAAATATTTGTTTAACACTTTTTGGGTTGCTACATGATTCTATATGTGTTATTTCATAGTTTTGATATCTTCACTATTATTCTACAATGTAAAAAATAGTAAAAAAATTAATAAAACCCCTTGAATGTGTGGGTGTGTCCAAACCTTTGACTGATAGTGTATATTGTTTGTTTGTTTGTACTGTATGTGTTGGGCTGTATAGGTTGTTTATTTGTATATGTTTGTCACGCCCTGGCTCTGGGGACTCTTAAATGTTGAGCCAGGGTGTGGATTTGCTATGTTTAGGTTTTCTATGTTTTTGTTCTAGATCGTTTGATCTATGTTGGCCAGGGTGGTTCCCAATCAGAGGCAGCTGTAGCTCGTTGTCTCTGATTGGGGACCATACTTAGGCAGCCTGTTTTGCACTAGTCTTGGTGGGATCTTGATCCGTAAAGGTTTGTTGTGTTATAACCTCAGGACTTCACGTATCGTTTGTTTGTTGTTTTTGTCGTTAAGTACGTTAAATAAAAGTATGTACGCTTCTCATGCTGCGCCTTGGTCCGTGTCTTCAGTCAACGATCGTGACTGTCAGGGTTGAGTGTAGAGGTGGTGTAGAATCAGGCGCAGGACACACAGAGGTTACGAACAGCGTCTTTAGTAAAGTCCAAAATGAGCCAAACACGGCAACAGGCTACAGGCGAACTTTACGCACAACAGTAAAGTATGCTAAGGCGCACAAAGTGCGGAACTCTCTCTCAAAACACAAAATACAGAGAGAACAGAAAATGTCGAACTAGCACACAACGTGACACGGAAACAATTACACACAACACCTGACCAAACTCAAGAGAACTAAATAGGACACCTAATAAACACTAATAAGGAACAGGTGTAGCAACACAGATAAAACCAATCAAACATAGAAACATAGAACGGTGGCAGCTAGTACTCCGGAGACGACGACCGCCGAAGCCTGCCCGAACAAGAAGGCGCAGCCTCGGCCGAAATGACAGTACCCCCCCCTTGACGCGCGGCTCCAGCCATGCGCCGACCCCGGCCTCGGGGACGACCAGGAAGACGCGGAGCAGGGCGCGTGGGATGACCACGATGGAACTCGGTCAGCAGAGACGGGTCTAGGATGTCCCTCCTCGGCACCCAGCACCGCTCCTCCGGGCCGTACCCCTCCCACTCCACGAGATATTGGAGACCCCCCATCCGGCGTCTCGAATCTAGGATGGACCGAACAGTGTACGCCGGAGCCCCCTCGATGTCCAACGGGGGCGGAGGAGTCTCTTCTATCTCATAGTCCTGGAGTGGACCAGCTACCACTGGCCTGAGGAGAGACACATGGAACGAAGTGTTAATATTCTTGTAATCAATGGGCAGTTGTAACCTGTAACACACCTCGTTCAATCTCCTCAGGACTTTAAACGGCCCCACAAACCGCCGACCCAGCTTCCGGCAGGGCAGGCGGAGGGGCAGGTTTCTGGTCGAGAGCCAGACTCGATCTCCAGGTGCGTACACTGGCCCCTCACTGCGGTGGAGATCGGCGCTCGTCTTATGTTGACGGATGGCCCGCTGCAGGTGGACGTGTGCGGCGTTCCACGTCTCCTCCGAGCGCCGCACCCACTCATCCACCGCAGGGGCCTCGATCTGGCTCTCATGCCAAGGTGCCAGAACCGGCTGGTACCGTAACACACTCTGGAAAGGGGTTAGTTTAGTGGAGGAGTGGCGGAGAGAGTTCTGTGCCATCTCTGCCCAGGGAACATATCTCGCCCACTCCTCCGGCCGGCCCTGGCAATACGACCTCAGAAACCTACCCACATCCTGGTTGACACGTTCGACCTGCACATTACTCTCCGGGTGGTAACCCGAGGTAAGGCTCACCGAAACCCCCAACCGTTCCATAAACACTCTCCAAACTCTGGAGGTAAACTGGGGGCCTCGATCAGACACTATATCCTCGGGTACCCCGTAATGCCTGAAGACGTGGGTAAATAGAGCCTCAGCGGTCTGTAGGGCAGTGGGAAGACCCGGCATGGGAAGGAGACGACAGGCCTTCGAGAACCGATCCACAACGACCAGGATGGTGGTATTCCCCTGGGAGGGGGGAAGGTCTGTAACAAAATCCACCGAGAGGTGAGACCAGGGTCGTTGTGGAACGGGCAGGGGTTGTAACTTACCCCTGGGCAAGTGTCTGGGCGCCTTACAGTGGGCACACACCGAGCAGGAGGAGACATAAATCCTCACATCCCTGGCTAACGTTGGCCACCAGTACTTTGTGCTAAGGCAGTGCACTGTCCGGCCAATACCTGGATGCCCAGTGGAGGGTGACGTGTGAGCCCAATAAAGGAGTCGATCCCGGACCTTGAGCGGGACGTACGTCCGACCCACCGGACACTGTGGAGGGCTAGGGTCGGTGCGCAACGCCCGCTCGATCTCCGTATCGACCTCCCATACAACCGGTGCAACCAGACAAGACTTAGGTAGTATGGGAGTGGGCTCTACGGACCTCTCCTCCGTGTCATATCGCAGAGACAGGGCATCTGCCTTCCCGTTCTGGGACCCAGGGATGTAAGTGATCTTAAACACGAACCGGGCTAGAAACATAGTCCACCGAGCCTGGCGAGGATTCAGTCTCCTAGCTGCCCGAATGTATTCCAGGTTACGGTGGTCAGTCAAAATGAGAAAAGGTGTTGAGCCCCCTCAAGCCAATTTCTCCACACCTTTAGGGCTTGTACCACGGCTAACAACTCCCTGTCCCCTACGTCATAATTACGCTCCGCCGGACTGAGCTTCTTCGAATAAAAAGCACAGGGGCGGAGTTTAGGTGGTGTGCCGGACCGTTGTGAGAGAACGGCCCCGATACCGGCTTCAGACGCGTCCACCTCCACTTGGAATGGTAAAGCGGGATCCGGGTGCGCCAGCACCGGAGCCGAGGTAAACAGGTCCTTCAGTCTCCCAAAGGCCCTGTCCGCCTCAGCTGACCACCGCAAGCGCACCGGACCCCCCTTCAGAAGGGACGTTATGGGAGCTGCCACCTGTCCAAAACCCCGGATAAATCTCCGGTAGTAATTCGCAAAACCCAAGAACCGCTGCACCTCTTTAACCGTGGTTGGGGTTTGCCAATTACGCACGGCTGACACACGGTCAACCTCCATCTTCACCCCTGACGCAGACAACTGATAACCGAAAAAGGAGACCGACTCCTGGAAGAACAGACATTTCTCTGCCTTGACATACAGGTCATGCTCCAACAACCTCCTCAACACTCGGCGCACCAGGGCTACATGCTCGGCTCGGGTAGAACTGTACACCAGAATATCATCTATGTACACGACTACTCCCTGCCCCTGCATGTCCCGGAAAATCTCATCTACAAAGGATTGGAAGACTGATGGAGCATTCATTAACCCGTATGGCATGACGAGATACTCGTAATGACCGGAGGTAGTACTAAATGCTGTCTTCCATTCATCGCCCTCTCTAATGCGCACCAAGTTATATGCGCTCCTGAGGTCCAATTTTGTGAAGAACCGTGCCCCGTGTAATGACTCCGTCATAGTCGCAATCAGAGGGAGTGGATAACTATATTTTACAGTAATCTGATTGAGACCGCGGTAATCAATACACGGGCGCAAACCTCCATCCTTCTTCTTCACAAAAAAGAAGCTCGAGGACGCGGGCGAAGTGGAGGGCCGTATGTATCCCTGTCTCAGAGACTCGGCAATGTATGTCTCCATCGGCCTCTTCTCCTCTTGTGACAAAGGATACACATGGCTCCGCGGGAGCGCAGCTCCTGCCTGGAGGTCTATCGCACAATCCCCCTGTCTATGAGGCGGCAACCGCGCCGCTCTCGTCTTGCTAAACACGAGTGCTAAATCCTCATACTCGGAGGGAATGTGCAGTGTGGGCATTTGGTTTGGACTCTCCACCGAGGACGCCCCTACGGAAACACCCAGACATAGCCCCTCACACTTGGCAGACCACCCCTTAAGAGCCTTCTCTCGCCACGAAATAGTAGGATCATGGGTAATCAACCAGGGAAGCCCCAGTACCACCGGATACGCAGGAGAGTCGATCAGATAGAGCTGAATCGTCTCCTCATGACCCCCCTGCGTCTCCATCCTAAGTGGCACTGTGACCTCCCTAATCAACCCGGATCCTAACGGACGGCTATCTAGGGCATGTACTGGGAAAGGATTATTGACCGAAAGAAGAGGGATCCCTAACTCTACACAGAATTTACGATCTACAAAATTCCCAGCTGCGCCTGAATCTACTAGCGCCTTATGCTGGGAACGAGGTGCAACCTGTGGAAAACAAACAGGTATAGTTATGTGTACGACAGAAAGCTCTGGGTAAGTGGGGCGCTTCCTCACCTGGGAGTACTCCCCAATGCGTGGCCTGCCTTCTCTTCCACCAGGAGACCCTCCCCAGCACCTAGCCGCGGTGTGCCCTCCACGGCCACAGTTGGTGCAGGGGACGGCCCCCCTCGGGCTCCTTCTCCTCTGTTCTCTAGCGCCAGCACCTCCGAGCTCCATAGGACTCGGCTCGGAGGCGCTGGAGGGTGGAATGGGCGACCCCCACCCGGGACGCCCGCGAGTAGCGAGCAGGGTGTCCAGCCGAATGGCCATGTCAACCAATTAGTCAAACGAAAGCGTGGTATCCCTACACGCCAACTCTCGCTGGACGTCCTCCCGGAGACTGCAGCGGAAGTGATCTATGAGGGCCCGCTCATGCCACCCTGCATCTGCCGCTAGAGTCCGGAACTCCAGTGCAAACTCCTGAGCGCTCCTCATCCCCTGCCGGAGGTAGAATAGACGCTCCCCCGCCGCCTTCCCCTCTGGTGGATGGTCAAACACTGCACGGAAGCGGCGGGAGAACTCCGCATAGGTGATAGTAGCGGCGTCTATTCTCCTCCATTCGGCGTTGGCCCACTCCAACGCCTTGCCGGTGAGACAGGAGATGAGGGCGGAAACGCTCTCGTGTCCCGAGGGTGCCGGGTGTACGGTGGCGAGGTAGAGTTCCACTTGCAGCAGGAACCCTTGACACCCGGCAGCGGTGCCGTCGTACGCCCTCGGGAGCGAGAGCCGAATCCCACTGGGTTCCGGAAGTTGGACAGGCGGACTGATCGATGGTGATGGTGTGGTAGGTGGAGGCGTGGGTACCCCGCTGGTCTCCCATCGATGGAGGGTGTTCATAACTCTATCCAGAGCGTGTCCGATTTGATTGATCCTGTCCTCCTGTCCACGAAGACGCTCCTCGATAATTTCACTGGGTGCGGTAGCTCCTGCTGATTCCATGATCGGTGTGTAATTATGTCAGGGTTGAGTGTAGAGGTGGTGTAGAATCAGGTGCAGGACACACAGAGGTTACGAACAGCGTCTTTAGTAAAGTCCAAAATGAGCCAAACACGGCAACAGGCTACAGGCGAACTTTACGCACAACAGTAAAGTATGCTAAGGCGCACAAAGTGCGGAACTCTCTCAAAACACAAAATACAGAGAGAACAGAAAATGTCGAACTAGCACACAACGTGACACGGAAACAATTACACACAACACCTGACCAAACTCAAGAGAACTAAATAGGACACCTAATAAACACTAATAAGGAACAGGTGTAGCAACACAGACAAAACCAATCAAACATAGAAACATAGAACGGTGGCAGCTAGTACTCCGGAGACGACGACCGCCGAAGCCTGCCCGAACAAGGAGAAGGCGCAGCCTCGGCCGAAACCGTGACAGTGACAATGTTAAGCTTTAGCTGATATTATTCTTTACAGAGTCAAATGTATTTGTCCAGGCCTCAATTGTTCCTTGACTAGCACCATTCATTCTCACTGTCGATAATTCTAACATTATAATTTCTAATAGTAGCTGTATCCACTAGTGAATTGGGTGAGAGTGAGGTAATTGCCATCTAAGAACCAACATCTTTTTTTGCTGCAGTGCTGCCTGCCAGCAGTAATATCACTGATTAATTGAGAAATGCAAAGTGCTATCATCATTAAGTACAGTACTGCAGATGCAAATAATTGAATATTTACATTCATGCACTTCTAAATGAATTTTGTAACTTTGTCCCAGAAGCATTTAACTGCAGGGCTCTCCCACATCATATGAAGGAATGTGCCTACCTGATTTAGGGGACACTGAACAGCTTGGATTTGGGTCCAATTTCATCATAAAACGTTTCCTTGGTGTTAAATACAGTCTGTGAACAAATGTAAAATGTGTAAATTGATGGCTCGGATTACAGGATGCCAAGGTCCTTATGGAGCAGGTGTGTTTCTTGGAGCGTTGCTACAGTATATCAATACAGTTTCTTGCTTGGATATCAAGACAGCTGTAACGTTTGAGAGGAAAATTTAGGCCTTTTAAATTCCAAGACAGAATAGCTAGTGTTGCCATTGTTTTTCAGAAAGGAATGTTAAATTAATGATAAAGTTGTTCTCTTTAGTGTTGATAAGCCCATGGATGCGCAACAAAAAGCAGGACCCACAGGGAAACTCACATCTGTTTCTAAAAGACAACAAACTGACTAATTCTCCTGTGTGTGCATCTGTGTGAGTGTGCACATACGTGTGTGTGTGTGTGTGTGTCTGTTTATATATTCTGCACATACAGTATGGTTCTTCAGACAGACAGGCAGATAAGCAGATAATAATTCACTTCACATGGCCAATTGTCTGTCTCTAACCTGCAGCCCATTATGCTCTCTCCCTGCCTCTCTGGCTGGCTCTCTGGCTGGCTCTCTGGCTGACTCTCTCCCTGCATCTCTGGCTGGCTCTCTCCCTGCCTCTCTCGCTGGCTCTCTCCCTGCCTCTCTTGCTGGCTCTCTCCCTGCCTCTCTCGCTGGCTCTCTCACTGCTTCTCTCCCTGCCCCTCTCTCTGGCTCTCTCCCTGGCTCTCTCTCTGCGTCTCTCCCTGCCTCTCTCGCTGGCTCTCTCGCTGCCTCTCTGGCTGCCTCTCTCCCTGCCCCTCTCTCTCTGCCTCTCTCTCTGGCTCTCTCGCTGCCTCCCTATAACAGCAGCAGTCATATGAATGGGTTTGCCAGACCATATAGAAAGAATGGGTTGCCAGGTACAGGGATGACAGTGATAGCAGGGCTGCCCAACCCTCTTCCTGGAGATCTACCGTCCTGTGGGTTTTCAGTCCAACCCTAATTTAACACATATTAGTGTTGGACTGAAAACCTACAGGACGGTAGATCTCCAGGAAGAGGGTTGGGCAGCCCTGGATTATAGCTTCATGGTCGTGAGGAGGTAGTGGAGACTGTGCTTTCAGACAGCTCCAGCAGAGGGCGACAATGAACACACACTCAGAAGGACAGGAATGATGTGGCTAGGAAAGGATACATGATTAGCCCAAGAGCGCATTTTATTTATTTTATTTGTACAGAACTGCTTTATACAAAACAAACAGGGATACAATTACTTTTATACAAAGTACCTCAAAAACACAGATACACCGAGGACATTTTAAACTACATGGTAGTCACGTTTTTAACCTGTTTTTCATTCACCAAATGCCTTACCTGTGTATTGGCCATTGTTATGCTCCTCTCCTACCCCAGATGTGGTGTTACAGTACATTCATAATGTGCAAAGAGTAATCATACCCTAATCGTAACTACACTATATTTGTAGCATGTCAGTCAATGTACCTTTATTTTTCATCCACCACTTGTTCCATTATTCTATGGTACTTATACTGCCTTAATATTATAAACACAACTTACAGATAAAACAACTCCTATCTTACTGTAACTGCAGATACATCCATGCTCCAAAGACGTAGTTTTATAAATATTTATATTGACGCTTTAAAATCTTTCAGCTGTGAAATATTCCTGAAGTTGTCAAAGCCATACAGTTAGCATTTTACTCAGGTTATCTGGCACCATTTCACCCATCTAAAATACTAGTGTGTGTGTTATGTGGTTGTGTGTGTGCGTGTGTTGTTGTGCATGTGCGTGTGACTGCCTTTGTGCACGCATGTCTGTTTGTGTCCAATTCAGCGTGTTTGCGTGTCTGTGTGTGGCCTTGCGTGCATCTGCATGCGTTTGCTGCCATTTGCTGACTGTGTGTGTGTGTGTGTGTGTGTGTGTGTGTGTGTGTGCGTGTGTGTGTGTGTGTGTACTAAGTCCAGGCCTGACTCTAGATGACGATAGACTTGAGGTGTCTGAAACACATGATGATGTCCAGAGGGACAGGAGGACTCAGATGGTTCCCATCCAGACGCAGGTACCTGTTGGGTATCAATCAATCAATTGATCAATCATTCATTCATTCATTCATTCAATCAATCAAACTGTGTTGTGAATATTATATTACCTGAGTCTGGGCATAAGAGCCTCATCAGTCAGACTCTCAGAGGACAGACTGAACGGACACAGCTGGGTCCCGTTAATACCTGACACATGAAAACACACACACACAAGTTACTCAATGCTGTTGTGGTTATGTTACTTATGGTTGCATCTCCATTGTGTGTTACTTATTCTCAATGCTGTTATGGTTGTAATGTGGTCATGCTACAGACCTATTACGGCCTTATGTTAGGCTACTCACTCTCAATGCTGTTGTGGTTGAGATGCAGGTGCTCCAGTTGGGGGTTGAACAGGGGGACGGAGGTGAGCTGGTTGTGGGCCAGGTGAAGATCTAGCAGGGTGGAAACGTTGAACACAGCCTTAGGTACTCCCTTATCACTTAGCTGGTTGTAGTTGAGCCTCACAAACGCCAGGTTGGAGAAGCCTTGGAAGTAGTCCCTGCATTGGGAAGACAAGTGGGTTACTGTAAATAGTGGGTTGTTGCAGTATTTCGAGGTTGCTGAAATAAACGTTTGTAATTCCAAGTGCTTAGAGGATAGAGAGTTCAGCACACTGTCATTCTTGTGTGCTTTACTGGATCTCAAATCAACGTTTTGGATCTCACACCAATGTTTTGGTCAATAGATCATGTGTGTATGCGTACGTGTGAATACCTGCATCGTGCATGCATGTGTGCTTACTTAGGGATGTCGTCGATGTTGTTCCTGTCCAGGAATAGTTGTGTGATGCCGTTGGGGATGTTAGCTGGCATCTTCTTCAGGATGTTGTGGGCCAAGTTCAGCTGAACCAGGTTCTTCAGGTCTTTAAAAGTGTTCTTCCCCATGTCACTGTCACTCAACTAAACACAACAGAGAAATACACAGGGATAATTAACATTGAGTGAGTGTGTGAGAGTGTGGTTTGTGTGTGCATGCATGTGTGTGTGTGTTTGTGCGTGTCCGTGTGCATACATGCCTGTGTGCATGCGTTTGTATGTGTGTGTGTGCATGCATGCGTGTGTATGTTTGTGCATTTGCATGTGTGTGTACCTTGTTGTGGTGCAGGTCAAGCAGAGCGAGGTGCTCCATCTTGCCGAAAGCTCCAGAGGGGATCTTGGAGATCTGGTTGTGGCTGAGTCTGAGCTGCTCCAACCCAGCTGGCAGGTCATGAGGAACCTCCTTCAACTGGTTCCTATCCATGTAGAGAAACAGCAGACCGGGTACCTTCTCAAACACCTGGAACACAGAGAGACAGAGAGAGAGACAGAAGGAGAGACAGCGACATAGACAGAGAGACAGACAGAGAGACAGAGACAGACAGTGAGTGATAGAGAGAGAGAGACAGAGAGAGACAAATAGCTAAATAAAAAAGAAAGATGGGATAATGAAAATAAGTGAATGCATGACTAACTAAATAAACAAAATAAATAAATAGAAAAAAGCTCCCACCTGCTTGTCCACTTTTTTTATGCGGTTGTTGGCCATGTCAACCCATCGCAGCTCGGTGGCGTTGTTGAAGGGTTCCGCTGTTACCACAGAGATGTAGTTGTTCTGCAGGTAAAGGTAGTGGACTCTCGACGGGATCACTGGGACTGTACGGAGGTTCCGGTTCTCACAATAGAGGGCGTTGGGGAAGGAGGGGGGGCAGAAACACTCACGGGGACAGTCAGGGAACATGGAAGGGGGGCCAAGGATGGGAGGGGGGAAGTCTGTGGGCTCCTGGGGTTCCAGTTCATCAGGTGGCGGGTCAGGCTTGAAGGAGGGGCGCTTGGTGGCCTTAGGAGGCTTAGGAGGTTTCTTAGGTCGTGGTCTCTGGGAGAACACTGCCCCCATCAGGAGACAGAGCACCAGGGCAGAGTAGAGTCCCACACCTGCCTTCATTGTTCTGGATGGATGGATGGATGGATGGATGGATGGATGGATGGATGGATGGATGGATGGATGGATGGATGGATGGATGGATGGATGGATGGATGGATGGATGGATGGATGGATGGATGGATGGATGGATGGATGGATGGATGGATGGATGGAGAGAGAGAGAGAGAGAGAGAGAGAGAGAGAGAGAGAGAGAGAGAGAGAGAGAGAGAGAGAGAGAGAGAGAGAGAGAGAGAGAGAGAGAAAGAGAGAGAGAGAGAGAGAGAAGAATTGAGAGAGAGAGGAATTGAGAGAGACATTTAATTGAATTGAGAGAGAGACAGACAGACAAACCCGAGACAAGGCAAAAAGGGCCTTCTACGCCATCAAAAGGAACATCAAATTTGACATCCCAGTTAGGATCTGGCTTAAAATACTCCAGTCAGTTATAGAACCCATTGCCCTCTATGGTTGTGAGGCCTGGGGTCCACTCACCATCTAGAGATTAACCTAGAGAAGAGTCCCCTCAGCCAGCTGGTTCTGTGGCTCTGTTTACGAACACAAACAGACTCCACAGAGCCCCAGGACAGCAACACAATTAGCCCCAACCAAAACTACTTGACACATTGGAAAGAATCAACCAAAAAAACTGAGCAAATTGGAACGCTACCTTGCCCTAAACAGAGAGTACACAGCGGCAGAATACCAGACCACTGTGACTGACCCAAAACTAAGAAAAGTCTTGACTATGTACAGACTCAATGAGCATAGCCTTGCAATTGAGAGAGGTCGCCATAGGCAGACCTGGCTCTCAAGAGAAGACAAGATATGTGACCACTGTCCATAAAATTAGGTGAAAACCGAGCTGCACTTTCTAACCTCCTGCCAAATGTACGACCATATGAGACACATCCCTCAAATTAAACAAACCCACAAAGAATTCGAACACAAATCAAATCCCAGCAGCAAAATGTGTGACCCCCGTTACTCTCTTGAAACTTTTTGCTTGTGTAGTAATGTTTACTGTTAATGTCTGATTGTTTTTGTCTTCGTGTTGTTTAATTTCCTTTGTTGGTTTTTGTTGTTGTTGTATTGTTTGAGTTTTTTCACTTGCTTTGGCAATGTAAATACGTTTCCCAAGCCAATAAAGCAACTTTGAAATGAATTGAATTGACAGAGAGACAGAGAGACAGAGCGAGACACAGACAGAGAGACAGAGACAGAGAGACAGAGAGACAGAGACCGCGAGACAGCGAGACAGAGAGACACAAGACAGAGCGACAGTGAGACAGAGACAGAGAGACAGAGCGACAGAGCAACAGAGAGACAGAGCGACAGAGAGACAGAGACTGAGTGACAGAGAGACAGAGACAGTGGGACAGAGAGACAGAGACAGAGCGACAAAGAGACAGAGACAGAGCGACAGAGACAGAGCGACAAAGAGACAGACAGAGTGACAGAGAGACAGACAGAGCGACAGAGAGACAGACAGAGCGACAGAGAGACAGACAGAGCGACAGAGAGACAGACAGAGCGACAGAGAGAAAGAGCGACAGAGAGACTGAGCGACACAGAGAGAGACTGAGTGACAGAGAGACAGAGACAGTGTGACAGAAAGACAGAGACAAAGCGAAAGAGAGACAGAGACAGAGCGACAGAGAGACAGAGACAGAGCGACAGAGAGACAGACAGAGTGACAGAGAGACAGACAGAGCGACAGAGAGACAGACAGAGCAACAGAGAGATAGACAGAGCGACAGAGAGACAGACAGAGCGACACAGAGACAGAGCGACAGCGAGACAGAGACAGAGCGACAGCGAGACAGAGACAGAGAGACAGAGAGACAGAGCGACAGAGCGACAGAGCGACAGAGCGACAGAGCGACAGAGCGACAGAGCGACAGAGACAGAGCGACAGAGACAGAGCGACAAAGAGACAGACAGAGTGACAGAGAGACAGACAGAGCGACAGAGAGACAGACAGAGCGACAGAGAGACAGACAGAGCGACAGAGAGATAGACAGAGCGACAGAGAGACAGACAGAGCGACACAGAGACAGAGCGACAGCGAGACAGAGACAGAGCGACAGCGAGACAGAGACAGAGAGACAGAGAGACAGAGAGACAGAGCGACAGAGCGACAGAGCGACAGAGCGACAGAGCGACAGAGACAGAGCGACAGAGACAGAGCGACAAAGAGACAGACAGAGTGACAGAGAGACAGACAGAGCGACAGAGAGACAGACAGAGCGACAGAGAGACAGACAGAGCGACAGAGAGACAGAGCGACAGAGAGACTGAGCGTTACAGAGAGAGACAATGACTGAGTGACAGAGAGACAGAGACAGTGTGACAGAAAGACAGAGACAAAGCGACAGAGAGACAGAGACAGAGCGACAGAGAGACAGAGACAGAGTGACACAGAGACAGACAGAGTGACAGAGAGACAGACAGAGCGACAGAGAGACAGACAGAGCGACATAGAGACAGACAGAGCGACAGAGAGACAGACAGAGCGACACAGAGACAGAGCGACAGCGAGACAGAGACAGAGAGACAGAGAGACAGAGCGACAGAGCGACAGAGAGACAGAGAGACAGAGCGACAGAGAGACAGAGCAACAGAGAGACAGAGACTGAGTGACAGAGAGACAGAGCGACAGAGAGACAGAGACAGTGGGACAGAGAGACAGAGAAAGAGAGACAGAGACTGAGTGACAGAGCGACAAAGAGACAGAGACAGAGCGACAGAGAGACAGAGACAGAGCGACAGAGAGACAGAGACAGAGCGACTGAGACAGAGAGACAGAGAGACAGAGACAGAGCGGCAGCGAGACAGAGACAGAGCGACAGCGAGACAGACAGAGCGACAGAGAGACAGACAGAGCGACAGTGAGACAGTCAGAGCAACAGAGAGACAGGCAGAGCGACAGAGAGACAGACAGAGCAACAGACAGAGCGACAGAGAGACAGAGAGAGCGAAAGAGAGACAGACAGAGCGACAGAGAGACAGACAGAGCGACAGAGAGACAGACAGAGCGACAGAGAGACAGCGCGACAGAGAGACAGAGATAGAGCGACACAGAGACATAGAGACAGAGACAGTGTGACAGAAAGACAGAGACAAAGCGACAGAGGGACAGAGACAGAGATACAGAGCGAGACAGAGACTGATTGACAGAGAGACAGAGACAGTGCGACAGAAAGCCAGAGCGACAGAGAGACAGACAGAGCGACACAGAGACAGAGCGACAGCGAGACAGAGACAGAGTGACAGCGAGACAGAGACAGAGAGACAGAGAGACAGAGCGACAGAGCGACAGAGAGACAGAGAGACAGAGCGACAGAGAGACAGAGCAACAGAGAGACAGAGACTGAGTGACAGAGAGACAGAGCGACAGAGAGACAGAGACAGTGGGACAGAGAGACAGAGAAAGAGAGACAGAGACTGAGTGACAGAGCGACAAAGAGACAGAGACAGAGCGACAGAGAGACAGAGACAGAGCGACAGAGAGAAAGAGACAGAGAGACAGAGAGACACAGACAGACAGAGCGACAGAGAGACAGCGAGACAGAGAGACAGAGAGACCAAGACAGAGCGACAGAGACAGACAGAGAGACAGAGCGACAAAGAGACTGAGACAGAGAGACAGAGAGACAGAGCGACAGAGAGACAGAGAGACAGAGCGACAGAGAGACAGAGCGACAGAGAGATAGAGCGACAAAGAGACCGAGACAGAGCGACAGAGAGACCGAGACAGAGCGACATAGAGACCGAGCGACAGAGAGACAGAGACAGAGCGACACAGAGACAGAGAGACAGAGACTGAGTGGACAGAGAGATAGAGCGACTTGAGACAGAACGACAGAGACAGAACGACAGAGACAGAGAGACAGAGACAGAGAGACAGAGACAGAGAGACAGAGCGACAGAGACAGAGTAACAGAGACAGAGCGACAGAGAGACAGAGACAGAGTGACAGAGTGACAGAGTGACAGAGTGACAGAGTGACAGAGTGACAGAGTGACATAGAGACAGAGACAGAGACAGAGACAGAGACAGAGACTGAGTGACAGGGAGACAGGGCGACAGAGACAGAGCGACAGAGAGACAGAGATAGAGACTGAGTGACAGAGAGGCAGACCGACAGACACAGAGCGACAGAGATAGAGACAGTGCGACAGAAAGACAGAGAAAGAGCGACAGAGACAGAGCGACAGAGGCAGAGACAGAGACAGAGCGACAGAGAGACAGAGCGACAGAGAAACAGAGACAGAGCGACAGAGAGGCTGAGTGACAGAGAGACAGAGAGACAGAGACTGAAAGACAGAGACAGAATGACAGAGACAAAGAGACAGAGACATAGAGATAGAGCGACAGAGACTGAGTAACAGAGACAGAGAGACAGAGTGACAGAGACAGAGTAACAGAGACAGAGCGACAGAGAGACAGAGACAGAGCGACAGAGAGACAGAGCGACAGAGAGACAGACAGAGCGACACAGAGACAGAGCGACAGCGAGACAGAGACAGAGTGACAGCGAGACAGAGACAGAGAGACAGAGAGACAGAGCGACAGAGCGACAGAGAGACAGAGAGACAGAGCGACAGAGAGACAGAGCAACAGAGAGACAGAGACTGAGTGACAGAGAGACAGAGCGACAGAGAGACAGAGACAGTGGGACAGAGAGACAGAGAAAGAGAGACAGAGACTGAGTGACAGAGCGACAAAGAGACAGAGACAGAGCGACAGAGAGACAGAGACAGAGCGACAGAGAGAAAGAGACAGAGAGACAGAGAGACACAGACAGACAGAGCGACAGAGAGACAGCGAGACAGAGAGACAGAGAGACCAAGACAGAGCGACAGAGACAGACAGAGAGACAGAGCGACAAAGAGACTGAGACAGAGAGACAGAGAGACAGAGCGACAGAGAGACAGAGAGACAGAGCGACAGAGAGACAGAGCGACAGAGAGATAGAGCGACAAAGAGACCGAGACAGAGCGACAGAGAGACCGAGACAGAGCGACATAGAGACCGAGCGACAGAGAGACAGAGACAGAGCGACACGGAGACAGAGAGACAGAGACTGAGTGGACAGAGAGATAGAGCGACTTGAGACAGAACGACAGAGACAGAACGACAGAGACAGAGAGACAGAGACAGAGAGACAGAGACAGAGAGACAGAGCGACAGAGACAGAGTAACAGAGACAGAGCGACAGAGAGACAGAGACAGAGTGACAGAGTGACAGAGTGACAGAGTGACAGAGTGACATAGAGACAGAGACAGAGACAGAGACAGAGACAGAGACTGAGTGACAGGGAGACAGGGCGACAGAGACAGAGCGACAGAGAGACAGAGATAGAGACTGAGTGACAGAGAGGCAGACCGACAGACACAGAGCGACAGAGATAGAGACAGTGCGACAGAAAGACAGATAGAGCGACAGAGAGCCATAGACAGAGCGACAGAGAGACAGAGCGACAAAGAGACAGAGAGACAGAGCAACAGAGAGACAGAGACTGAGCGAAAAAGAGAGAGAGACTGAGCGACAAAGAGAGAGAGACTGAGTGACAGAGAGACAGAGACAGAAAGACAGAGACAGAAAGACAGAGACAGAGCGACAGAGACAGAGTGACAGAGACAGAGCGACAGAGACAGAGTGACAGAGAGGCTTAACGAGAGAGACAGAGAGACAGAGACAGAGAGACAGAGACAGAGTGACAGAGAGACAGAGCGACAGAGACAGAGTGACAGAGAGACAGAGCGACAGAGAGACAGAGACAGAGCGATAGAGAGAGCGACAGAGAGAAAGAGGACAGAGAGACAGAGAGACAGAGACAGAGAGACAGAGACAGAGCTACAGAGAGACAGAGACAGAGCGACAGAGAGACAGAGCAACAGAGAAACAGAGCGACAGAGAGAGAGAGACAGAGCGACAGAGAGAGTGACAGAGAGACAGAGAGACAGAGCGACAGAGACAGAGCGACAGAGACAGAGCGACAGAGACAGAGCGACAGAGAGACAGAGACAGAGAGACACAGAGACAGAGAGACAGAGACTGAGTGACAGAGAGACAGAGCGACAGAGAGACAGAGCGACAGAGACAGAGCGACAGAGAGACAGAGACAGAGAGACACAGAGACAGAGAGACAGAGACTGAGTGACAGAGCGACAGAGAAACAGAGACATAGCGACAGAGAGGCTGAACGACAGAGACAGAGAGACAGAGACAGAGCGACAAAGAGGCTGAGTGACAGAGAGACAGAGTAACAGAGACAGAGACAGAGAGACAGAGCGACAGAGTGACAGAGACAGAGACAGAGACATAGAGACAGAGACAGAGCGACAGAGAGACAGAGACAGAGAGACAGAGACTGAGTGACAGGGAGATAGAGCGACAGAGACAGAGAGACAGAGAGACAGAGTCACAGAGCGACAGAGAGAGCGACAGAGAGAAAGAGGACAGAGAGACAGAGAGACAGAGACAGAGAGACAGAGACAGAGCGACAGAGAGACAGAGACAGAGCGACAGAGAGACAGAGCTACAGAGAAACCGAGCGACAGAGAGAGAGAGACAGAGCAACAGAGACAGAGCGACAGAGAGAGCGACAGAGAGACAGAGACAGAGCGACAGAGACAGAGCGACAACGCGACAGAGACAGAGACAGAGTGACACAGAGACAGAGAGACAAAGAGACAGAGACAGAGCGACAGAGAGACAGAGACAGAGTGACAGAGTGACAGAGAGGCTGAGTGACAGAGGGACAGAGACAGAGACAGAAAGACAGAGACAGAATGACAGAGACAGAGACAGAGAGACAGAGAGCCATAGACATAGCGACAGAGAGACAGAGCGACAAAGAGAGAGAGAGACAGAGCGACAGAGAGACAGAGACTGAGCGACAAAGAGAGAGAGACTGAGCGACAAAGAGAGAGAGACTGAGTGACAGAGAGACAGAGACAGAAAGACAGAGACAGTAAGACAGAGACAGAGCGACAGACACAGAGTGACAGAGACAGAGCGACAGAAACAGAGCGACAGAGAATCTGAACGACAGAGACAGAGAAACAGAGACAGAGAGACAGAGACAGAGTGACAGAGAGACAGAGCGACAGAGAGACAGAGAGACAGAGACAGAGCGACAGAGAGGCTGAGTGACAGAGACAGAGAGACAGAGAGACAGAGCGACAGAGGACAGAGCAACAGAGACAGAGCAACACAGAGACAGAGTAACAGAGATAGAGACAGAGACAGAGAGACAGAGACAGAGAGACAGAGCGACAGAGAGACAGAGACCGAGTAACAGAGACAGAGACAGAGACAGAGAGACAGAGTCAGAGCGACAGAGAGACAGAGACAGAGAGACAGAGACTGAGTGACAGGGAGACAGAGCGACAGAGACAGAGAGACAGAGCGACAGAGAGACAGAGCAACAGAGAAACAGAGCGACAGAGAGAGAGACAGAGCGACAGAGAGAGTGACAGAGAGACAGAGAGACAGAGCGACAGAGACAGAGCGACAGAGACAGAGCAACAGAGAGACAGAGACAGAGAGACACAGAGACAGAGAGACAGAGACTGAGTGACAGAGAGACAGAGCGACAGAGAGACAGAGCGACAGAGCCACAGAGCGACAGAGACATAGCGACAGAGAGGCTGAACGACAGAGACAGAGAGACAGAGATAGAGAGACAGAGAGAGTGACAGAGAGTTAGAGCGACAGAGAGACAGAGACAGAGCGACAAAGAGGCTGAGTGACAGAGAGACAGAGTAACAGAGACAGAGACAGAGAGACAGAGCGACAGAGTGACAGAGTGACAGAGACAGAGACAGAGACAGAGACAGAGACATAGAGACAGAGACAGAGCGACAGAGAGACAGAGACAGAGAGACAGAGACTGAGTGACAGGGAGACAGAGCGACAGAGACAGAGAGACAGAGAGACATAGTCACAGAGCGACAGAGAGAGCGACAGAGAGAAAGAGGACAGAGAGACAGAGAGACAGAGACAGAGAGACAGAGACAGAGCGACAGAGAGACAGAGACAGAGCGACAGAGAGACAGAGCTACAGAGAAACCGAGCGACAGAGAGAGAGAGACAGAGCAACAGAGACAGAGCGACAGAGAGAGCGACAGAGAGACAGAGACAGAGCGACAGAGACAGAGCGACAGCGCGACAGAGACAGAGTGACACAGAGACAGAGAGACAAAGAGACAGAGACAGAGCGACAGAGACAGAGTAACAGAGACAGAGAGACAGAGCGACAGAGCGAAAGAGACAGAGTAACAGAGACAGAGCGACAGAGAGACAGAGACAGAGCGACAGAGAGACAGAGCGACAGAGAGACAGAGCGACAGAGAAACCGAGCGACAGAGAGAGAGACAGAGCGACAGAGACAGAGCGACAGAGAGAGCGACAGAGAGACAGAGACAGAACGACAGAGACAGAGACAGAGCGACACAGAGACAGAGACTCAGTGACAGAGAGACAGAGCGACAGAGAGACAGAGACAGATCGACAGAGAGACAGAGACAGAGCGACAGAGAGGCTGAGTGACAGAGAGACAGAGAGACAGAGACAGAAAGACAGAGACAGCGCGACAGAGACAGAGCGAGAGAGAGACAGAGAGACAGAGACAGAGCGACACAAAGACAGAAAGACAGACTGAGTGACAGAGAGACAGTGACAGAGAGACAGAGACATAGGGACCGAGAAAGTGCGACAGAAAGACAGAGACGGAGAGCTAGAGACAGAGATACAGAGACATAGCGACAGAGAGACAGAGCGTCAGAGAGACAGAGCGACAGAGATAGAGAGACAGAGCAACAGAGAGACAGTGCGACAGAGACAGAGTAACAGAGACAGAGCGACAGAGAGACAGAGACAGAGCGACAGAGAGACAGAGCGACAGAGAGACAGAGCGACAGAGAAACCGAGCGACAGAGAGAGAGACAGAGCGACAGAGACAGAGCGACAGAGAGAGCGACAGAGAGACAGAGACAGAACGACAGAGACAGAGACAGAGCGACACAGAGACAGAGACTCAGTGACAGAGAGACAGAGCGACAGAGAGACAGAGACAGATCGACAGAGAGACAGAGACAGAGCGACAGAGAGGCTGAGTGACAGAGAGACAGAGAGACAGAGACAGAAAGACAGAGACAGCGCGACAGAGACAGAGCGAGAGAGAGACAGAGAGACAGAGACAGAGCGACACAGAGACAGAAAGACAGACTGAGTGACAGAGAGACAGTGACAGAGAGACAGAGACATAGGGACCGAGACAGTGCGACAGAAAGACAGAGACGGAGAGCTAGAGACAGAGATACAGAGACATAGCGACAGAGAGACAGAGCGTCAGAGAGACAGAGCGACAGAGATAGAGAGACAGAGCAACAGAGAGACAGTGCGACAGAGACAGAGAGACAGAGTCAGAGCGACAGAGCGACAGAAAGACAGAGAGACAGAGAGACAGTGACAGAGCGCCAGAGACAAAAAGGAAAAGGAGATGTTGTCAAAAGTGTTATGGGAATTATGACATTTGGTAAAGAACCAGATATAAGCACCTTTTATATATGCCCCTTTATGTACTATGACTTTGCTTCTAAATCATTTGTTATGCAGTTTAAATGGGAGTTGTGAATGCGTCGTTAAATTTAAAAGTGATCACAGTTTAAAGTGGATTACTTGCTAGCAGCCACTACAGTAAATGTTTTCCTCTAGCCTTTTGCAGGGGTTTGGTAATCTGCTTATATAAAGGCTGAGTTGAGAGCAGTGACCTGTGCAGGCGAAGCATGCAGACATGGTTCTCTTTAATGACTGGGTGAAGCATTAGCTTATCCTTTACAGCTGTTAAAAATAAGAGAGAGAGAGAGAGAGAGAGAGAGGTGAAGGGTGAGTTTTAAAAGGGAGGGAAGTGAAGGGTGAGTAATAGAGGGAGCTAAAGGATAAAGCCTCCATTGTGTGTTTTGGGGCTCTATTCAATCTGTAAAACTGAAGCATTACAGATTCCACGCTATAAATGTTAAGGTAATTTCAGATTGAGCTGACACATGCAGCATTTACCGTGAATGCAGTCTCCGGTAAAGCGGGAACATTGCCTTTCAATCACGCTGTAAAACTGAACTTCCGTGATGCGGATTGAATAGAGCCCTTGGTCCAGTGTGAGTGGATCCTAACGAGGGGGAACAGAGGGGCTGGAGATCTGAGACGCCCAGCCTAGCAGGGGACCCTAAGTAGTGAGCTACAGTATCTTTCTATCTCTATCTCTCTCGCTCTCTATTTTTCTCTATGTCTCCCACTCTGTCTTCAGCTCTCTCTCTCTCTCTCTCTCTCTCTCTCTCTCTCTCTCTCTCTCTCTCTCTCTCTCTCTCTCTCTCTCTCTCTCTCTCTCTCTCTCTCACACAGCCTAGCATACAGGAGACCACATCAAACCAGTTGTTGGGCAGAGTTCCCAAGATACAACAAGTGACTACTCACAAAAATACAAGGTGTTATGGATCAGCATCTTACAACAGTGTGGGATTGACTATGTTTTTCTGTGCTTTATTTGTTGTGAGAAAGGCTTCTGTTGAGTCTGATAAATAGCTGAGAGTCATTGCAAAACTATTCTCCCAGCCAGAGTCTGTCCAGGCCAGGATAAACAGCTCTGAACTCCCCTTCCTCCCAAACTAATCGTGTTCCTGGCAATGCCACTCAGCCCAGAGTGTGATTTCACTTTTCCTCTCTCAGTAGTCCAGAACTCCAACAGCTATCATCAAGATGTTACGACTTAAGGACAGAGAGTTAGGGCTGTTGGTAGACAACGAGAGAGATTACATTCTGGAGTTCTGCACATCTATACTATAGTAACAGCTAAGTGTCTGTGAGTTAGGGTTGTATATATGTATATATAAAGTAGATAGATAGATAACACATATAGATAGATAACACTCCAATACTCCGGGTTCAGCACATCTGAGTAAGAGTTGCCCACTTGCTCCAAGTTCATCCTGGAAAGATTATTAGAATCCTTCAACTTTATTAACTTTTCCATTGTCTATTTAATTGAGTCAATATAACATCTCCCGGGATTTATCTTTACTGCTCTACTGGAGAAAAGGGTTGGCAACTCTATTGAGTGGAGATCTAAAGTCTAGTCAGAAATGTGACTGGTAACACGTCAACCTTACTGGTTTACCTTACAGGCTATAGCTCCATCCCAAGAGGGCTTGGCTGTGACACACCATTTGGAAAATACTGAGACAGAAAGAGGAGGGTCTGCAGACAAGCAAGGAAAATCTTTGGACTGTCTGCATTGTTAAGCCTGCTTGAGATGGCAGGCAGATATATAGCCTGGCTGTCTAAACTCCTGGGTGACCCACATTCTAAAGGACATTTCGCCAAATGTCAAATAAGAAACTATGTTTTGGCAGAATTATATAGATGTTTTATAGCAAGTGTTAGACAATAGATAGATGTTGTATGATCAACAATGATCCAATTTCACAATGTTTCCGATGCAGCCTGCATTCTTGTCAATAATTAATTCAATTGACAGTTTTATTGCTGTGTAAAAACACAGTGATCCAATTCAACAGAACCAGTCCAGACCACAGCGCATTTTGACCAGACCACAGACCATTATGAAGGAATGAACGTTCCTGAGATGTTTCTGGAGATTTCAGAAAGCTTCTCCTCTCTTTTCAAAGACATTGATCAACAATAATCTGTATATAATTGTGACCTACCAATCCTAGCAGCTATAATTAGTCTATACATGTCAGAACAGTTCTCTGATGCACCTCCAAACAGACAGACAGAAAAACAGAGACAGACGCACAGACAGACTGACGTCTTGACAGACACCTGTACAGTTGTCAAGCCCTATGTGATTTAAATCTTAGAGCTGTAGAGGGTAGCGCGATATAGCCAAACACAGCAAAGCAATGTTTTCATAAGTCTGACTGTGAAAAATAACTTCACTTTCAGTTCAGTCTTTTAGCCACCAAGTACTACACTTCCATCAACTTGCAACAAGAAAGCAGCATGTTTAGCTTAACGAAATGGATAGGTGTGTCACTATTTATCTGAATGTCGCAGAGCAGCAGCGTTCTAGAATCTGCTTTGTGAGAGAACTTTAGCAGAAGTAACAAGCATTCCAGAAGCAACAAGCGTTCTAGAGCAAGCTCTCTCTTTGGGAGGAGAGGACAGTACCACTCTCATTCAGCATCTCTATAGAAACACACAGGCTCTGTTCACGTCCGCCTCTCTGCCAAGACACGTACACACAAACACACACTTCTCGTCCCACATACACCTCACACACTGTAAGACACACACACTCTCTCCTGGTCTTGCTCTGTTTACATGCTGTTATCGAGCGTGTCACATCTAATAGCGTCCCCCCTTGAGGAAAGAAACAACAAATATTGTCTCACCTGCCAATGGTACCTGCCCTCTTTTATCAAGTCGAGAGTTTTCTGTCTCTCTGCTCTCTGTCTCTCTTACCCTTACCTCTCTCTTCCTCTTCTCTCTTCCTCTCCCTCCCTCTCTCCTTCTCAGTGGACAAGCCTCCTATTGGGTTGGTTCCCTGGCTTTTTTTCCCTCTGAAAGCCAGTGTTTCCCCCTCTCCTCCACAACCTCCCTCTCTCCTCTCCTCTCCCCTCCCCCTCTCTCTGGCTCTCCACAGCAGAGATCAACAATTAATCTCGGTCACACTTTATTTGGATAGTCCGGATTTTCCATCTGTAGATGCTCTACAGATGATCATACTATCCACAAATGATCTGTTGATAAATAGGGTTAGGTTAAGAATAAGGGTTAGGGCAAGGGTTAAGCTTAGGGTTAGAGCTAGGGTTAGTATATAGTTAGTTTGTAGACTATCCAAATAAAGTGTTACCATGTCACGGTTTCGGCCGAGGCTGCTCCTTCTCCTTGTTCGGGCAGGCTTCGGCGGTCGTCGTCCCCGGAGTACTAGCTACCACCGTTCGATGTTTCATGTTTGTTTGGTTTTGTCTGGTTGTACACCTGTCCCTTGTTAGTGTTTGATTTTGTTTCCTATTTAGTTATCGTGTGTTGGGTCAGGTGTTATGTGTGATTATTATTGTCAGCTGTTGCCATTGAGGAGTTTCCTCTCTCATAACTTTGTATTTGAGAGTTCGCACTGCGTGCGCTTTTTTCTTGTATTTCGCACTGTTGTTGTTGTGCGTAATTGTTCGTGCCACCCGGTTGGGTTGGTGACTCATTCCTGTTTTTGGATATACTAAAGTCTGTTGACGAACACCCTGGTTCCTGCGCTTGATTCCCTGCACCACATCCACACGCAGCGTTCTGACAGAATCACACATCTCACTATGGAATCAGCAGGAGCAGCCGCGCCAACGGACATTATGGAAGACCGTCTTCGTGGGCAGGAGGACAGCATCAACCAGATCGGTCACGCCCTGGATCAGGTGATGAACACTCTCCACCGATGGGAGACCAGCGGGGTACCCACGCCCCCACCTACCGGACCATCCCCATCGGTCAGTCCTCCTGTCCCCCTTCCGGAACCCAGCGGGATTCGGCTCTCCCTCCCGAGGGCGTACGACGGCTCCGCTGCTGGGTGTCAAGGGTTCTTGCTGCAAGTGGAGCTTTACCTCGCCACCGTACACCCGGCTCCCTCGGGACACGAGAGCGTCTCCGCCCTCATCTCCTGTCTCACCGGCAAGGCGTTGGAGTGGGCCAACGCCGAATGGAGGAGAATAGACGCCGCTACTGTTACCTATGCGGAGTTCTCCCGCCGCTTCCGTGCCGTGTTTGACCATCCACCGGAGGGGAAGGCGGCGGGGGAGCGTCTGTTCTACCTCCGACAGGGGATGAGGAGCGCACAGGCTTTTGCGTTGGAGTTCCGGACTCTAGCGGCAGATGCAGGGTGGAATGAGCGGGCCCTCATAGACCACTTCCGCTGCAGCCTCCGGGAGGACGTCCAGAGAGAGTTGGCGTGCAGGGATACCACGTTGTCGTTTGACCAGCTGGTCGACATGGCCATTCGGCTGGACACCCTGCTCGCTACCCGTGGACGTCCCGGGTGGGGGTTGCCCATTCCACCTTCCAGCACCTCCGAGCCGAGCCCTATGGAGCTCGGAGGTGCTGGCGCTAGGGAACGGAGGAGTAGGAACCCGAGGGGGGCCGTTCCCTGCACCAACTGTGGCCGTGGAGGGCACACCGCGGCTAGGTGTTGGGGAGGGTCTCCTGGTGGAGGTGAGGTCAGGCCAGGCATTGGGGAGTCCTCCCAGGTGAGTAGGCGCCCTACTTACCCAGAGCTTTCTGTCGTTCACCTAACCTTGCCTGTTTGTTTTCCACAGGTTGCACCTCGTTCCCAGCATAAGGCGCTGGTAGATTCAGGCGCAGCTGGGAATTTTGTAGATCGCCAGTTCTGTGTAAAGTTAGGGATTCCCCTCCGTCCCGTTGATAAGCCTTTCCCTGTACATGCCCTAGATAGCCGTCCGTTAGGATCTGGGTTGATTAGGGAGGTCACAGCGCCTCTTAAGATGGTGACGCAGGGGGGTCATGAGGAGACGATTCAGCTCTATCTGATTGACTCTCCTGCGTATCCGGTGGTACTGGGGCTTCCCTGGTTAATTACCCATGACCCTACTATTTCGTGGCGAGAGAAAGCTCTTACAGGGTGGTCTGCTCAGTGTGTGGGGCTGTGTCTGGGTGTTTCCATAGGGGCGACCTCGGTGGAGAGTCCGAATCTAATGCCAGCACTGCAGATTCCCCCTGAGTATGAGGATTTGAAACTGGTGTTCAGTAAGACTAGGGCGGCGCAGCTGCCGCCTCATAGACAGGGGGATTGTGCGATAGATCTCCAGTCAGGAGCAGCCCTCCCGCGGAGCCATGTGTATCCCTTGTCCCAAGAGGAGAGGAAGGCAATGGAAACTTACATCGCCGAGTCTCTGAGACAGGGATACATACGGGCCTCCACTTCACCCGCTTCCTCAAGCTTCTTTTTTGTGAAGAAAAAAGATGGAGGTCTGCGCCCGTGTATTGATTACCGCGGTCTCAATCAGATTACAGTGAAGTACAGCTATCCACTTCCTCTGATTGCGACTATGACGGAGTCATTACACGGTGCTCAGTTCTTCACAAAATTGGATCTTAGGAGCGCATATAACTTGGTGCGCATTAGAGAGGGCGATGAATGGAAGACAGCATTTAGCACGACCTCCGGTCATTACGAGTATCTCGTCATGCCATATGGGTTAATGAATGCTCCCTCAGTCTTCCAATCCTTTGTAGATGAGATTTTCCGGGACATGCAGGGGCAGGGAGTAGTCGTGTACATAGACGATATTCTGGTGTACAGTTCTACCCGAGCTGGGCATGTAGCCCTGGTGCGCCGAGTGTTGAGGAGGCTGTTGGAGCATGACCTATATGTCAAGGCAGAGAAATGTCTGTTCTTTCAGAAGTCGGTCTCCTTTTTGGGTTATCAATTGTCTGCGTCAGGGGTGAAGATGGAAGTTGACCGGGTGTCAGCTGTGCGTAATTGGCAAACCCCAACCACTGTGAAAGAGGTGCAACAGTTCTTGGGCTTTGCGAATTATTACCGGAGGTTTATCCGGGGTTTTGGACAGGTGGCAGCTCCCATTACGTCTCTGTTGAAGGGGAGTCCGGTGCGCTTGCAGTGGTCAGCTGAGGCGGACAGGGCTTTTGGGAGACTGAAGGACCTGTTTACCTCAGCGCCGGTGTTGGCGCATCCGGATCCCGCTTTACCTTTCCAGGTAGAGGTAGACGCGTCCGAGGCTGGTATTGGGGCCGTTCTCTCACAACGGTCTGGCACACCACCTAAACTCCGCCCCTGTGCTTTTTATTCTAAGAAGCTCAGTCCGGCGGAGCGGAATTATGACGTAGGGGACAGGGAGCTGTTAGCCGTGGTACAGGCCCTAAAGGTGTGGAGGCATTGGCTTGAGGGGGCTCAACACCCTTTCCTCATTCTAACTGACCACCGTAACCTGGAATACATCCGGGCAGCTAGGAGACTGAATCCTCGCCAGGCCCGCTGGACTATGTTTCTAGCCCGGTTTGTGTTTAAAATCACTTACATCCCTGGGTCCCAGAACGGGAAGGCAGATGCCCTGTCTCGGCGATATGACACGGAGGAGAGGTCCGTTGAGCCCACTCCCATACTACCGAAGTCTTGTCTGGTTGCACCGGTGGTATGGGAGGTTGATGCCGAGATCGAGCGGGCGTTACGCACCGACCCAAGTCCTCCCCAGTGTCCTGTGGGTCAGATGTACGTTCCGCTCGAGGTACGCGATCGCCTCATTTATTGGGCTCATACGTCCCCCTCCTCTGGACATCCAGGTATCGGCCGGACAGTTCACTGCCTTAGCACTAAGTACTGGTGGCCAACGTTAGCCAGGGATGTGAGGATTTATGTCTCCTCCTGTTCGGTGTGTGCCCAGTGTAAGGCGCCCAGACATTTGCCCAGGGGTAAGCTACAACCCCTGCCCGTTCCACAACGACCCTGGTCCCACCTCTCGGTGGATTTTGTTACAGACCTTCCCCTCTCACAGGGGAATACTACCATCCTGGTCGTTGTGGATCGGTTCTCGAAGGCCTGTCGTCTCCTACCCATGCCGGGTCTACCTACTGCCCTACAGACCGCTGAGGCTCTGTTTACCCATGTCTTCCGGCATTACGGGGTACCCGAGGATATAGTGTCTGATCGAGGCCCCCAGTTCACCTCCAGAGTGTGGAGAGCGTTTATGGAACGGTTGGGGGTTTCGGTGAGCCTTACCTCGGGTTACCACCCGGAGAGTAATGGGCAGGTTGAACGTGTCAACCAGGATGTGGGGAGGTTTCTGAGGTCTTATTGCCAGGACCGGCCGGAGGAGTGGGCGAGATACGTTCCGTGGGCCGAGATGGCGCAGAACTCTCTCCGCCACTCCTCCACCCAACTAACCCCTTTCCAGTGTGTGTTAGGGTACCAGCCGGTCCTGGCACCTTGGCACGAGAGCCAGATCGAGGCCCCTGCGGTGGATGAGTGGGTGCGGCGCTCGGAGGAGACGTGGAACGCTGCCCACGTTCATCTGCAGCGGGCCATCCGTCGGCATAAGACGAGCGCCGATCTCCACCGCAGTGAGGGTCCTGTGTACGCACCTGGAGATCGAGTCTGGCTCTCGACCAGAAACCTGCCCCTCCGCCTGCCCTGCCGGAAGCTGGGTCGGCGGTTTGTGGGGCCATTTAAAGTCCTGAGGAGGTTGAACGAGGTGTGTTACAGGTTAGAACTGCCTATTGAGTACAGGAATATTAACCCCTCGTTTCATGTGTCTCTCCTCAGGCCGGTGGTAGCTGGTCCACTCCAGGATTATGAGATAGAGGAGATTCCTCCGCCCCCGTTGGACATCGAGGGGGCTCCGGCGTACACTGTGAGGTCCATCCTTGATTCGAGACGCCGGATGGGGGGTCTCCAATATCTCGTGGAGTGGGAGGGGTACGGCCCGGAGGAGCGGTGCTGGGTGCCGAGGAGGGACATATTAGACCTGTCCCTGCTGACCGAGTTCCATCGGGGTCATCCTACGCGCCCTGCTCCGCGTCGTCCTGGTCGTCCCCGAGGCCGGGATCGGCGCACGGCTGGAGCCGCGCGTCAAGGGGGGGGTACTGTCACGGTTTCGGCCGAGGCTGCTCCTTCTCCTTGTTCGGGCAGGCTTCGGCGGTCGTCGTCCCCGGAGTACTAGCTACCACCGTTCGATGTTTCATGTTTGTTTGGTTTTGTCTGGTTGTACACCTGTCCCTTGTTAGTGTTTGATTTTGTTTCCTATTTAGTTATCGTGTGTTGGGTCAGGTGTTATGTGTGATTATTATTGTCAGCTGTTGCCATTGAGGAGTTTCCTCTCTCATAACTTTGTATTTGAGAGTTCGCACTGCGTGCGCTTTTTTCTTGTATTTCGCACTGTTGTTGTTGTGCGTAATTGTTCGTGCCACCCGGTTGGGTTGGCGACTCATTCCTGTTTTTGGATATACTAAAGTCTGTTGACGAACACCCTGGTTCCTGCGCTTGATTCCCTGCACCACATCCACACGCAGCGTTCTGACATACCATCTCCACTGTTGAAGGATGTTTTCTCACTATACTCTATGTGTGAGTGTGTGTGTGTGTGTGTGTGTGTGTGTCTTTGTGCGCGCATTGGTTTAAAATAACTAGGTACAAATACTTTGAAGTATTAATTAAGTTGTTTTTAATTTACATGACAACCTGGGGAATAGTTACAGGGGAGAGGAAGAGGGATGAATGAGCCAAATGGAAGATGGGGATGATTAGGTGACCATGATGGTATGAAAGCCAGATTGGTAATTTAGCCATGACACCAGGGTTAACACCCCTACTCTTACAATAAGTGCCATGGGATCTTTAGTGATCACAGAGAGTCAAGACACCAGTTTAACGTCCCATTCGAAAGACGGCACCCTACACAGGGCAATGTCCCCAATCACTGCTCTGGGGAATTGGGATGTATTATTTATTTTTATTTTGACCTGTTATTTACTTTACTATTTATATTTTTGACAACTTTTTAATTTACTCCACTACATTCCAAAATAAAATATGTATTTTTTTTTGGCCTGACAGCCAAAAGCACTCGTTACATTTAGAATGCTCAGGCAGGACAGCAATATGGTCCAATTCATGCACCTATCAATATAACGCGTTGTCATCCCTACTGCCTCTGATCTGGTGGACTCACTAAACACAAATATTGCATTTGTAAATTATGTCTGAGTGTTGGAGTGTGCCCCTGGCTGTCCGTAAATAAATACAAATACAAGAAAATTGTGCCATCTGGTTTCCTTAATATAAGGAATTTGATGTGTAGCATTTACTTGTACTTTCTACTTTTAGTATGACAACTGAGTAACCAGATACTTTTAGACTTTTACTCAAGTAATATTTTACTGGGTGACTTTCACTTTTACTTGAGCCATTTTCTATTAAGGTATCTTTACTTTTACTCAAGTATAACAATTTAGTACTGTTTACACCACTGAGTGTGTGTGTGTTTGCGTGTGTGCTTGTGTATGTGGCTGGGGCAGGTGTCAATCATAACCTTAAACTGAACTCTGACCACCAAAAAAGCCCTCTCCCATTCAGCATGTTTATTGCTCATTGAGCGCTATTGTTTTATGCTGAGTGCTGTTAAAGGGATAGTTCACCCAAATTACAAAATGACACATTGGTTTCCTTACCCTGTATGCAGTCTATGGACAAGGTATGGCAGCAATCCATGCTTTGGTTTAGTTTCCCTGGCAGTGTTGGCACTATTTCCAAATGCTAACGTTTTAGCATTTGTGGCACAAATCTCATTCAGTCTATTCCAGAGGCTGGGGGCATAGTAACTAAAGCATGCCTCTCCATGCCTCTTGGTCCTAGGCTTTGGGATAGTTGAAAGGCCAGCGCCAGAGGACCTGAGGGACCTACTGGTTACATAACTTAAAATAATGTCTGACACACATGTATTGGGATGCACAATCGTGGATTGATTAAAAACAAACAGAATAATCTTAAAATGAATTCTAAAACTCACAGGCAGCCAGTGCAGAGACCTTAAAACCGGTGTAATGTGTGCTCTCCATCTGGTCTTGGTCAGTACCCGTGCTGCAGCATTCTGTATGTTTTGCAGTTGACCAATGGCTTTCTTGGGTATACCAGACAGGAGAGCATTACAGTAGTCAAGCCTGCTTGTAATAAAAGCATGGATGAGTCTCTCTGTATCAGCCTGAGAGAAAAACGGCCGCACCTTGGCAATGTTCCTCAGGTGGTAAAAAGCTATTTTGGTCACATTCCTAATGTGTGATTCGAAACTGAGTTCAGAATCTAAAATAACACCTAGGTATTTTACCTGGTGTTTTATCTTTATTGTCCGTGAATTAAAATGTGCTGCCAGATTCTCTCTCTGTGCTTTGGCTCCAACAATAAGTACCTCGGTCTTGACTTGGACAAGATGTGCAAAAACATCCCATTCAGGTCCCATGACTTGAATGGGATTTGTGCATTTGTTAGCATTTGGAAACAGTGCCAGGGAAACTAAACCAAAGCATGGATTGCTCTCATACGTTGTCCATAGACTGCTTACAGGGTAAGGAAACCAATATGTAATTCTGTAATTTCTGTGAACTATTCCTTTAAGCTTTGTATTATGTGATGTGCTTTATCGCACAGAGCAGCTGTGTGGTTACAGCAATGGGGAGTCTTATTAAGTGTGTGTGTATGTGCGCGTCTCTGTGTGTGTGCGTGTATGTGTGTGTAAGGTGGAGGTTACAGACACGTTAGCAGCACATTCCTGCAGAATGAGCAGCATGCAGCTCGGGATAACGAGGAGAACACATGTGGAGAACTCTTTCCCACAGCCCGTTCTCTCCCTCACTCTCTCAAATCCCTCAGGTTCTCCCCCTCTTTCACTCACTTACTCACTCACTCACTCACTCACTCACTCACTCACTCACTCACTCACTCCCTCTCTCCTCCTTTCTTTCAACCCTCCATAACCCCCACTGTTACTGCACCCTACACCCATATCTCAACTATAACCCCTACTGTTACTGCACCCTACACCCATATCTCAATTATAACCCCCAATGTTACTTCACCCTACACCCATATCTCAATTATAACCCCTACTGTTACTGCACCCTACACCCATATCTCAACTATAACCCCCACTGTTACTGCATCCTACACCCATATCTCAACTATAACCCCCACTGTTACTGCATCCTACACCCATATCTCAACTATAACCCCCACTGTTACTGCACCCTACACCCATATCTCAACTATAACCCCTACTGTTACTGCACCCTACACCCATATCTCAATTATAACCCCCAATGTTACTTCACCCTACACCCATATCTCAACTATAACCCCCACTGTTACTGCACCCTATACCCATATCTCAACTATAACCCCTACTGTTACTGCACCCTACACCCATATCTCAACTATAACCCCCAATGTTACTGCACCCTATACCCATATCTCAACTATAACCCCCACTGTTACTGCACCCTACACCCATATCTCAACTATAACCCCTACTGTTACTGCACCATACACCCATATCTCAACTATAACCCCCACTGTTACTGCACCCTACACCCATATCTCAACTATAACCCCCACTGTTACTGCACCCTACACCCATATCTCAACTATAACCCCCACTGTTACTGCACCATACACCCATATCTCAACTATAACCCCTACTGTTACTGCACCCTACACCCATATCTCAACTATAACCCCCAATGTTACTGCACCCTATACCCATATCTCAACTATAACCCCCACTGTTACTGCACCCTACACCCATATCTCAACTATAACCCCTACTGTTACTGCACCATACAACCATATCTCAACTATAACCCCCACTGTTACTGCACCCTACACCCATATCTCAACTATAACCCCCACTGTTACTGCACCCTACACCCATATCTCAACTATAACCCCTACTGTTACTGCATCCTACACCCCTATCTCAACTATAACCCCCACTGTTACTGCACCCTACATCCATATCTCAACTACAACCCCTACTGTTACTGCACCCTACACCCATATCTCAACTATAACCCCCACTGTTACTGCACCCTACAACTAAATCTCAACTATAACCCCCACTGTTACTGCACCCTACACCCATATCTCAACTATAACCCCCACTGTTACTGCACCCTACACCCATATCTCAACTATAACCCCCACTGTTACTGCACCCTACACCCATATCTCAACTATAACCCCCACTGTTACTGCATCCTACACCCATATCTCAACTATAACCCCTACTGTTACTGCACCCTACACCCATATCTCAACTATAACCCCCACTGTTACTGCATCCTACACCCCTATCTCAACTATAACCCCCAATGTTACTGCACCCTACACCCATATCTCAACTATAACCCCTACTGTTACTGGACCCTACATCCATATCTCAACTATAACCCCTACTGTTACTGCACCCTACACCCATATCTCAACTATAACCCCCACTGTTACTGCACCCATATCTCAACTATAACCCCCACTGTTACTGCACCCTACACCCATATCTCAACTACAACCCCCACTGTTACTGCACCCTTCACCCATATCTAAACTATAACCCCCACTGTTACTGCATCCTAAACCCCTATCTCAACTATAACCCCCACTGTTACTGCACCCTACACCCATATCTCAACTATAACCTCTACTGTTACTGCACCCTACATCCTTATCTCAACTATAACCCCCACTGTTACTGCACCCTGAACCCATATCTCAACTATAACCCCCACTGTTACTGCATCCTACACCCATATCTCAACTATAACCCCCACTCTTACTGCACCCTACACCCTTATCTCAACTATAACCCCTACTGTTACTGCATCCTACACCCCTATCTCAACTATAACCCCCACTGTTACTGCACCCTACATCCATATCTCAACTACAACCCCTACTGTTACTGCACCCTACACCCATATCTCAACTATAACCCCCACTGTTACTGCACCCTACAACTAAATCTCAACTATAACCCCCACTGTTACTGCACCCTACACCCATATCTCAACTATAACCCCCACTGTTACTGCACCCTACACCCATATCTCAACTATAACCCCCACTGTTACTGCACCCTACACCCATATCTCAACTATAACCCCCACTGTTACTGCATCCTACACCCATATCTCAACTATAACCCCTACTGTTACTGCACCCTACACCCATATCTCAACTATAACCCCCACTGTTACTGCATCCTACACCCCTATCTCAACTATAACCCCCAATGTTACTGCACCCTACACCCATATCTCAACTATAACCCCTACTGTTACTGGACCCTACATCCATATCTCAACTATAACCCCTACTGTTACTGCACCCTACACCCATATCTCAACTATAACCCCCACTGTTACTGCACCCATATCTCAACTATAACCCCCACTGTTACTGCACCCTACACCCATATCTCAACTACAACCCCCACTGTTACTGCACCCTTCACCCATATCTAAACTATAACCCCCACTGTTACTGCATCCTAAACCCCTATCTCAACTATAACCCCCACTGTTACTGCACCCTACACCCATATCTCAACTATAACCTCTACTGTTACTGCACCCTACATCCTTATCTCAACTATAACCCCCACTGTTACTGCACCCTGAACCCATATCTCAACTATAACCCCCACTGTTACTGCATCCTACACCCATATCTCAACTATAACCCCCACTCTTACTGCACCCTACACCCTTATCTCAACTATAACCCCCACTGTTACTGCACCATACACCCATATCTCAACTATAACCCCCACTGTTACTGCATCCTACACCCCTATCTCAACTATAACCCCCACTGTTACTGCACCCTACACCCATATCTTGACTATAACCCAAACTGTTACTGCACCCTACACCCATATCTCAACTATAACCCCCACTGTTACTGCACCCTACACCTAAATCTCAACTATAACCCCCACTGTTACTGCATCCTACACCCATATCTCAACTATAACCCCCACTGTTACTGCACCCTACACCCATATCTCAACTATAACCCCCACTGTTACTGCATCCTACACCCATATCTCAACTATAACCCCCACTGTTACTGCACCCTACACCCATATCTCAACTATGACCCCCACTCTTATTGCACCCTACACCCATATCTCAACTATAACCCCCACTGTTACTGCATCCTACACCAATATCTCAACTATAACCCCCACTGTTACTGCACCCTACACCTAAATCTCAACTATAACCCCCACTGTTACTGCACCCTACACATAAATCTCAACTATAACCCCCACTGTTACTGCACCTTACACCCATATCTCAACTATAACCCCCACTGTTACTGCATCCTACACCCATATCTCAACTATAACCACTACTGTTACTGCACCCTACACCCATATCTCAACTATAACCCCCACTGTTACTGCACCCTACACCCATATCTCAACTATAACCCCCACTGTTACTGCACCCTACACCCATATCTCAACTATAACCCCTACTGTTACTGCACCCTACATCCATATCTCAACTATAACCCCCACTGTTACTGCACCCTACACCCATATCTCAACTATAACCCCACTGTTACTGCATCCTACACCCATATCTCAACTATAACCCCCACTCTTACTGCACCCTACACCCTTATCTCAACTATAACCCCCACTGTTACTGCACCCTACACCCATATCTCAACTATAACCCCCACTGTTACTGCATCCTACACCCCTATCTCAACTATAACCCCCACTGTTACTGCACCCTACACCCATATCTTGACTATAACCCAAACTGTTACTGCACCCTACACCCATATCTCAACTATAACCCCCACTGTTACTGCACCCTATACCTAAATCTCAACTATAACCCCCACTGTTACTGCTACCTACACCCATATCTCAACTATAACCCCCACTGTTACTGCACCCTACACCCATATCTCAACTATAACCCCCACTGTTACTGCACCCTACACCCATATCTCAACTATAACCCCCACTGTTACTGCACCCTACACCCATATCTCAACTATAACCCCCACTGTTACTGCATCCTACACCCCTATCTCAACTATAACCCCCACTGTTACTGCACCCTACACCCATTTCTCAACTATAACCCCTACTGTTACTGCACCCTACACCCACATCTAAACTATAACCCCCATTGTTACTGGATCCTACACCCATATCTCAACTATAACCCCTACTGTTACTGCACCCTACACCTAAATCTCAACTATAACCCCCACTGTTACTGCACCCTACACCCATATCTCAACTATAACCCCCACTGTTACTGCACCCATATCTCAACTATAACCCCCACTGTTACTGCACCCTACACCCATTTCTCAACTATAACCCCCACTGTTACTGCATCCTACACCCCTATCTCAACTATAACCCCCACTGTTACTGCACCCTACATCCATATCTCAACTACAACCCCTACTGTTACTGCACCCTACACCCATATCTCAACTATAACCCCCACTGTTACTGCACCCTACAACTAAATCTCAACTATAACCCCCACTGTTACTGCACCCTACACCCATATCTCAACTATAACCCCCACTGTTACTGCACCCTACACTCATATCTCAACTATAACCCCCACTGTTACTGCACCCTACACCCATATCTCAACTATAACCCCAACTGTTACTGCATCCTACACCCATATCTCAACTATAACCCCTACTGTTACTGCACCCTACACCCATATCTCAACTATAACCCCCACTGTTACTGCATCCTACACCCCTATCTCAACTATAACCCCTAATGTTACTGCACCCTACACCCATATCTCAACTATAACCCCTACTGTTACTGGACCCTACACCCATATCTCAACTATAACCCCTACTGTTACTGCACCCTACACCCATATCTCAACTATAACCCCCAATGTTACTGCACCCTATACCCATATCTCAACTATAACCCCTACTGTTACTGCACCCTACACCCATATCTCAACCAATACCCCCACTGTTACTGCAACCTACACCCATATCTCAACTATAACCCCCACTGTTACTGCACCCTACACCCATATCTCAACTATAACCCCTACTGTTACTGCACCCTACACCCATATCTCAACTATAACCCCCACTGTTACTGCACCCTACACCCCTATCTCAACTATAACCCCCAATGTTACTGCACCCTATACCCATATCTCAACTATAACCCCTACTGTTACTGCACCCTACACCCATATCTCAACCAATACCCCCACTGTTACTGCAACCTACACCCATATCTCAACTATAACCCCCACTGTTACTGCACCCTATACCCATATCTCAACTATAACCCCTACTGTTACTGCACCCTACACCCATATCTCAACTATAACCCCCAATGTTACTGCACCCTATACCCATATCTCAACTATAACCCCCACTGTTACTGCACCCTACACCCATATCTCAACTATAACCCCTACTGTTACTGCACCATACACCCATATCTCAACTATAACCCCCACTGTTACTGCACCCTACACCCATATCTCAACTATAACCCCCACTGTTACTGCACCCTACACCCATATCTCAACTATAACCCCCACTGTTACTGCACCATACACCCATATCTCAACTATAACCCCTACTGTTACTGCACCCTACACCCATATCTCAACTATAACCCCCAATGTTACTGCACCCTATACCCATATCTCAACTATAACCCCCACTGTTACTGCACCCTACACCCATATCTCAACTATAACCCCTACTGTTACTGCACCATACAACCATATCTCAACTATAACCCCCACTGTTACTGCACCCTACACCCATATCTCAACTATAACCCCTACTGTTACTGCACCATACAACCATATCTCAACTATAACCCCCACTGTTACTGCACCCTACACCCATATCTCAACTATAACCCCCACTGTTACTGCACCCTACACCCATATCTCAACTATAACCCCTACTGTTACTGCACCCTACACCCATATCTCAACTATAACCCCCACTGTTACTGCACCCTACAACTAAATCTCAACTATAACCCCCACTGTTACTGCACCCTACACCCATATCTCAACTATAACCCCCACTGTTACTGCACCCTACACCCATATCTCAACTATAACCCCCACTGTTACTGCACCCTACAACCATATCTCAACTATAACCCCCACTGTTACTGCATCCTACACCCATATCTCAACTATAACCCCTACTGTTACTGCACCCTACACCCATATCTCAACTATAACCCCCACTGTTACTGCATCCTACACCCCTATCTCAACTATAACCCCCAATGTTACTGCACCCTACACCCATATCTCAACTATAACCCCTACTGTTACTGGACCCTACATCCATATCTCAACTATAATCCCTACTGTTACTGCACCCTACACCCATATCTCAACTATAACCCCCACTGTTACTGCACCCATATCTCAACTATAACCCCCACTGTTACTGCACCCTACACCCATATCTCAACTACAACCCCCACTGTTACTGCACCCTTCACCCATATCTAAACTATAACCCCCACTGTTACTGCATCCTAAACCCCTATCTCAACTATAACCCCCACTGTTACTGCACCCTACACCCATATCTCAACTATAACCTCTACTGTTACTGCACCCTACATCCTTATCTCAACTATAACCCCCACTGTTACTGCACCCTGAACCCATATCTCAACTATAACCCCCACTGTTACTGCATCCTACACCCATATCTCAACTATAACCCCCACTCTTACTGCACCCTACACCCTTATCTCAACTATAACCCCCACTGTTACTGCACCATACACCCATATCTCAACTATAACCCCCACTGTTACTGCATCCTACACCCCTATCTCAACTATAACCCCCACTGTTACTGCACCCTACACCCATATCTTGACTATAACCCAAACTGTTACTGCACCCTACACCCATATCTCAACTATAACCCCCACTGTTACTGCACCCTACACCTAAATCTCAACTATAACCCCCACTGTTACTGCATCCTACACCCATATCTCAACTATAACCCCCACTGTTACTGCACCCTACACCCATATCTCAACTATAACCCCCACTGTTACTGCATCCTACACCCATATCTCAACTATAACCCCCACTGTTACTGCACCCTACACCCATATCTCAACTATGACCCCCACTCTTATTGCACCCTACACCCATATCTCAACTATAACCCCCACTGTTACTGCATCCTACACCAATATCTCAACTATAACCCCCACTGTTACTGCACCCTACACCTAAATCTCAACTATAACCCCCACTGTTACTGCACCCTACACATAAATCTCAACTATAACCCCCACTGTTACTGCACCTTACACCCATATCTCAACTATAACCCCCACTGTTACTGCATCCTACACCCATATCTCAACTATAACCACTACTGTTACTGCACCCTACACCCATATCTCAACTATAACCCCCACTGTTACTGCACCCTACACCCATATCTCAACTATAACCCCCACTGTTACTGCACCCTACACCCATATCTCAACTATAACCCCTACTGTTACTGCACCCTACATCCATATCTCAACTATAACCCCCACTGTTACTGCACCCTACACCCATATCTCAACTATAACCCCACTGTTACTGCATCCTACACCCATATCTCAACTATAACCCCCACTCTTACTGCACCCTACACCCTTATCTCAACTATAACCCCCACTGTTACTGCACCCTACACCCATATCTCAACTATAACCCCCACTGTTACTGCATCCTACACCCCTATCTCAACTATAACCCCCACTGTTACTGCACCCTACACCCATATCTTGACTATAACCCAAACTGTTACTGCACCCTACACTCATATCTCAACTATAACCCCCACTGTTACTGCACCCTATACCTAAATCTCAACTATAACCCCCACTGTTACTGCTACCTACACCCATATCTCAACTATAACCCCCACTGTTACTGCACCCTACACCCATATCTCAACTATAACCCCCACTGTTACTGCACCCTACACCCATATCTCAACTATAACCCCCAATGTTACTGCACCCTACACCCATATCTCAACTATAACCCCCACTGTTACTGCATCCTACACCCCTATCTCAACTATAACCCCCACTGTTACTGCACCCTACACCCATTTCTCAACTATAACCCCTACTGTTACTGCACCCTACACACACATCTAAACTATAACCCCCATTGTTACTGGATCCTACACCCATATCTCAACTATAACCCCTACTGTTACTGCACCCTACACCTAAATCTCAACTATAACCCCCACTGTTACTGCACCCTACACCCATATCTCAACTATAACCCCCACTGTTACTGCACCCATATCTCAACTATAACCCCCACTGTTACTGCACCCTACACCCATTTCTCAACTATAACCCCCACTGTTACTGCATCCTACACCCCTATCTCAACTATAACCCCCACTGTTACTGCACCCTACATCCATATCTCAATTACAACCCCTACTGTTACTGCACCCTACACCCATATCTCAACTATAACCCCCACTGTTACTGCACCCTACAACTAAATCTCAACTATAACCCCCACTGTTACTGCACCCTACACCCATATCTCAACTATAACCCCCACTGTTACTGCACCCTACACTCATATCTCAACTATAACCCCCACTGTTACTGCACCCTACACCCATATCTCAACTATAACCCCCACTGTTACTGCATCCTACACCCATATCTCAACTATAACCCCTACTGTTACTGCACCCTACACCCATATCTCAACTATAACCCCCACTGTTACTGCATCCTACACCCCTATCTCAACTATAACCCCTAATGTTACTGCACCCTACACCCATATCTCAACTATAACCCCTACTGTTACTGGACCCTACACCCATATCTCAACTATAACCCCTACTGTTACTGCACCCTACACCCATATCTCAACTATAACCCCCAATGTTACTGCACCCTATACCCATATCTCAACTATAACCCCTACTGTTACTGCACCCTACACCCATATCTCAACCAATACCCCCACTGTTACTGCAACCTACACCCATATCTCAACTATAACCCCCACTGTTACTGCACCCTACACCCATATCTCAACTATAACCCCTACTGTTACTGCACCCTACACCCATATCTCAACTATAACCCCCACTGTTACTGCACCCTACACCCCTATCTCAACTATAACCCCCAATGTTACTGCACCCTATACCCATATCTCAACTATAACCCCTACTGTTACTGCACCCTACACCCATATCTCAACCAATACCCCCACTGTTACTGCAACCTACACCCATATCTCAACTATAACCCCCACTGTTACTGCACCCTACACCCATATCTCAACTATAACCCCTACTGTTACTGCACCCTACACCCATATCTCAACTATAACCCCCACTGTTACTGCACCCTACACCCCTATCTCAACTTTAACCCCCACTGTTACTGCACCCTACACCCATATCTCAACTATAACCCCTACTGTTACTGCACCCTACACATAAATCTCAACTATAACCCCCACTGATACTGCACCCTACACCCATATCTCAACTATAACCCCCACTGTTACTGCATCCTACACCCATATCTCAACTATAACCACTACTGTTACTGCACCCTACACCCATATCTCAACTATAACCCCCACTGTTACTGCACCCTACACCCATATCTCAACTATAACCCCCACTGTTACTGCACCCTACACCCATATCTCAACTACAACCCCCACTGTTACTGCACCCTTCACCCATATCTAAACTATAACCCCCACTGTTACTGCATCCTAAACCCCTATCTCAACTATAACCCCCACTGTTACTGCACCTTACACCCATATCTCAACTATAACTCCCACTGTTACTGCATCCTACACCCATATCTCAACTATAACCCCCAATGTTACTGCACCCTATACCCATATCTCAACTATAACCCCTACTGTTACTGCACCCTACACCCATATCTCAACCAATACCCCCACTGTTACTGCAACCTACACCCATATCTCAACTATAACCCCCACTGTTACTGCACCCTACACCCATATCTCAACTATAACCCCTACTGTTACTGCACCCTACACCCATATCTCAACTATAACCCCCACTGTTACTGCACCCTACACCCCTATCTCAACTTTAACCCCCACTGTTACTGCACCCTACACCCATATCTCAACTATAACCCCTACTGTTACTGCACCCTACACATAAATCTCAACTATAACCCCCACTGATACTGCACCCTACACCCATATCTCAACTATAACCCCCACTGTTACTGCATCCTACACCCATATCTCAACTATAACCACTACTGTTACTGCACCCTACACCCATATCTCAACTATAACCCCCACTGTTACTGCACCCTACACCCATATCTCAACTATAACCCCCACTGTTACTGCACCCTACACCCATATCTCAACTATAACCCCTACTGTTACTGCACCCTACATCCATATCTCAACTATAAACCCCACTCTTACTGCACCCTACACCCTTATCTCAACTATAACCCCCACTGTTACTGCACCATACACCCATATCTCAATTATAACCCCCACTGTTACTGCATCCTACACCCCTATCTCAACTATAACCCCCACTGTTACTGCACCCTACACCCATATCTTGACTATAACCCAAACTGTTACTGCACCCTACACCCATATCTCAACTATAACCCCCACTGTTACTGCACCCTACACCTAAATCTCAACTATAACCCCCACTGTTACTGCATCCTACACCCATATCTCAACTATAACCCCCACTGTTACTGCACCCTACACCCATATCTCAACTATAACCCCCACTGTTACTGCATCCTACACCCATATCTCAACTATAACCCCCACTGTTACTGCACCCTACACCCATATCTCAACTATGACCCCCACTCTTATTGCACCCTACACCCATATCTCAACTATAACCCCCACTGTTACTGCATCCTACACCAATATCTCAACTATAACCCCCACTGTTACTGCACCCTACACCTAAATCTCAACTATAACCCCCACTGTTACTGCACCCTACACATAAATCTCAACTATAACCCCCACTGTTACTGCACCCTACACCCATATCTCAACTATAACCCCCACTGTTACTGCATCCTACACCCATATCTCAACTATAACCACTACTGTTACTGCACCCTACACCCATATCTCAACTATAACCCCCACTGTTACTGCACCCTACACCCATATCTCAACTATAACCCCCACTGTTACTGCACCCTACACCCATATCTCAACTATAACCCCTACTGTTACTGCACCCTACATCCATATCTCAACTATAACCCCCACTGTTACTGCACCCTACACCCATATCTCAACTATAACCCCACTGTTACTGCATCCTACACCCATATCTCAACTATAACCCCCACTCTTACTGCACCCTACAACCTTATCTCAACTATAACCCCCACTGTTACTGCACCCTACACCCATATCTCAACTATAACCCCCACTGTTACTGCATCCTACACCCCTATCTCAACTATAACCCCCACTGTTACTGCACCCTACACCCATATCTCAACTATAACCCCTACTTTTACTGCACCCTACACCCATATCTTGACTATAACCCAAACTGTTACTGCACCCTACACCCATATCTCAACTATAACCCCCCACTGTTACTGCACCCTACACCTAAATCTCAACTATAACCCCCACTGTTACTGCAACCTACACCCATATCTCAACTATAACCCCCACTGTTACTGCACCCTACACCCATATCTCAACTATAACCCCCACTGTTACTGCACCCTACACCCATATCTCAACTATAACCCCCACTGTTACTGCATCCTACACCCCTATCTCAACTATAACCCCCACTGTTACTGCACCCTACACCCATTTCTCAAATATAACCCCTACTGTTACTGCACCCTACACCCACATCTAAACTATAACCCCCACTGTTACTGGATCCTACACCCATATCTCAACTATAACCCCCAATGTTACTGCACCCTACACCCATATCTAAACTATAACCCCTACTGTTACTGCACCCTACACCCATATCTCAACTATAACCCCCAATGTTACTGCACCCTACACCCATATCTAAACTATAACCCCTACTGTTACTGCACCCTACACCCATATCTCAACTATAACCCCCACTGTTACTGCACCCTACACCCATATCTCAACTATAACCCCTACTGTTACTGCACCCTACACCTAAATCTCAACTATAACCCCCACTGTTACTGCACCCTACACCCATATCTCAACTATAACCCACACTGTTACTGCACCCATATCTCAACTATAACCCCCACTGTTACTGCACCCTACACCCATTTCTCAACTACAACCCCCACTGTTACTGCATCTTACACCCATATCTCAACTATAACCCCCACTGTTACTGCATCCTACACCCCTATCTCAACTATAACCCCTACTGTTACTGCACCCTACACCCATATCTCAACCAATACCCCCACTGTTACTGCACCCTAAACCCATATCTGAACTATAACCCCCACTGTTACTGCACCCTACACCCATATCTCAACTATAACCCCCACTGTTACTGCACCCTACACCCATATCTCAACTATAAACCCCACTGTTACTGCACCCTACACCCATATCTCAACTTAAACCCCTACTGTTACTGCACCCTACATCCATATCTCAAATATAACCCCCACTGTTACTGCATCCTACACCCATATCTCAACTATAACCCCCACTCTTACTGCACCCTACACCCATATCTCAACTATAACCCCCACTGTTACTGCACCCTACACCTAAATCTCAACTATAACCCCCACTGTTACTGCACCCTACACCCATATCTCAACTATAACCCCCACTGTTACTGCACCCATATCTCAACTATAACCCCCACTGTTACTGCACCCTACACCCATTTCTCAACTACAACCCCCACTGTTACTGCATCTTACACCCATATCTCAACTATAACCCCCACTGTTACTGCATCCTACACCCCTATCTCAACTATAACCCCTACTGTTACTGCACCCTACACCCATATCTCAACTATAACCCCCACTGTTACTGCATCCTACACCCATATCTCAACTATAACCACTACTGTTACTGCACCCTACACCCATATCTCAACTATAACCCCCACTGTTACTGCACCCTACACCCATATCTCAACTATAACCCCCACTGTTACTGCAGCCTACACCCATATCTCAACTATAACCCCTACTGTTACTGCACCCTACATCCATATCTCAAATATAACCCCCACTGTTACTGCACCCTACACCCATATCTCAACTATAACCCCCACTGTTACTGCATCCTACACCCATATCTCAACTATAACCCCCACTTTTACTGCACCCTACACCCATATCTCAACTATAACCCCCACTGTTACTGCACCCTACACCCATATCTCAACTATAACCCCCACTGTTACTGCATCCTACACCCCTATCTCAACTATAACCCCCACTGTTACTGCACCCTACACCTAAATCTCAACTTTAACCCCCACTGTTACTGCATCATACACCGATATCTCAACTATAACCCCCACTGTTACTGCACCCTACACCCATATCTCAACTATAACCCCCACTGTTACTGCACCCTACACCCATATCTCAACTATAACCCCCACTGTTACTGCACCCTACACCCATATCTCAACTATAACCCCCACTGTTACTGCATCCTACACCCCTATCTCAACTATAACCCCCACTGTTACTGCACCCTACACCCATTTCTCAACTATAACCCCTACTGTTACTGCACCCTACACCCACATCTAAACTATAACCCCCACTGTTACTGCATCCTACACCCATATCTCAACTATAACCCCCAATGTTAATGCACCCTACACCCATATATCAGCTATAACCCCTACTGTTAATGCACCCTACACCCATATCTCAACTATAACCCCCACAGTTACTGCACCCTACACCCATATCTCAACTATAACCCCTACTGTTACTGCACACTACACCCATATCTCAACTATAACCCCTACTGTTACTGCACCCTACACCTAAATCTCAACTATAACCCCTACTGTTACTGCACCCTACACCCATATCTCAACTATAACCCCCACTGTTACTGCACCGATATCTCAACTATAACCCCCACTGTTACTGCACCCTACACCCATATCTCAACTATAACCCCCAATGTTACTGCACCCTACACCCATATCTCAACTATAACCCCTACTGTTACTGCACCCTACACCCATATCTCAACCAATACCCCCACTGTTACTTCACCCTACACCCATATCTCAACTATAACCCCCACTGTTACTGCACCCTACACCCATATCTCAACTATAACCCCTACTGTTACTGCACCCTACACCCATATCTCAACTATAACCCCCACTGTTACTGCACCCTACACCCCTATCTCAACTTTAACCCCCACTGTTACTGCACCCTACACCCATATCTCAACTATAACCCCTACTGTTACTGCACCCTACACATAAATCTCAACTATAACCCCCACTGTTACTGCACCCTACACCCATATCTCAACTATAACCCCCACTGTTACTGCATCCTACACCCATATCTCAACTATAACCACTACTGTTACTGCACCCTACACCCATATCTCAACTATAACCCCCACTGTTACTGCACCCTATACCCATATCTCAACTATAACCCCCACTGTTACTGCACCCTACACCCATATCTCAACTATAACCCCTACTGTTACTGCACCCTACATCCATATCTCAACTATAACCCCCACTGTTACTGCACCCTACACCCATATCTCAACTATAACCCCCACTGTTACTGCATCCTACACCCATATCTCAACTATAACCCCCACTCTTACTGCACCCTACACCCTTATCTCAACTATAACCCCCACTGTTACTGCACCCTACACCCATATCTCAACTATAACCCCCACTGTTACTGCATCCTACACCCCTATCTCAACTATAACCCCCATTGTTACTGCACCCTACACCCATATCTTGACTATAACCCAAACTGTTACTGCACCCTACACCCATATCTCAACTATAACCCCCACTGTTACTGCACCCTACACCTAAATCTCAACTATAACCCCCACTGTTACTGCATCCTACACCCATATCTCAACTATAACCCCCACTGTTACTGCACCCTACACCCATATCTCAACTATAACCCCCACTGTTACTGCATCCTACACCCATATCTCAACTATAACCCCCACTGTTACTGCATCCTACACCCATATCTCAACTATGACCCCCACTCTTATTGCACCCTACACCCATATCTCAACTATAACCACCACTGTTACTGCACCCTACACCCATAACTCAACTATAACCCCTACTGTTACTGCACCATACACCCATCTCTCAACTATAACCCCCATTGTTAATGCACCCTACACACATATCTCAACTATAACCCCACTGTTACTGCATCCTACACCCATATCTCAACTATAACCCCCACTCTTACTGCACCCTACACCCTTATCTCAACTATAACCCCCACTGTTACTGCACCCTACACCCATATCTCAACTATAACCCCCACTGTTACTGCATCCTACACCCCTATCTCAACTATAACCCCCACTGTTACTGCACCCTACACCCATATCTTGACTATAACCCAAACTGTTAAAGCACCCTACACCCATATCTCAACTATAACCCCCACTGTTACTGCACCCTACACCTAAATCTCAACTATAACCCCCACTGTTACTGCAACCTACACCCATATCTCAACTATAACCCCCACTGTTACTGCACCCTACACCCATATCTCAACTATAACCCCCACTGTTACTGCACCCTACACCCATATCTCAACTATAACCCCCACTGTTACTGCACCCTACACCCATATCTCAACTATAACCCCCACTGTTACTGCATCCTACACCCCTATCTCAACTATAACCCCCACTGTTACTGCACCCTACATCCATATCTCAAATATAACCCCCACTGTTACTGCATCCTACACCCATATCTCAACTATAACCCCCACTCTTACTGCACCCTACACCCATATCTCAACTATAACCCCCACTGTTACTGCACCCTAAACCTAAATCTCAACTATAACCCCCACTGTTACTGCACCCTACACCCATATCTCAACTATAACCCCCACTGTTACTGCACCCATATCTCAACTATAACCCCCACTGTTACTGCACCCTACACCCATTTCTCAACTACAACCCCCACTGTTACTGCATCTTACACCCATATCTCAACTATAACCCCCACTGTTACTGCATCCTACACCCCTATCTCAACTATAACCCCTACTGTTACTGCACCCTACACCCATATCTCAACTATAACCCCCACTGTTACTGCATCCTACACCCATATCTCAACTATAACCACTACTGTTACTGCACCCTACACCCATATCTCAACTATAACCCCCACTGTTACTGCACCCTACACCCATATCTCAACTATAACCCCCACTGTTACTGCAGCCTACACCCATATCTCAACTATAACCCCTACTGTTACTGCACCCTACATCCATATCTCAAATATAACCCCCACTGTTACTGCACCCTACACCCATATCTCAACTATAACCCCCACTGTTACTGCATCCTACACCCATATCTCAACTATAACCCCCACTTTTACTGCACCCTACACCCATATCTCAACTATAACCCCCACTGTTACTGCACCCTACACCCATATCTCAACTATAACCCCCACTGTTACTGCATCCTACACCCCTATCTCAACTATAACCCCCACTGTTACTGCACCCTACACCTAAATCTCAACTTTAACCCCCACTGTTACTGCATCATACACCGATATCTCAACTATAACCCCCACTGTTACTGCACCCTACACCCATATCTCAACTATAACCCCCACTGTTACTGCACCCTACACCCATATCTCAACTATAACCCCCACTGTTACTGCACCCTACACCCATATCTCAACTATAACCCCCACTGTTACTGCATCCTACACCCTTATCTCAACTATAACCCCCACTGTTACTGCACCCTACACCCATTTCTCAACTATAACCCCTACTGTTACTGCACCCTACACCCACATCTAAACTATAACCCCCACTGTTACTGCATCCTACACCCATATCTCAACTATAACCCCCAATGTTAATGCACCCTACACCCATATATCAGCAATAACCCCTACTGTTAATGCACCCTACACCCATATCTCAACTATAACCCCCACAGTTACTGCACCCTACACCCATATCTCAACTATAACCCCTACTGTTACTGCACACTACACCCATATCTCAACTATAACCCCTACTGTTACTGCACCCTACACCTAAATCTCAACTATAACCCCTACTGTTACTGCACCCTACACCCATATCTCAACTATAACCCCCACTGTTACTGCACCCATATCTCAACTATAACCCCCACTGTTACTGCACCCTACACCCATATCTCAACTATAACCCCCAATGTTACTGCACCCTACACCCATATCTCAACTATAACCCCTACTGTTACTGCACCCTACACCCATATCTCAACCAATACCCCCACTGTTACTTCACCCTACACCCATATCTCAACTATAACCCCCACTGTTACTGCACCCTACACCCATATCTCAACTATAACCCCTACTGTTACTGCACCCTACACCCATATCTCAACTATAACCCCCACTGTTACTGCACCCTACACCCCTATCTCAACTTTAACCCCCACTGTTACTGCACCCTACACCCATATCTCAACTATAACCCCTACTGTTACTGCACCCTACACATAAATCTCAACTATAACCCCCACTGTTACTGCACCCTACACCCATATCTCAACTATAACCCCCACTGTTACTGCATCCTACACCCATATCTCAACTATAACCACTACTGTTACTGCACCCTACACCCATATCTCAACTATAACCCCCACTGTTACTGCACCCTATACCCATATCTCAACTATAACCCCCACTGTTACTGCACCCTACACCCATATCTCAACTATAACCCCTACTGTTACTGCACCCTACATCCATATCTCAACTATAACCCCCACTGTTACTGCACCCTACACCCATATCTCAACTATAACCCCTACTGTTACTGCACCCTACACCTAAATCTCAACTATAACCCCCACTGTTACTGCACCCTACACCCATATCTCAACTATAACCCACACTGTTACTGCACCCATATCTCAACTATAACCCCCACTGTTACTGCACCCTACACCCATTTCTCAACTACAACCCCCACTGTTACTGCATCTTACACCCATATCTCAACTATAACCCCCACTGTTACTGCATCCTACACCCCTATCTCAACTATAACCCCTACTGTTACTGCACCCTACACCCATATCTCAACCAATACCCCCACTGTTACTGCACCCTAAACCCATATCTGAACTATAACCCCCACTGTTACTGCACCCTACACCCATATCTCAACTATAACCCCCACTGTTACTGCACCCTACACCCATATCTCAACTATAAACCCCACTGTTACTGCACCCTACACCCATATCTCAACTTAAACCCCTACTGTTACTGCACCCTACATCCATATCTCAAATATAACCCCCACTGTTACTGCATCCTACACCCATATCTCAACTATAACCCCCACTCTTACTGCACCCTACACCCATATCTCAACTATAACCCCCACTGTTACTGCACCCTACACCTAAATCTCAACTATAACCCCCACTGTTACTGCACCCTACACCCATATCTCAACTATAACCCCCACTGTTACTGCACCCATATCTCAACTATAACCCCCACTGTTACTGCACCCTACACCCATTTCTCAACTACAACCCCCACTGTTACTGCATCTTACACCCATATCTCAACTATAACCCCCACTGTTACTGCATCCTACACCCCTATCTCAACTATAACCCCTACTGTTACTGCACCCTACACCCATATCTCAACTATAACCCCCACTGTTACTGCATCCTACACCCATATCTCAACTATAACCACTACTGTTACTGCACCCTACACCCATATCTCAACTATAACCCCCACTGTTACTGCACCCTACACCCATATCTCAACTATAACCCCCACTGTTACTGCAGCCTACACCCATATCTCAACTATAACCCCTACTGTTACTGCACCCTACATCCATATCTCAAATATAACCCCCACTGTTACTGCACCCTACACCCATATCTCAACTATAACCCCCACTGTTACTGCACCCTACACCCATATCTCAACTATAACCCCCACTGTTACTGCATCCTACACCCCTATCTCAACTATAACCCCCACTGTTACTGCACCCTACACCTAAATCTCAACTTTAACCCCCACTGTTACTGCATCATACACCGATATCTCAACTATAACCCCCACTGTTACTGCACCCTACACCCATATCTCAACTATAACCCCCACTGTTACTGCACCCTACACCCATATCTCAACTATAACCCCCACTGTTACTGCACCCTACACCCATATCTCAACTATAACCCCCACTGTTACTGCATCCTACACCCCTATCTCAACTATAACCCCCACTGTTACTGCACCCTACACCCATTTCTCAACTATAACCCCTACTGTTACTGCACCCTACACCCACATCTAAACTATAACCCCCACTGTTACTGCATCATACACCCATATCTCAACTATAACCCACAATGTTAATGCACCCTACACCCATATATCAGCTATAACCCCTACTGTTAATGCACTCTACACCCATATCTCAACTATAACCCCCACAGTTACTGCACCCTACACCCATATCTCAACTATAACCCCTACTGTTACTGCACACTACACCCATATCTCAACTATAACCCCTACTGTTACTGCACCCTACACCTAAATCTCAACTATAACCCCTACTGTTACTGCACCCTACACCCATATCTCAACTATAACCCCCACTGTTACTGCACCGATATCTCAACTATAACCCCCACTGTTACTGCACCCTACACCCATATCTCAACTATAACCCCCAATGTTACTGCACCCTACACCCATATCTCAACTATAACCCCTACTGTTACTGCACCCTACACCCATATCTCAACCAATACCCCCACTGTTACTTCACCCTACACCCATATCTCAACTATAACCCCCACTGTTACTGCACCCTACACCCATATCTCAACTATAACCCCTACTGTTACTGCACCCTACACCCATATCTCAACTATAACCCCCACTGTTACTGCACCCTACACCCCTATCTCAACTTTAACCCCCACTGTTACTGCACCCTACACCCATATCTCAACTATAACCCCTACTGTTACTGCACCCTACACATAAATCTCAACTATAACCCCCACTGTTACTGCACCCTACACCCATATCTCAACTATAACCCCCACTGTTACTGCATCCTACACCCATATCTCAACTATAACCACTACTGTTACTGCACCCTATACCCATATCTCAACTATAACCCCCACTGTTACTGCACCCTATACCCATATCTCAACTATAACCCCCACTGTTACTGCACCCTACACCCATATCTCAACTATAACCCCTACTGTTACTGCACCCTACATCCATATCTCAACTATAACCCCCACTGTTACTGCACCCTACACCCATATCTCAACTATAACCCCCACTGTTACTGCATCCTACACCCATATCTCAACTATAACCCCCACTCTTACTGCACCCTACACCCTTATCTCAACTATAACCCCCACTGTTACTGCACCCTACACCCATATCTCAACTATAACCCCCACTGTTACTGCATCCTACACCCCTATCTCAACTATAACCCCCATTGTTACTGCACCCTACACCCATATCTTGACTATAACCCAAACTGTTACTGCACCCTACACCCATATCTCAACTATAACCCCCACTGTTACTGCACCCTACACCTAAATCTCAACTATAACCCCCACTGTTACTGCATCCTACACCCATATCTCAACTATAACCCCCACTGTTACTGCACCCTACACCCATATCTCAACTATAACCCCCACTGTTACTGCATCCTACACCCATATCTCAACTATAACCCCCACTGTTACTGCATCCTACACCCATATCTCAACTATGACCCCCACTCTTATTGCACCCTACACCCATATCTCAACTATAACCACCACTGTTACTGCACCCTACACCCATAACTCAACTATAACCCCTACTGTTACTGCACCATACACCCATCTCTCAACTATAACCCCCATTGTTAATGCACCCTACACACATATCTCAACTATAACCCCACTGTTACTGCATCCTACACCCATATCTCAACTATAACCCCCACTCTTACTGCACCCTACACCCTTATCTCAACTATAACCCCCACTGTTACTGCACCCTACACCCATATCTCAACTATAACCCCCACTGTTACTGCATCCTACACCCCTATCTCAACTATAACCCCCACTGTTACTGCACCCTACACCCATATCTTGACTATAACCCAAACTGTTACAGCACCCTACACCCATATCTCAACTATAACCCCCACTGTTACTGCACCCTACACCTAAATCTCAACTATAACCCCCACTGTTACTGCAACCTACACCCATATCTCAACTATAACCCCCACTGTTACTGCACCCTACACCCATATCTCAACTATAACCCCCACTGTTACTGCACCCTACACCCATATCTCAACTATAACCCCCACTGTTACTGCACCCTACACCCATATCTCAACTATAACCCCCACTGTTACTGCATCCTACACCCCTATCTCAACTATAACCCCCACTGTTACTGCACCCTACATCCATATCTCAAATATAACCCCCACTGTTACTGCATCCTACACCCATATCTCAACTATAACCCCCACTCTTACTGCACCCTACACCCATATCTCAACTATAACCCCCACTGTTACTGCACCCTACACCTAAATCTCAACTATAACCCCCACTGTTACTGCACCCTACACCCATATCTCAACTATAACCCCCACTGTTACTGCACCCATATCTCAACTATAACCCCCACTGTTACTGCACCCTACACCCATTTCTCAACTACAACCCCCACTGTTACTGCATCTTACACCCATATCTCAACTATAACCCCCACTGTTACTGCATCCTACACCCCTATCTCAACTATAACCCCTACTGTTACTGCACCCTACACCCATATCTCAACTATAACCCCCACTGTTACTGCATCCTACACCCATATCTCAACTATAACCACTACTGTTACTGCACCCTACACCCATATCTCAACTATAACCCCCACTGTTACTGCACCCTACACCCATATCTCAACTATAACCCCCACTGTTACTGCATCCTACACCCATATCTCAACTATAACCCCCACTTTTACTGCACCCTACACCCATATCTCAACTATAATCCCCACTGTTACTGCACCCTACACCCATATCTCAACTATAACCCCCACTGTTACTGCATCCTACACCCCTATCTCAACTATAACCCCCACTGTTACTGCACCCTACACCTAAATCTCAACTTTAACCCCCACTGTTACTGCATCATACACCGATATCTCAACTATAACCCCCACTGTTACTGCACCCTACACCCATATCTCAACTATAACCCCCACTGTTACTGCACCCTACACCCATATCTCAACTATAACCCCCACTGTTACTGCACCCTACACCCATATCTCAACTATAACCCCCACTGTTACTGCATCCTACACCCCTATCTCAACTATAACCCCCACTGTTACTGCACCCTACACCCATTTCTCAACTATAACCCCTACTGTTACTGCACCCTACACCCACATCTAAACTATAACCCCCACTGTTACTGCATCCTACACCCATATCTCAACTATAACCCCCAATGTTAATGCACCCTACACCCATATATCAGCAATAACCCCTACTGTTAATGCACCCTACACCCATATCTCAACTATAACCCCCACAGTTACTGCACCCTACACCCATATCTCAACTATAACCCCTACTGTTACTGCACACTACACCCATATCTCAACTATAACCCCTACTGTTACTGCACCCTACACCTAAATCTCAACTATAACCCCTACTGTTACTGCACCCTACACCCATATCTCAACTATAACCCCCACTGTTACTGCACCCATATCTCAACTATAACCCCCACTGTTACTGCACCCTACACCCATATCTCAACTATAACCCCCAATGTTACTGCACCCTACACCCATATCTCAACTATAACCCCTACTGTTACTGCACCCTACACCCATATCTCAACCAATACCCCCACTGTTACTTCACCCTACACCCATATCTCAACTATAACCCCCACTGTTACTGCACCCTACACCCATATCTCAACTATAACCCCTACTGTTACTGCACCCTACACCCATATCTCAACTATAACCCCCACTGTTACTGCACCCTACACCCCTATCTCAACTTTAACCCCCACTGTTACTGCACCCTACACCCATATCTCAACTATAACCCCTACTGTTACTGCACCCTACACATAAATCTCAACTATAACCCCCACTGTTACTGCACCCTACACCCATATCTCAACTATAACCCCCACTGTTACTGCATCCTACACCCATATCTCAACTATAACCACTACTGTTACTGCACCCTACACCCATATCTCAACTATAACCCCCACTGTTACTGCACCCTATACCCATATCTCAACTATAACCCCCACTGTTACTGCACCCTACACCCATATCTCAACTATAACCCCTACTGTTACTGCACCCTACATCCATATCTCAACTATAACCCCCACTGTTACTGCACCCTACACCCATATCTCAACTATAACCCCCACTGTTACTGCATCCTACACCCATATCTCAACTATAACCCCCACTCTTACTGCACCCTACACCCTTATCTCAACTATAACCCCCACTGTTACTGCACCCTACACCCATATCTCAACTATAACCCCCACTGTTACTGCATCCTACACCCCTATCTCAACTATAACCCCCATTGTTACTGCACCCTACACCCATATCTTGACTATAACCCAAACTGTTACTGCACCCTACACCCATATCTCAACTATAACCCCCACTGTTACTGCACCCTACACCTAAATCTCAACTATAACCCCCACTGTTACTGCATCCTACACCCATATCTCAACTATAACCCCCACTGTTACTGCACCCTACACCCATATCTCAACTATAACCCCCACTGTTACTGCATCCTACACCCATATCTCAACTATAACCCCCACTGTTACTGCATCCTACACCCATATCTCAACTATGACCCCCACTCTTATTGCACCCTACACCCATATCTCAACTATAACCACCACTGTTACTGCACCCTACACCCATAACTCAACTATAACCCCTACTGTTACTGCACCATACACCCATCTCTCAACTATAACCCCCATTGTTAATGCACCCTACACACATATCTCAACTATAACCCCACTGTTACTGCATCCTACACCCATATCTCAACTATAACCCCCACTCTTACTGCACCCTACACCCTTATCTCAACTATAACCCCCACTGTTACTGCACCCTACACCCATATCTCAACTATAACCCCCACTGTTACTGCATCCTACACCCCTATCTCAACTATAACCCCCACTGTTACTGCACCCTACACCCATATCTTGACTATAACCCAAACTGTTACAGCACCCTACACCCATATCTCAACTATAACCCCCACTGTTACTGCACCCTACACCTAAATCTCAACTATAACCCCCACTGTTACTGCAACCTACACCCATATCTCAACTATAACCCCCACTGTTACTGCACCCTACACCCATATCTCAACTATAACCCCCACTGTTACTGCACCCTACACCCATATCTCAACTATAACCCCCACTGTTACTGCACCCTACACCCATATCTCAACTATAACCCCCACTGTTACTGCATCCTACACCCCTATCTCAACTATAACCCCCACTGTTACTGCACCCTACACCCATTTCTCAACTATAACCCCTACTGTTACTGCACCCTACACCCACATCTCAACTATAACCCCCACTGTTACTGGATCCTACACCCATATCTCAACTATAACCCCCAATGTTACTGCACCCTACACCCATATCTCAACTATAACCCCTACTGTTACTGCACCCTACACCCATATCTCAACTATAACCCCCACTGTTACTGCACCCTACACCCATATCTCAACTATAACCCCTACTGTTACTGCACACTACACCCATATCTCAACTATAACTCCTACTGTTACTGCACCCTACACCTAAATCTCAACTATAACCCCCACTGTTACTGCACCCTACACCCATATCTCAACTATAACCCCCACTGTTACTGCACCCATATCTCAACTATAACCCCCACTGTTACTGCACCCTACATCCATTTCTCAACTACAACCCCCACTGTTACTGCATCTTACACCCATATCTCAACTATAACCCCCACTGTTACTGCATCCTACACCCCTATCTCAACTATAACCCCTACTGTTACTGCACCCTACACCCATATCTCAACCAATACCCCCACTGTTACTGCACCCTACACCCATATCTGAACTATAACCCCCACTGTTACTGCACCCTACATCCATATCTCAAATATAACCCCCACTGTTACTGCACCCTACACCCATATCTCAACTATAACCCCCACTGTTACTGCATCCTACACCCATATCTCAACTATAACCCCCACTCTTACTGCACCCTACACCCATATCTCAACTATAACCCCCACTGTTACTGCACCCTACACCTAAATCTCAACTATAACCCCCACTGTTACTGCACCCTACACCCATATCTCAACTATAACCCCCACTGTTACTGCACCCATATCTCAACTATAACCCCCACTGTTACTGCACCCTACACCCATTTCTCAACTACAACCCCCACTGTTACTGCATCTTACACCCATATCTCAACTATAACCCCCACTGTTACTGCATCCTACACCCCTATCTCAACTATAACCCATACTGTTACTGCACCCTACACCCATATCTCAACTATAACCCCCACTGTTACTGCATCCTACACCCATATCTCAACTATAACCCCTACTGTTACTGCACCCTACATCCATATCTCAAATATAACCCCCACTGTTACTGCACCCTACACCCATATCTCAACTATAACCCCCACTGTTACTGCATCCTACACCCATATCTCAACTATAACCCCCACTCTTACTGCACCCTACACCCATATCTCAACTATAACCCCCACTGTTACTGCACCCTACACCCATATCTCAACTATAACCCCCACTGTTACTGCATCCTACACCCCTATCTCAACTATAACCCCCACTGTTACTGCACCCTACACCTAAATCTCAACTATAACCCCCACTGTTACTGCATCCTACACCGATATCTCAACTATAACCCCCACTGTTACTGCACCCTACACCCATATCTCAACTATAACCCCCACTGTTACTGCACCCTACACCCATATCTCAACTATAACCCCCACTGTTACTGCACCCTACACCCATATCTCAACTATAACCCCCACTGTTACTGCATCCTACACCCCTATCTCAACTATAACCCCCACTGTTACTGCACCCTACACCCATTTCTCAACTATAACCCCTACTGTTACTGCACCCTACACCCACATCTAAACTATAACCCCCACTGTTACTGCACCCTACACCCATATCTCAACTATAACCCCTACTGTTACTGCACACTACACCCATATCTCAACTATAACCCCTACTGTTACTGCACCCTACACCTAAATCTCAACTATAACCCCTACTGTTACTGCACCCTACACCCATATCTCAACTATAACCCCCACTGTTACTGCACCCATATCTCAACTATAACCCCCACTGTTACTGCACCCTACACCCATATCTCAACTATAACCCCTACTGTTACTGCACCCTACACCCATATCTCAACCAATACCCCCACTGTTACTTCACCCTACACCCATATCTCAACTATAACCCCCACTGTTACTGCACCCTACACCCATATCTCAACTATAACCCCTACTGTTACTGCACCCTACACCCATATCTCAACTATAACCCCCACTGTTACTGCACCCTACACCCCTATCACAACTTTAACCCCCACTGTTACTGCACCCTACACCCATATCTCAACTATAACCCCTACTGTTACTGCACCCTACACATAAATCTCAACTATAACCCCCACTGTTACTGCACCCTACACCCATATCTCAACTATAACCCCCACTGTTACTGCATCCTACACCCATATCTCAACTATAACCACTACTGTTACTGCACCCTACACCCATATCTCAACTATAACCCCCACTGTTACTGCACCCTATACCCATATCTCAACTATAACCCCCACTGTTACTGCACCCTACACCCATATCTCAACTATAACCCCTACTGTTACTGCACCCTACATCCATATCTCAACTATAACCCCCACTGTTACTGCACCCTACACCCATATCTCAACTATAACCCCCACTGTTACTGCATCCTACACCCATATCTCAACTATAACCCCCACTCTTACTGCACCCTACACCCTTATCTGAACTATAACCCCCACTGTTACTGCACCCTACACCCATATCTCAACTATAACCCCCACTGTTACTGCATCCTACACCCCTATCTCAACTATAACCCCCATTGTTACTGCACCCTACACCCATATCTTGACTATAACCCAAACTGTTACTGCACCCTACACCAATATCTCAACTATAACCCCCACTGTTACTGCACCCTACACCTAAATCTCAACTATAACCCCCACTGTTACTGCATCCTACACCCATATCTCAACTATAACCCCCACTGTTACTGCACCCTACACCCATATCTCAACTATAACCCCCACTGTTACTGCATCCTACACCCATATCTCAACTATAACCCCCACTGTTACTGCATCCTACACCCATATCTCAACTATGACCCCCACTCTTATTGCACCCTACACCCATATCTCAACTATAACCACCACTGTTACTGCACCCTACACCCATAACTCAACTATAACCCCTACTGTTACTGCACCATACACCCATCTCTCAACTATAACCCCCATTGTTACTGCACCCTACACACATATCTCAACTATAACCCCCACTGTTACTGCACCCTACACCCATATCTCAACTATAACCCCCACTGTTACTGCACCCTACACCCATATCTCAACTATAACCCCCACTGTTACTGCACCCTACACCCATATCTCAACTATAACCCCTACTGTTACTGCACCCTACACCCATATCTCAACTATAACCCCCACTGTTACTGCATCCTACACCCATATCTCAACTATAACCCCCACTGTTACTGCACCCTACACCTAAATCTCAACTATAACCCCCACTGTTACTGCACCCTACACCCATATCTCAACTATAACCCCCACTGTTACTGCACCCAACACCCATATCTCAACTATAACCCCCACTGTTACTGCATCCTACACCCATATCTCAACTATAACCCCCACTGTTACTGCATCTTACACCCATATCTCAACTATAACCCCCACTGTTACTGCACCCTACACCCATATCTCAACTGTAACCCCTACTGTTACTGCACACTACACCCATATCTCAACTATAACCCCCACTGTTACTGCACCCTACACCCATATCTCAACCATAACCCCCACTGTTACTGCACCCTACACCCCTATCTCAACTATAACCCCCACTGTTACTGAACCCTACACCCATATCTCAACTATAACCCCCACTGTTACTGCATCCTACACCCATATCTCAACTATAACCCCCACTGTTACTGCAGCCTACACCCATATCTCAACTATAACCCCTACTGTTACTGAACACTACACCCATATCTCAACTATAACCCCTACTGTTACTGCACCCTACAAATAAATCTCAACTATAACCCCCACTGTTACTGCACCCTACACCCATATCTCAACTATAACCCCCACTGTTACTGCACCCATATCTCAACTATAACCCCCACTGTTACTGCACCCTACACCCATATCTCAACTACAACCCCCACTGTTACTGCACCCTACACCCATATCTCAACTATAACCCCCACTGTTACTGCACCCTACACCGATATCTCAACTATAACCCCCACTGTTACTGCTCCATACACCCCTATCTCAACTATAACCCCCACTGTTACTGCACCCTACACCCATATCTCAACTATAACCCCTACTGTTATTGCACCCTACACCCATAACTCAACTATAACCCCCACTGTTACTGCACCGTACACCTAAATCTCAACTATAACCCCCACTGTTACTGCACCCTACACCCATATCTCAACTATAACCCCCACTGTTACTGCATCCTACACCCATATCTCAACTATAACCCCCACTGTTACTGCACCCTACACCCATATCTCAACTATAACCCCCACTCTTACTGCACCCTACACCCATATCTCAACTATAACCCCCACTGTTACTGCATCCTACACCAATATCTCAACTATAACCCCCACTGTTACTGCACCCTACACCTAAATCTCAACTATAACCCCCACTGTTACTGCACCCTAAACCCATATCTCAACTATAACCCCCACTGTTACTGCACCCTACACCCATTTCTCAACCATAACCCCCACTGTTACTGCACCCTACACCCCTATCTCAACTATAACCCCCACTGTTACTGCACCCTACACCCATATCTCAACTATAACCCCCACTGCTACTGCACCCTATACCCATATCTCAACTATAACCCCTACTGTTACTGCACCCTACACCCATATCTCAACTATAACCACCACTGTTACTGCACCCTACACCCATATCTCAACTATAACCCCTACTGTTACTGCACCATACACCCATATCTCAACTATAACCCCCAGTGTTACTGCACCCTACACACATATCTCAACTATAACCCCCACTGTTACTGCACCCTACACCCATATCTCAACTATAACCCCCACTGTTACTGCACCCTACACCCATATCTCAACTATAACCCCCACTGTTACTGCATCTTACACCCACATCTCAACTATAACCCCCAATGTTACTGCACCCTACACCCATATCTCAACTATAACCCCTAATGTTACTGCACCGTACACCCATATCTCAACTATAACCCCCACTGTTACTGCACCCTACACCAATATCTCAACTATAACCCCCACTGTTACTGCACCCTACACCTACATCTCAACTATAACCCCCACTGTTACTGCACCCTAAACCCATATCTCAACTATAACCCCCACTGTTACTGCACCCTACACCCATTTCTCAACCATAACCCCCACTGTTACTGCACCCTACACCCCTATCTCAACTATAACCCCCACTGTTACTGCACCCTACACCCATATCTCAACTATAACCCCCACTGCTACTGCACCCTATACCCATATCTCAACTATAACCCCTACTGTTACTGCACCCTACACCCATGTCTCAACTATAACCACCACTGTTACTGCACCTTACACCCATATCTCAACTATAACCAATACTGATACTGCACCATACACCCATATCTCAACTATAACCCCCAGTGTTACTTCACCCTACACACATATCTCAACTATAACCCCCACTGTTACTGCACCCTACACCCATATCTCAACTATAACCCCCACTGTTACTGCACCCTACACCCATATCTCAACTATAACCCCCACTGTTACTGCACCCTACACCCATATCTCAACTATAACCCCCACTGTTACTGCACCCTACACCCATATCTCAACTATAACCCCCACTGTTACTGCATCTTACACCCACATCTCAACTATAACCCCCACTGTTACTGCACCCTACACCCATATCTCAACTATAACCCCTACTATAACTGCACCCTACACCCATATCTCAACTATAACCCCTACTGTTACTGCACCCTACATCCATATCTCAAATATAACCCCCACTGTTACTGCACCCTACACCCATATCTCAACTATAACCCCCACTGTTACTGCATCCTACACCCATATCTCAACTATAACCCCCACTCTTACTGCACCCTACACCCATATCTCAACTATAACCCCCACTGTTACTGCACCCTACACCCATATCTCAACTATAACCCCCACTGTTACTGCATCCTACACCCCTATCTCAACTATAACCCCCACTGTTACTGCACCCTACACCTAAATCTCAACTATAACCCCCACTGTTACTGCATCCTACACCGATATCTCAACTATAACCCCCACTGTTACTGCACCCTACACCCATATCTCAACTATAACCCCCACTGTTACTGCACCCTACACCCATATCTCAACTATAACCCCCACTGTTACTGCACCCTACACCCATATCTCAACTATAACCCCCACTGTTACTGCATCCTACACCCCTATCTCAACTATAACCCCCACTGTTACTGCACCCTACACCCATTTCTCAACTATAACCCCTACTGTTACTGCACCCTACACCCACATCTAAACTATAACCCCCACTGTTACTGCACCCTACACCCATATCTCAACTATAACCCCTACTGTTACTGCACACTACACCCATATCTCAACTATAACCCCTACTGTTACTGCACCCTACACCTAAATCTCAACTATAACCCCTACTGTTACTGCACCCTACACCCATATCTCAACTATAACCCCCACTGTTACTGCACCCATATCTCAACTATAACCCCCACTGAAACTGCACCCTACACCCATATCTCAACTATAACCCCTACTGTTACTGCACCCTACACCCATATCTCAACCAATACCCCCACTGTTACTTCACCCTACACCCATATCTCAACTATAACCCCCACTGTTACTGCACCCTACACCCATATCTCAACTATAACCCCTACTGTTACTGCACCCTACACCCATATCTCAACTATAACCCCCACTGTTACTGCACCCTACACCCCTATCACAACTTTAACCCCCACTGTTACTGCACCCTACACCCATATCTCAACTATAACCCCTACTGTTACTGCACCCTACACATAAATCTCAACTATAACCCCCACTGTTACTGCACCCTACACCCATATCTCAACTATAACCCCCACTGTTACTGCATCCTACACCCATATCTCAACTATAACCACTACTGTTACTGCACCCTACACCCATATCTCAACTATAACCCCCACTGTTACTGCACCCTATACCCATATCTCAACTATAACCCCCACTGTTACTGCACCCTACACCCATATCTCAACTATAACCCCTACTGTTACTGCACCCTACATCCATATCTCAACTATAACCCCCACTGTTACTGCACCCTACACACATATCTCAACTATAACCCCCACTGTTACTGCATCCTACACCCATATCTCAACTATAACCCCCACTCTTACTGCACCCTACACCCTTATCTGAACTATAACCCCCACTGTTACTGCACCCTACACCCATATCTCAACTATAACCCCCACTGTTACTGCATCCTACACCCCTATCTCAACTATAACCCCCATTGTTACTGCACCCTACACCCATATCTTGACTATAACCCAAACTGTTACTGCACCCTACACCAATATCTCAACTATAACCCCCACTGTTACTGCACCCTACACCTAAATCTCAACTATAACCCCCACTGTTACTGCATCCTAAAACCATATCTCAACTATAACCCCCACTGTTACTGCACCCTACACCCATATCTCAACTATAACCCCCACTGTTACTGCATCCTACACCCATATCTCAACTATAACCCCCACTGTTACTGCATCCTACACCCATATCTCAACTATGACCCCCACTCTTATTGCACCCTACACCCATATCTCAACTATAACCACCACTGTTACTGCACCCTACACCCATAACTCAACTATAACCCCTACTGTTACTGCACCATACACCCATCTCTCAACTATAACCCCCATTGTTACTGCACCCTACACACATATCTCAACTATAACCCCCACTGTTACTGCACCCTACACCCATATCTCAACTATAACCCCCACTGTTACTGCACCCTACACCCATATCTCAACTATAACCCCCACTGTTACTGCACCCTACACCCATATCTCAACTATAACCCCTACTGTTACTGCACCCTACACCCATATCTCAACTATAACCCCCACTGTTACTGCATCCTACACCCATATCTCAACTATAACCCCCACTGTTACTGCACCCTACACCCATATCTCAACTGTAACCCCTACTGTTACTGCACACTACACCCATATCTCAACTATAACCCCCACTGTTACTGCACCCTACACCCATATCTCAACCATAACCCCCACTGTTACTGCACCCTACACCCCTATCTCAACTATAACCCCCACTGTTACTGAACCCTACACCCATATCTCAACTATAACCCCCACTGTTACTGCATCCTACACCCATATCTCAACTATAACCCCCACTGTTACTGCAGCCTACACCCATATCTCAACTATAACCCCTACTGTTACTGAACACTACACCCATATCTCAACTATAACCCCTACTGTTACTGCACCCTACAAATAAATCTCAACTATAACCCCCACTGTTACTGCACCCTACACCCATATCTCAACTATAACCCCCACTGTTACTGCACCCATATCTCAACTATAACCCCCACTGTTACTGCACCCTACACCCATATCTCAACTACAACCCCCACTGTTACTGCACCCTACACCCATATCTCAACTATAACCCCCACTGTTACTGCACCCTACACCGATATCTCAACTATAACCCCCACTGTTACTGCTCCATACACCCCTATCTCAACTATAACCCCCACTGTTACTGCACCCTACACCCATATCTCAACTATAACCCCTACTGTTATTGCACCCTACACCCATAACTCAACTATAACCCCCACTGTTACTGCACCGTACACCTAAATCTCAACTATAACCCCCACTGTTACTGCACCCTACACCCATATCTCAACTATAACCCCCACTGTTACTGCATCCTACACCCATATCTCAACTATAACCCCCACTGTTACTGCACCCTACACCCATATCTCAACTATAACCCCCACTCTTACTGCACCCTACACCCATATCTCAACTATAACCCCCACTGTTACTGCATCCTACACCAATATCTCAACTATAACCCCCACTGTTACTGCACCCTACACCTAAATCTCAACTATAACCCCCACTGTTACTGCACCCTAAACCCATATCTCAACTATAACCCCCACTGTTACTGCACCCTACACCCATTTCTCAACCATAACCCCCACTGTTACTGCACCCTACACCCCTATCTCAACTATAACCCCCACTGTTACTGCACCCTACACCCATATCTCAACTATAACCCCCACTGCTACTGCACCCTATACCCATATCTCAACTATAACCCCTACTGTTACTGCACCCTACACCCATATCTCAACTATAACCACCACTGTTACTGCACCCTACACCCATATCTCAACTATAACCCCTAATGTTACTGCACCATACACACATATCTCAACTATAACCCCCAGTGTTACTGCACCCTACACACATATCTCAACTATAACCCCCACTGTTACTGCACCCTACACCCATATCTCAACTATAACCCCCACTGTTACTGCACCCTACACCCATATCTCAACTATAACCCCCACTGTTACTGCATCTTACACCCACATCTCAACTATAACCCCCAATGTTACTGCACCCTACACCCATATCTCAACTATAACCCCTAATGTTACTGCACCGTACACCCATATCTCAACTATAACCCCCACTGTTACTGCACCCTACACCAATATCTCAACTATAACCCCCACTGTTACTGCACCCTACACCTAAATCTCAACTATAACCCCCACTGTTACTGCACCCTAAACCCATATCTCAACTATAACCCCCACTGTTACTGCACCCTACACCCATTTCTCAACCATAACCCCCACTGTTACTGCACCCTACACCCCTATCTCAACTATAACCCCCACTGTTACTGCACCCTACACCCATATCTCAACTATAACCCCCACTGCTACTGCACCCTATACCCATATCTCAACTATAACCCCTACTGTTACTGCACCCTACACCCATATCTCAACTATAACCACCACTGTTACTGCACCTTACACCCATATCTCAACTTTAACCAATACTGATACTGCACCATACACCCATATCTCAACTATAACCCCCAGTGTTACTTCACCCTACACACATATCTCAACTATAACCCCCACTGTTACTGCACCCTACACCCATATCTCAACTATAACCCCCACTGTTACTGCACCCTACACCCATATCTCAACTATAACCCCCACTGTTACTGCACCCTACACCCATATCTCAACTATAACCCCCACTGTTACTGCACCCTACACCCATATCTCAACTATAACCCCCACTGTTACTGCATCTTACACCCACATCTCAACTATAACCCCCACTGTTACTGCACCCTACACCCATATCTCAACTATAACCCCTACTATTACTGCACCCTACACCCATATCTCAACTATAACCCCCACTGTTACTGCACCCTACACCCATATCTCAACCATAACCCCCACTGTTACTGCAACCTACACCCCTATCTCAACTATAACCCCCACTGTTACTGCACCCTACACCCATATCTCAACTATAACCCCCAATGTTACTGCACCCTATACCCATATCTCAACTATAACCCCTACTGTTACTGCACCCTACACCCATATCTCAACTATAATCACCACTGTTACTGCACCCTACACCCATATCTCAACTATAACCCCCACTGTTATTGCACCCTACACCCATATCTCAACTATAACCCCTACTGTTACTGCACCATACACCCATATCTCAACTATAACCCCCACTGTTACTGCACCCTACACCCATATCTCAACTATAACCCCCACTGTTACTGCACCCTACACCCATATCTCAACTATAACCCCCACTGTTACTGCACCCTACACCCATATCTCAACTATAACCCCCACTGTTACTGCACCCTACACCCATATCTCAACTATAACCCCCACTGTTACTGCACCCTACACCCATATCTCAACTATAACCCCCACTGTTACTGCATCTTACACCCACATCTCAACTATAACCCCCACTGTTACTGCACCCTACACCCATATCTCAACTATAACCCCTACTATTACTGCACCCTACACCCATATCTCAACTATAACCCCCACTGTTACTGCACCCTACACCCATATCTCAACCATAACCCCCACTGTTACTGCAACCTACACCCCTATCTCAACTATAACCCCCACTGTTACTGCACCCTACACCCATATCTCAACTATAACCCCCAATGTTACTGCACCCTATACCCATATCTCAACTATAACCCCTACTGTTACTGCACCCTACACCCATATCTCAACTATAATCACCACTGTTACTGCACCCTACACCCATATCTCAACTATAACCCCCACTGTTATTGCACCCTACACCCATATCTCAACTATAACCCCTACTGTTACTGCACCATACACCCATATCTCAACTATAACCCCCACTGTTACTGCACCCTACACCCATATCTCAACTATAACCCCCACTGTTACTGCACCCTACACCCATATCTCAACTATAACCCCCACTGTTACTGCACCCTACACCCATATCTCAACTATAACCCCCACTGTTACTGCACCCTACACCCATATCTCAACTATAACCCCTACTGTTACTGCACCCTACACCCATATCTCAACTATATCCCCCACTGTTACTGCATCCTACACCCATATCTCAACTATAACCCCCACTGTTACTGCACCCTACACCCATATCTCAACTATAACCCCCACTGTTACTGCACCCTACACCCATATCTCAACTATAACCCCCACTGTTACTGCACCCTACACCCATATCTCAACTATAACCCCTACTGTTACTGCACCCTACACCTAAATCTCAACTATAACCCCCACTGTTACTGCACCCTACACCCATATCTCAACTATAACCCCCACTGTTACTGCATCCTACACCCATATCTCAACTTTAACCTCCAATGTTACTACACCCTATACCCATATCTCAACTATAACCCCTACTGTTACTGCACCCTACACCCATATCTCAACTATAACCCCCAATGTTACTGCACCCTATACTTAAATCTCAACTATAACCCCCACTGTTACTGCACCCTACACACATTTCTCAACTATAACCCCCACTGTTACTGCATCCTACACCCATATCTCAACTATAACCCCCACTGTTACTGCACCCTACACCCATATCTCAACTATAACCCCTACTGTTACTACACACTACACCCATATCTCAACTATAACCCCTACTGTTACTGCACCCTACACCTAAATCTCAACTATAACCCCCACTGTTACTGCACCCTACACCCATATCTCAACTATAACCCCCACTGTTACTGCACCCATATCTCAACTATAACCCCCACTGTTACTGCACCCTACACCCATATCTCAACTACAACCCCCACTGTTACTGAACCCTACACCCATATCTCAACTATAACCCCCACTGTTACTGCATCCTACACCCCTATCTCAACTATAACCCCCTCTGTTACTGCACCCTACACCCATATCTCAACTATAACCCCCACTGTTACTGAATCCTACACACATATCTCAACTATAACCCCCAATGTTACTGCACCCTACACCCCTATCTCAACTATAACCCCCACTGTTACTGCACCCTACACCCATATCTCAACTACAACCCCCACTGTTACTGCATCCTACACCCCTATCTCAACTATAACCCCCTCTGTTACTGCACCCTACACCCATATCTCAACTATAACCCCCACTGTTACTGAATCCTACACCCATATCTCAACTATAACCCCCACTGTTACTGCATCCTACACCCCTATCTCAACTATAACCCCCACTGTTACTGCATCCTACATCCATATCTCAACTATAACCCCCAATGTTACTGCACCCTACACCCATATCTCAACTATAACCCTCACTGTTACTGCACCCATATCTCAACTATAACCCCCACTGTTACTGCACCCTACACCAATATCTCAACTATAACCCCTACTGTTACTGCACCATACACCCATATCTCAACTATAACCCCCAGTGTTACTGCAACCTACACACATATCTCAACTATAACCCCCACTGTTACTGCACCCTACACCCATATCTCAACTATAACCCCCACTGTTACTGCACCCTACACCCATATCTCAACTATAACCCCCACTGTTACTGCATCTTACACCCACATCTCAACTATAACCCCCAATGTTACTGCACCCTACACCCATATCTCAACTATAACCCCTAATGTTACTGCACCGTACACCCATATCTCAACTATAACCCCCACTGTTACTGCACCCTACACCAATATCTCAACTATAACCCCCACTGTTACTGCACCCTACACCTAAATCTCAACTATAACCCCCACTGTTACTGCACCCTAAACCCATATCTCAACTATAACCCCCACTGTTACTGCACCCTACACCCATTTCTCAACCATAACCCCCACTGTTACTGCACCCTACACCCCTATCTCAACTATAACCCCCACTGTTACTGCACCCTACACCCATATCTCAACTATAACCCCCACTGCTACTGCACCCTATACCCATATCTCAACTATAACCCCTACTGTTACTGCACCCTACACCCATATCTCAACTATAACCACCACTGTTACTGCACCTTACACCCATATCTCAACTATAACCAATACTGATACTGCACCATACACCCATATCTCAACTATAACCCCCAGTGTTACTTCACCCTACACACATATCTCAACTATAACCCCCACTGTTACTGCACCCTACACCCATATCTCAACTATAACCCCCACTGTTACTGCACCCTACACCCATATCTCAACTATAACCCCCACTGTTACTGCACCCTACACCCATATCTCAACTATAACCCCCACTGTTACTGCACCCTACACCCATATCTCAACTATAACCCCCACTGTTACTGCATCTTACACCCACATCTCAACTATAACCCCCACTGTTACTGCACCCTACACCCATATCTCAACTATAACCCCTACTATAACTGCACCCTACACCCATATCTCAACTATAACCCCTACTGTTACTGCACCCTACATCCATATCTCAAATATAACCCCCACTGTTACTGCACCCTACACCCATATCTCAACTATAACCCCCACTGTTACTGCATCCTACACCCATATCTCAACTATAACCCCCACTCTTACTGCACCCTACACCCATATCTCAACTATAACCCCCACTGTTACTGCACCCTACACCCATATCTCAACTATAACCCCCACTGTTACTGCATCCTACACCCCTATCTCAACTATAACCCCCACTGTTACTGCACCCTACACCTAAATCTCAACTATAACCCCCACTGTTACTGCATCCTACACCGATATCTCAACTATAACCCCCACTGTTACTGCACCCTACACCCATATCTCAACTATAACCCCCACTGTTACTGCACCCTACACCCATATCTCAACTATAACCCCCACTGTTACTGCACCCTACACCCATATCTCAACTATAACCCCCACTGTTACTGCATCCTACACCCCTATCTCAACTATAACCCCCACTGTTACTGCACCCTACACCCATTTCTCAACTATAACCCCTACTGTTACTGCACCCTACACCCACATCTAAACTATAACCCCCACTGTTACTGCACCCTACACCCATATCTCAACTATAACCCCTACTGTTACTGCACACTACACCCATATCTCAACTATAACCCCTACTGTTACTGCACCCTACACCTAAATCTCAACTATAACCCCTACTGTTACTGCACCCTACACCCATATCTCAACTATAACCCCCACTGTTACTGCACCCATATCTCAACTATAACCCCCACTGAAACTGCACCCTACACCCATATCTCAACTATAACCCCTACTGTTACTGCACCCTACACCCATATCTCAACCAATACCCCCACTGTTACTTCACCCTACACCCATATCTCAACTATAACCCCCACTGTTACTGCACCCTACACCCATATCTCAACTATAACCCCTACTGTTACTGCACCCTACACCCATATCTCAACTATAACCCCCACTGTTACTGCACCCTACACCCCTATCACAACTTTAACCCCCACTGTTACTGCACCCTACACCCATATCTCAACTATAACCCCTACTGTTACTGCACCCTACACATAAATCTCAACTATAACCCCCACTGTTACTGCACCCTACACCCATATCTCAACTATAACCCCCACTGTTACTGCATCCTACACCCATATCTCAACTATAACCACTACTGTTACTGCACCCTACACCCATATCTCAACTATAACCCCCACTGTTACTGCACCCTATACCCATATCTCAACTATAACCCCCACTGTTACTGCACCCTACACCCATATCTCAACTATAACCCCTACTGTTACTGCACCCTACATCCATATCTCAACTATAACCCCCACTGTTACTGCACCCTACACACATATCTCAACTATAACCCCCACTGTTACTGCATCCTACACCCATATCTCAACTATAACCCCCACTCTTACTGCACCCTACACCCTTATCTGAACTATAACCCCCACTGTTACTGCACCCTACACCCATATCTCAACTATAACCCCCACTGTTACTGCATCCTACACCCCTATCTCAACTATAACCCCCATTGTTACTGCACCCTACACCCATATCTTGACTATAACCCAAACTGTTACTGCACCCTACACCAATATCTCAACTATAACCCCCACTGTTACTGCACCCTACACCTAAATCTCAACTATAACCCCCACTGTTACTGCATCCTACACCCATATCTCAACTATAACCCCCACTGTTACTGCACCCTACACCCATATCTCAACTATAACCCCCACTGTTACTGCATCCTACACCCATATCTCAACTATAACCCCCACTGTTACTGCATCCTACACCCATATCTCAACTATGACCCCCACTCTTATTGCACCCTACACCCATATCTCAACTATAACCACCACTGTTACTGCACCCTACACCCATAACTCAACTATAACCCCTACTGTTACTGCACCATACACCCATCTCTCAACTATAACCCCCATTGTTACTGCACCCTACACACATATCTCAACTATAACCCCCACTGTTACTGCACCCTACACCCATATCTCAACTATAACCCCCACTGTTACTGCACCCTACACCCATATCTCAACTATAACCCCCACTGTTACTGCACCCTACACCCATATCTCAACTATAACCCCTACTGTTACTGCACCCTACACCCATATCTCAACTATAACCCCCACTGTTACTGCATCCTACACCCATATCTCAACTATAACCCCCACTGTTACTGCACCCTACACCCATATCTCAACTGTAACCCCTACTGTTACTGCACACTACACCCATATCTCAACTATAACCCCCACTGTTACTGCACCCTACACCCATATCTCAACCATAACCCCCACTGTTACTGCACCCTACACCCCTATCTCAACTATAACCCCCACTGTTACTGAACCCTACACCCATATCTCAACTATAACCCCCACTGTTACTGCATCCTACACCCATATCTCAACTATAACCCCCACTGTTACTGCAGCCTACACCCATATCTCAACTATAACCCCTACTGTTACTGAACACTACACCCATATCTCAACTATAACCCCTACTGTTACTGCACCCTACAAATAAATCTCAACTATAACCCCCACTGTTACTGCACCCTACACCCATATCTCAACTATAACCCCCACTGTTACTGCACCCATATCTCAACTATAACCCCCACTGTTACTGCACCCTACACCCATATCTCAACTACAACCCCCACTGTTACTGCACCCTACACCCATATCTCAACTATAACCCCCACTGTTACTGCACCCTACACCGATATCTCAACTATAACCCCCACTGTTACTGCTCCATACACCCCTATCTCAACTATAACCCCCACTGTTACTGCACCCTACACCCATATCTCAACTATAACCCCTACTGTTATTGCACCCTACACCCATAACTCAACTATAACCCCCACTGTTACTGCACCGTACACCTAAATCTCAACTATAACCCCCACTGTTACTGCACCCTACACCCATATCTCAACTATAACCCCCACTGTTACTGCATCCTACACCCATATCTCAACTATAACCCCCACTGTTACTGCACCCTACACCCATATCTCAACTATAACCCCCACTCTTACTGCACCCTACACCCATATCTCAACTATAACCCCCACTGTTACTGCATCCTACACCAATATCTCAACTATAACCCCCACTGTTACTGCACCCTACACCTAAATCTCAACTATAACCCCCACTGTTACTGCACCCTAAACCCATATCTCAACTATAACCCCCACTGTTACTGCACCCTACACCCATTTCTCAACCATAACCCCCACTGTTACTGCACCCTACACCCCTATCTCAACTATAACCCCCACTGTTACTGCACCCTACACCCATATCTCAACTATAACCCCCACTGCTACTGCACCCTATACCCATATCTCAACTATAACCCCTACTGTTACTGCACCCTACACCCATATCTCAACTATAACCACCACTGTTACTGCACCCTACACCCATATCTCAACTATAACCCCTACTGTTACTGCACCATACACCCATATCTCAACTATAACCCCCAGTGTTACTGCACCCTACACACATATCTCAACTATAACCCCCACTGTTACTGCACCCTACACCCATATCTCAACTATAACCCCCACTGTTACTGCACCCTACACCCATATCTCAACTATAACCCCCACTGTTACTGCATCTTACACCCACATCTCAACTATAATCCCCAATGTTACTGCACCCTACACCCATATCTCAACTATAACCCCTAATGTTACTGCACCGTACACCCATATCTCAACTATAACCCCCACTGTTACTGCACCCTACACCAATATCTCAACTATAACCCCCACTGTTACTGCACCCTACACCTAAATCTCAACTATAACCCCCACTGTTACTGCACCCTAAACCCATATCTCAACTATAACCCCCACTGTTACTGCACCCTACACCCATTTCTCAACCATAACCCCCACTGTTACTGCACCCTACACCCCTATCTCAACTATAACCCCCACTGTTACTGCACCCTACACCCATATCTCAACTATAACCCCCACTGCTACTGCACCCTATACCCATATCTCAACTATAACCCCTACTGTTACTGCACCCTACACCCATATCTCAACTATAACCACCACTGTTACTGCACCTTACACCCATATCTCAACTATAACCAATACTGATACTGCACCATACACCCATATCTCAACTATAACCCCCAGTGTTACTTCACCCTACACACATATCTCAACTATAACCCCCACTGTTACTGCACCCTACACCCATATCTCAACTATAACCCCCACTGTTACTGCACCCTACACCCATATCTCAACTATAACCCCCACTGTTACTGCACCCTACACCCATATCTCAACTATAACCCCCACTGTTACTGCACCCTACACCCATATCTCAACTATAACCCCCACTGTTACTGCATCTTACACCCACATCTCAACTATAACCCCCACTGTTACTGCACCCTACACCCATATCTCAACTATAACCCCTACTATTACTGCACCCTACACCCATATCTCAACTATAACCCCCACTGTTACTGCACCCTACACCCATATCTCAACCATAACCCCCACTGTTACTGCAACCTACACCCCTATCTCAACTATAACCCCCACTGTTACTGCACCCTACACCCATATCTCAACTATAACCCCCAATGTTACTGCACCCTATACCCATATCTCAACTATAACCCCTACTGTTACTGCACCCTACACCCATATCTCAACTATAATCACCACTGTTACTGCACCCTACACCCATATCTCAACTATAACCCCCACTGTTATTGCACCCTACACCCATATCTCAACTATAACCCCTACTGTTACTGCACCATACACCCATATCTCAACTATAACCCCCACTGTTACTGCACCCTACACCCATATCTCAACTATAACCCCCACTGTTACTGCACCCTACACCCATATCTCAACTATAACCCCCACTGTTACTGCACCCTACACCCATATCTCAACTATAACCCCCACTGTTACTGCACCCTACACCCATATCTCAACTATAACCCCCACTGTTACTGCACCCTACACCCATATCTCAACTATAACCCCCACTGTTACTGCATCTTACACCCACATCTCAACTATAACCCCCACTGTTACTGCACCCTACACCCATATCTCAACTATAACCCCCACTGTTACTGCACCCTACACCCATATCTCAACTATAACCCCCACTGTTACTGCACCCTACACCCATATCTCAACTATAACCCCCACTGTTACTGCACCCTACACCCATATCTCAACTATAACCCCCACTGTTACTGCACCCTACACCCATATCTCAACTATAACCCCCACTGTTACTGCACCCTACACCCCTATCTCAACTATAACCCCCACTGTTACTGCACCCTACACCCATATCTCAACTATAACCCCCACTGCTACTGCACCCTATACCCATATCTCAACTATAACCCCTACTGTTACTGCACCCTACACCCATATCTCAACTATAACCACCACTGTTACTGCACCTTACACCCATATCTCAACTATAACCAATACTGATACTGCACCATACACCCATATCTCAACTATAACCCCCAGTGTTACTTCACCCTACACACATATCTCAACTATAACCCCCACTGTTACTGCACCCTACACCCATATCTCAACTATAACCCCCACTGTTACTGCACCCTACACCCATATCTCAACTATAACCCCCACTGTTACTGCACCCTACACCCATATCTCAACTATAACCCCCACTGTTACTGCACCCTACACCCATATCTCAACTATAACCCCCACTGTTACTGCATCTTACACCCACATCTCAACTATAACCCCCACTGTTACTGCACCCTACACCCATATCTCAACTATAACCCCTACTATTACTGCACCCTACACCCATATCTCAACTATAACCCCCACTGTTACTGCACCCTACACCCATATCTCAACCATAACCCCCACTGTTACTGCAACCTACACCCCTATCTCAACTATAACCCCCACTGTTACTGCACCCTACACCCATATCTCAACTATAACCCCCAATGTTACTGCACCCTATACCCATATCTCAACTATAACCCCTACTGTTACTGCACCCTACACCCATATCTCAACTATAATCACCACTGTTACTGCACCCTACACCCATATCTCAACTATAACCCCCACTGTTATTGCACCCTACACCCATATCTCAACTATAACCCCTACTGTTACTGCACCATACACCCATATCTCAACTATAACCCCCACTGTTACTGCACCCTACACCCATATCTCAACTATAACCCCCACTGTTACTGCACCCTACACCCATATCTCAACTATAACCCCCACTGTTACTGCACCCTACACCCATATCTCAACTATAACCCCCACTGTTACTGCACCCTACACCCATATCTCAACTATAACCCCCACTGTTACTGCACCCTACACCCATATCTCAACTATAACCCCCACTGTTACTTCATCTTACACCCACATCTCAACTATAACCCCCACTGTTACTGCACCCTACACCCATATCTCAACTATAACCCCTACTATTACTGCACCCTACACCCATATCTCAACTATAACCCCCACTGTTACTGCACCCTACACCCATATCTCAACCATAACCCCCACTGTTACTGCAACCTACACCCCTATCTCAACTATAACCCCCACTGTTACTGCACCCTACACCCATATCTCAACTATAACCCCCAATGTTACTGCACCCTATACCCATATCTCAACTATAACCCCTACTGTTACTGCACCCTACACCCATATCTCAACTATAATCACCACTGTTACTGCACCCTACACCCATATCTCAACTATAACCCCCACTGTTATTGCACCCTACACCCATATCTCAACTATAACCCCTACTGTTACTGCACCATACACCCATATCTCAACTATAACCCCCACTGTTACTGCACCCTACACCCATATCTCAACTATAACCCCCACTGTTACTGCACCCTACACCCATATCTCAACTATAACCCCCACTGTTACTGCACCCTACACCCATATCTCAACTATAACCCCCACTGTTACTGCACCCTACACCCATATCTCAACTATAACCCCTACTGTTACTGCACCCTACACCCATATCTCAACTATATCCCCCACTGTTACTGCATCCTACACCCATATCTCAACTATAACCCCCACTGTTACTGCACCCTACACCCATATCTCAACTATAACCCCCACTGTTACTGCACCCTACACCCATATCTCAACTATAACCCCCACTGTTACTGCACCCTACACCCATATCTCAACTATAACCCCTACTGTTACTGCACCCTACACCTAAATCTCAACTATAACCCCCACTGTTACTGCACCCTACACCCATATCTCAACTATAACCCCCACTGTTACTGCATCCTACACCCATATCTCAACTTTAACCTCCAATGTTACTACACCCTATACCCATATCTCAACTATAACCCCTACTGTTACTGCACCCTACACCCATATCTCAACTATAACCCCCAATGTTACTGCACCCTATACTTAAATCTCAACTATAACCCCCACTGTTACTGCACCCTACACACATTTCTCAACTATAACCCCCACTGTTACTGCATCCTACACCCATATCTCAACTATAACCCCCACTGTTACTGCACCCTACACCCATATCTCAACTATAACCCCTACTGTTACTACACACTACACCCATATCTCAACTATAACCCCTACTGTTACTGCACCCTACACCTAAATCTCAACTATAACCCCCACTGTTACTGCACCCTACACCCATATCTCAACTATAACCCCCACTGTTACTGCACCCATATCTCAACTATAACCCCCACTGTTACTGCACCCTACACCCATATCTCAACTACAACCCCCACTGTTACTGAACCCTACACCCATATCTCAACTATAACCCCCACTGTTACTGCATCCTACACCCCTATCTCAACTATAACCCCCTCTGTTACTGCACCCTACACCCATATCTCAACTATAACCCCCACTGTTACTGAATCCTACACACATATCTCAACTATAACCCCCAATGTTACTGCACCCTACACCCCTATCTCAACTATAACCCCCACTGTTACTGCACCCTACACCCATATCTCAACTACAACCCCCACTGTTACTGCATCCTACACCCCTATCTCAACTATAACCCCCTCTGTTACTGCACCCTACACCCATATCTCAACTATAACCCCCACTGTTACTGAATCCTACACCCATATCTCAACTATAACCCCCACTGTTACTGCATCCTACACCCCTATCTCAACTATAACCCCCACTGTTACTGCACCCTACACCCATATCTCAACTATAACCCCCACTGTTACTGCATCCTACATCCATATCTCAACTATAACCCCCAATGTTACTGCACCCTACACCCATATCTCAACTATAACCCTCACTGTTACTGCACCCATATCTCAACTATAACCCCCACTGTTACTGCACCCTACACCAATATCTCAACTATAACCCCTACTGTTACTGCACCCTACACCCATATCTCAACTATAACCCCCACTGTTACTGCACCCTACACCCATATCTCAACTATAACCCCCACTGTTACTGCACCCTACACCCATATCTCAACTATAACCCCTACTGTTACTGCACCCTACACCCATATCTCAACTATAACCCCCACTGTTACTGCATCCTACACCTATATCTCAACTATAACCCCCACTGTTTCTGCACCCTACACCTAAATCTCAACTATAACCCCCACTGTTACTGCACCCTACACCCATATCTCAACTATAACCCCCACTGTTACTGCACCCAACACCCATATCTCAACAATAACCCCCACTGTTACTGCACCCTACACCCATATCTCAACTATAACCCCTACTGTTACTGCACCCTACACCCATATCTCAACTATAACCCCAATGTTACTGCACCCTACACTTAAATCTCAAATATAACCCCCACTGTTACTGCACCCTACACCCATATCTCAACTATAACCCCTACAGTTACTACACACTACACCCATATCTCAACTATAACCCCTACTGTTACTGCACCCTACACCTAAATCTCAACTATAACCCCCACTGTTACTGCACCGTACACCCATATCTCAACTATAACCCCCACTGTTACTGCACCCTACACCCATATCTCAACTACAACCCCCACTGTTACTGCACCCTACACCCATATCTCAACTATAACCCCCACTGTTAGTGCATCCTACACCCCTATGTCAACTATAACCCCCTCTGTTACTGCACCCTATACCCATATCTCAACTATAACCCCCACTGTTACTGAATCCTACACACATATCTCAACTATAACCCCCAATGTTACTGCACCCTACACCCCTATCTCAACTATAACGCCCACTGTTACTGCACCCTACACCCATATCTCAACTACAACCCCCACTGTTACTGCACCCTACACCCATATCTCAACTATAACCCCCACTGTTACTGCATCCTACACCCCTATCTCAACTATAACCCCCACTGTTACTGCATCCTACACCCATATCTCAACTATAACCCCAAATGTTACTGCACCCTACACCCATATCTCAACTATAACCCTCACTGTTACTGCCCCCATATCTCAACTATAACCCCCACTGTTACTGCACCCTACACCCATATCTCAACTATAACCCCCACTGTTACTGCACCCTACACCCATATCTCAACTATAACCCCCACTGTTACTGCACCCTACACCCATATCTCAACTATAACCCCCACTGTTACTGCACCCTACACCCATATCTCAACTATAACCCCCACTGTTACTGCACCCTACACCCATATCTCAACTATAACCCCCACTGTTACTGCACCCTACACCCATATCTCAACTATAACCCCTACTGTTACTGCACACTACACCCATATCTCAACTATAACCCCCACTGTTACTGCATCCTACACCCATATCTCAACTATAACCCCCACTGTTACTGCACCCTACACCTAAATCTCAACTACAACCCCCACTGTTACTGCACCCTACACCCATATCTCAACTATAACCCCTACTGTTACTGCACCCAACACCCATATCTCAACTATAACCCCCACTGTTACTGCACCCTACACCCATATCTCAACTATAACCCCCTACTGTTACTGCACCCCACACCCATATCTCAACTATAACCCCCAATGTTACTGCACCCTACACCTAAATCTCAACTATAACCCCCACTGTTACTGCACCCTACACCCATATCTCAACTATAACCCCCACTGTTACTGCATCCTACACCCATATCTCAACTATAACCCCCACTGTTACTGCACCCTACACCCATATCTCAACTATAACCCCCACTGTTACTGCACCCTACACCCATATCTCAACTATAACCCCCACTGTTACTGCATCTTACACCCATATCTCAATTATAACCCCCACTGTTACTGCACCCTACACCCATATCTCAACTATAACCCCTACTGTTACTGCACCCTACACCCATATCTCAACTATAACCCCCACTGTTACTGCACCCTAAACCTAAATCTCAACTATAACCCCCACTGTTACTGCACCCTACACCCATATCTCAACTATAACCCCCACTGTTACTGCATCCTACAACCATATCTCAACTATAACCCCCACTGTTACTGCACCCTACACCCATATCTCAACTATAACCCCCACTGTTACTGCACCCTACACCCATATCTCAACTATAACCCACACTGTTACTGCATCCTACACCCCTATCTCAACTATAACCCCCACTGTTACTGCATCCTACACCCATATCTCAACTATAACCCCCACTGTTACTGCACCCTACACCCATATCTCAACTATAACCCCCACTGTTACTGTACCCTACACCCATATCTTAACTATAACCCCCACTGTTACTGCACCCTACACCCATATCTCAACTATAACCCCCACTGTAACAGCATCCTACACCCCTATCTCAACTATAACCCCAACTGTTACTGCACCCTACACCCATATCTCAACTATAACCCCTACTGTTACTGCACCCTACACCCATATCTCAACCATAACCACCACTGTTACTGCACCCTACACCCATATCTCAACTATAACCCCCACTGTTACTGGACCCTACACCCATATCTCAACTATAACCCCCACTGTTACTGCATCCTACACCCATATCTCAACTATAACCCCCACTGTTACTGCACCCTACACCCATATCTCAACTATAACCCCCACTGTTACTCCATCCTACACCCCTATCTCAACTATAACCCCCACTGTTACTATACCCTACACCCATATCTCAACAATAACCCCTACTGTTACTGCACCCTACACCCATATCTCAACTATAACCCCCAATGTTACTGCACCCTATACCCATATCTCAACTATAACCCCTACTGTTACTGCACCCTACACCCATATCTCAACTATAACCACCACTGTTACTGCACCCTACACCCATATCTCAACTATGACCCCCACTGTTACTGCACCCTACACCCATATCTCAAATATAACCCCTACTGTTACTGCACCATACACCCATATCTCAACTATAACCCCCACTGTTACTGTACCCTACACCCATATCTCAACTATAACCCCCACTGTTACTGCACCCTACACCCATATCTCAACTATAACCCCCACTGTTACTGCACCCTACACCCATATCTCAACTATAACCCCCACTGTTACTGCACCCTACACCCATATCTCAACTATAACCCCTACTGTTACTGCACCCTACACCCATATCTCAACTATAACCCCCACTGTTACTGCATTCTACACCCATATCTCAACTATAACCCCCACTGTTACTGCACCCTACACCTAAATCTCAACTTTAACCCCCACTGTTACTGCACCCTACACCCATATCTCAACTATAACCCCCACTGTTACTGCACCCAACACCCATATCTCAACAATAACCCCCACTGTTACTGCACCCTACACCCATATCTCAACTATAACCCCCAATGTTACTGCACCCTACACTTAAATCTCAACTATAACCCCCACTGTTACTGCACCCTACACCCATATCTCAACTATAACCCCCACTGTTACTGCATCCTACACCCATATCTCAACTATAACCCCCACTGTTACTGCACCCTACACCCATATCTCAACTATAACCCCTACTGTTACTACACACTACACCCATATCTCAACTATAACCCCTACTGTTACTGCACCCTACACCTAAATCTCAACTATAACCCCCACTGTTACTGCACCCTACACCCATATCTCAACTATAACCCCCACTGTTACTGCACCCATACCTCAACTATAACCCCCACTGTTACTGCACCCTACACCCATATCTCAACTATAACCCCTACTGTTACTGCACCCTACACATAAATCTCAACTATAACCCCCACTGTTACTGCACCCTACACCCATATCTCAACTATAACCCCCACTGTTACTGCATCCTACACCCATATCTCAACTATAACCACTACTGTTACTGCACCCTACACCCATATCTCAACTATAACCCCCACTGTTACTGCACCCTATACCCATATCTCAACTATAACCCCCACTGTTACTGCACCCTACACCCATATCTCAACTATAACCCCTACTGTTACTGCACCCTACATCCATATCTCAACTATAACCCCCACTGTTACTGCACCCTACACCCATATCTCAACTATAACCCCCACTGTTACTGCATCCTACACCCATATCTCAACTATAACCCCCACTCTTACTGCACCCTACACCCTTATCTCAACTATAACCCCCACTGTTACTGCACCCTACACCCATATCTCAACTATAACCCCCACTGTTACTGCATCCTACACCCCTATCTCAACTATAACCCCCATTGTTACTGCACCCTACACCCATATCTTGACTATAACCCAAACTGTTACTGCACACTACACCCATATCTCAACTATAACCCCCACTGTTACTGCACCCTACACCTAAATCTCAACTATAACCCCCACTGTTACTGCATCCTACACCCATATCTCAACTATAACCCCCACTGTTACTGCACCCTACACCCATATCTCAACTATAACCCCCACTGTTACTGCATCCTACACCCATATCTCAACTATAACCCCCACTGTTACTGCATCCTACACCCATATCTCAACTATGACCCCCACTCTTATTGCACCCTACACCCATATCTCAACTATAACCACCACTGTTACTGCACCCTACACCCATAACTCAACTATAACCCCTACTGTTACTGCACCATACACCCATCTCTCAACTATAACCCCCATTGTTACTGCACCCTACACACATATCTCAACTATAACCCCCACTGTTACTGCACCCTACACCCATATCTCAACTATAACCCCCACTGTTACTGCACCCTACACCCATATCTCAACTATAACCCCCACTGTTACTGCACCCTACACCCATATCTCAACTATAACCCCTACTGTTACTGCACCCTACACCCATATCTCAACTATAACCCCCACTGTTACTGCATCCTACACCCATATCTCAACTATAACCCCCACTGTTACTGCACCCTACACCTAAATCTCAACTATAACCCCCACTGTTACTGCACCCTACACCCATATCTCAACTATAACCCCCACTGTTACTGCACCCAACACCCATATCTCAACTATAACCCCCACTGTTACTGCACCCTACACCCATATCTCAACTATAACCCCCACTGTTACTGCACCCTACACCTAAATCTCAACTATAACCCCCACTGTTACTGCATCCTACACCCATTTCTCAACTATAACCCCCACTGTTACTGCACCCTACACCCATATCTCAACTATAACCCCCACTGTTACTGCATCCTACACCCATATCTCAACTATAACCCCCACTGTTACTGCATCCTACACCCATATCTCAACTATGACCCTCACTCTTATTGCACCCTACACCCATATCTCAACTATAACCACCACTGTTACTGCACCCTACACCCATAACTCAACTATAACCCCTACTGTTACTGCACCATACACCCATCTCTCAACTATAACCCCCATTGTTACTGCACCCTACACACATATCTCAACTATAACCCCCACTGTTACTGCACCCTACACCCATATCTCAACTATAACCCCCACTGTTACTGCACCCTACACCCATATCTCAACTATAACCCCCACTGTTACTGCACCCTACACCCATATCTCAACTATAACCCCTACTGTTACTGCACCCTACACCCATATCTCAACTATAACCCCCACTGTTACTGCATCCTACACCCATATCTCAACTATAACCCCCACTGTTACTGCACCCTACACCTAAATCTCAACTATAACCCCCACTGTTACTGCACCCTACACCCATATCTCAACTATAACCCCCACTGTTACTGCACCCAACACCCATATCTCAACTATAACCCCCACTGTTACTGCACCCTACAACCATATCTCAACTATAACCCCCACTGTTACTGCATCTTACACCCATATCTCAACTATAACCCCCACTGTTACTGCACCCTACACCCATATCTCAACTGTAACCCCTACTGTTACTGCACCCTACACCCATATCTCAACTATAACCCCCACTGTTACTGCACCCTACACCCATATCTCAACCATAACCCCCACTGTTACTGCACCCTACACCCCTATCTCAACTATAACCCCCACTGTTACTGCACCCTACACCCATATCTCAACTATAACCCCCACTGTTACTGCATCCTACACCCATATCTCAACTATAACCCCCACTGTTACTGCAGCCTACACCCATATCTCAACTATAACCCCTACTGTTACTGAACACTACACCCATATCTCAACTATAACCCCTACTGTTACTGCACCCTACAAATAAATCTCAACTATAACCCCCACTGTTACTGCACCCTACACCCATATCTCAACTATAACCCCCACTGTTACTGCACCCATATCTCAACTATAACCCCCACTGTTACTGCACCCTACACCCATATCTCAACTACAACCCCCACTGTTACTGCACCCTACACCCATATCTCAACTATAACCCCCACTGTTACTGCACCCTACACCGATATCTCAACTATAACCCCCACTGTTACTGCTCCATACACCCCTATCTCAACTATAACCCCCACTGTTACTGCACCCTACACCCATATCTCAACTATAACCCCTACTGTTATTGCACCCTACACCCATAACTCAACTATAACCCCCACTGTTACTGCACCGTACACCTAAATCTCAACTATAACCCCCACTGTTACTGCACCCTACACCCATATCTCAACTATAACCCCCACTGTTACTGCATCCTACACCCATATCTCAACTATAACCCCTACTGTTACTGCACCCTACACCCATATCTCAACTATAACCCCCACTCTTACTGCACCCTACACCCATATCTCAACTATAACCCCCAGTGTTACTGCACCCTACACACATATCTCAACTATAACCCCCACTGTTACTGCACCCTACACCCATATCTCAACTATAACCCCCACTGTTACTGCACCCTACACCCATATCTCAACTATAACCCCCACTGTTACTGCACCCTACACCCATATCTCAACTATAACCCCCACTGTTACTGCACCCTACACCCATATCTCAACTATAACCCCCACTGTTACTGCATCTTACACCCACATCTCAACTATAACCCCCACTGTTACTGCACCCTACACCCATATCTCAACTATAACCCCTACTGTTACTGCACCCTACACCCATATCTCAACTATAACCCCCACTGTTACTGCACCCTACACCAATATCTCAACTATAACCCCCACTGTTACTGCACCCTACACCTAAATCTCAACTATAACCCCCACTGTTACTGCATCCTACACCCCTATCTCAACTATAACCCCCATTGTTACTGCACCCTACACCCATATCTTGACTATAACCCAAACTGTTACTGCACCCTACACCCATATCTCAACTATAACCCCCACTGTTACTGCACCCTACACCTAAATCTCAACTATAACCCCCACTGTTACTGCATCCTACACCCATATCTCAACTATAACCCCCACTGTTACTGCACCCTACACCCATATCTCAACTATAACCCCCACTGTTACTGCATCCTACACCCATATCTCAACTATAACCCCCACTGTTACTGCATCCTACACCCATATCTCAACTATGACCCCCACTCTTATTGCACCCTACACCCATATCTCAACTATAACCACCACTGTTACTGCACCCTACACCCATAACTCAACTATAACCCCTACTGTTACTGCACCATACACCCATCTCTCAACTATAACCCCCATTGTTACTGCACCCTACACACATATCTCAACTATAACCCCCACTGTTACTGCACCCTACACCCATATCTCAACTATAACCCCCACTGTTACTGCACCCTACACCCATATCTCAACTATAACCCCCACTGTTACTGCACCCTACACCCATATCTCAACTATAACCCCTACTTTTACTGCACCCTACACCCATATCTCAACTATAACCCCCACTGTTACTGCATCCTACACCCATATCTCAACTATAACCCCCACTGTTACTGCACCCTACACCTAAATCTCAACTATAACCCCCACTGTTACTGCACCCTACACCCATATCTCAACTATAACCCCCACTGTTACTGCACCCAACACCCATATCTCAACTATAACCCCCACTGTTACTGCACCCTACACCCATATCTCAACTATAACCCCCACTGTTACTGCACCCTACACCTAAATCTCAACTATAACCCCCACTGTTACTGCATCCTACACCCATTTCTCAACTATAACCCCCACTGTTACTGCACCCTACACCCATATCTCAACTATAACCCCCACTGTTACTGCATCCTACACCCATATCTCAACTATAACCCCCACTGTTACTGCATCCTACACCCATATCTCAACTATGACCCTCACTCTTATTGCACCCTACACCCATATCTCAACTATAACCACCACTGTTACTGCACCCTACACCCATAACTCAACTATAACCCCTACTGTTACTGCACCATACACCCATCTCTCAACTATAACCCCCATTGTTACTGCACCCTACACACATATCTCAACTATAACCCCCACTGTTACTGCACCCTACACCCATATCTCAACTATAACCCCCACTGTTACTGCACCCTACACCCATATCTCAACTATAACCCCCACTGTTACTGCACCCTACACCCATATCTCAACTATAACCCCTACTGTTACTGCACCCTACACCCATATCTCAACTATAACCCCCACTGTTACTGCATCCTACACCCATATCTCAACTATAACCCCCACTGTTACTGCACCCTACACCTAAATCTCAACTATAACCCCCACTGTTACTGCACCCTACACCCATATCTCAACTATAACCCCCACTGTTACTGCACCCAACACCCATATCTCAACTATAACCCCCACTGTTACTGCACCCTACACCCATATCTCAACTATAACCCCCACTGTTACTGCATCTTACACCCATATCTCAACTATAACCCCCACTGTTACTGCACCCTACACCCATATCTCAACTGTAACCCCTACTGTTACTGCACCCTACACCCATATCTCAACTATAACCCCCACTGTTACTGCACCCTACACCCATATCTCAACCATAACCCCCACTGTTACTGCACCCTACACCCCTATCTCAACTATAACCCCCACTGTTACTGCACCCTACACCCATATCTCAACTATAACCCCCACTGTTACTGCATCCTACACCCATATCTCAACTATAACCCCCACTGTTACTGCAGCCTACACCCATATCTCAACTATAACCCCTACTGTTACTGAACACTACACCCATATCTCAACTATAACCCCTACTGTTACTGCACCCTACAAATAAATCTCAACTATAACCCCCACTGTTACTGCACCCTACACCCATATCTCAACTATAACCCCCACTGTTACTGCACCCATATCTCAACTATAACCCCCACTGTTACTGCACCCTACACCCATATCTAAACTACAACCCCCACTGTTAATGCACCCTACACCCATATCTCAACTATAACCCCCACTGTTACTGCACCCACACCGATATCTCAACTATAACCCCCACTGTTACTGCTCCATACACCCCTATCTCAACTATAACCCCCACTGTTACTGCACCCTACACCCATATCTCAACTATAACCCCTACTGTTATTGCACCCTACACCCATAACTCAACTATAACCCCCACTGTTACTGCACCGTACACCTAAATCTCAACTATAACCCCCACTGTTACTGCACCCTGCACCCATATCTCAACTATAACCCCCACTGTTACTGCATCCTACACCCATATCTCAACTATAACCCCTACTGTTACTGCACCCTACACCCATATCTCAACTATAACCCCCACTCTTACTGCACCCTACACCCATATCTCAACTATAACCCCCAGTGTTACTGCACCCTACACACATATCTCAACTATAACCCCCACTGTTACTGCACCCTACACCCATATCTCAACTATAACCCCCACTGTTACTGCACCCTACACCCATATCTCAACTATAACCCCCACTGTTACTGCACCCTACACCCATATCTCAACTATAACCCCCACTGTTACTGCACCCTACACCCATATCTCAACTATAACCCCCACTGTTACTGCATCTTACACCCACATCTCAACTATAACCCCCACTGTTACTGCACCCTACACCCATATCTCAACTATAACCCCTACTGTTACTGCACCCTACACCCATATCTCAACTATAACCCCCACTGTTACTGCACCCTACACCAATATCTCAACTATAACCCCCACTGTTACTGCACCCTACACCTAAATCTCAACTATAACCCCCACTGTTACTGCACCCTAAACCCATATCTCAACTATAACCCCCACTGTTACTGCACCCTACACCCATTTCTCAACCATAACCCCAACTGTTATTGCACCCTACACCCCTATCTCAACTATAACCCCCACTGTTACTGCACCCTACACCCATATCTCAACTATAACCCCCACTGCTACTGCACCCTATACCCATATCTCAACTATAACCCCTACTGTTACTGCACCCTACACCCATATCTCAACTATAACCACCACTGTTACTGCACCTTACACCCATATCTCAACTATAACCAATACTGTTACTGCACCATACACCCATATCTCAACTATAACCCCCAGTGTTACTGCACCCTACACACATATCTCAACTATAACCCCCACTGTTACTGCACCCTACACCCATATCTCAACTATAACCCCCACTGTTACTGCACCCTACACCCATATCTCAACTATAACCCCCACAGTTACTGCACCCTACACCCATATCTCAACTATAACCCCCACTGTTACTGCATCTTACACCCACATCTCAACTATAACCCCCACTGTTACTGCACCCTACACCCATATCTCAACTATAACCCCCACTGTTACTGCATCTTACACCCACATCTCAACTATAACCCCCACTGTTACTGCACCCTACACCCATATCTCAACTATAACCCCTACTATTACTGCACCCTACACCCATATCTCAACTATAACCCCCACTGTTACTGCACCCTACACCCATATCTCAACCATAACCCCCACTGTTACTGCAACCTACACCCCTATCTCAACTATAACCCCCACTGTTACTGCACCCTACACCCATATCTCAACTATAACCCCCAATGTTACTGCACCCTATACCCATATCTCAACTATAACCCCTACTGTTACTGCACCCTACACCCATATCTCAACTATAATCACCACTGTTACTGCACCCTACACCCATATCTCAACTATAACCCCCACTGTTACTGCACCCTACACCCATATCTCAACTATAACCCCTACTGTTACTGCACCATACACCCATATCTCAACTATAACCCCCACTGTTACTGCACCCTACATCCATATCTCAACTATAACCCCCACTGTTACTGCACCCTACACCCATATCTCAACTATAACCCCCACTGTTACTGCACCCTACACCCATATCTCAACTATAACCCCCACTGTTACTGCACCCTACACCCATATCTCAACTATAACCCCCACTGTTACTGCACCCTACACCCATATCTCAACTATAACCCCCACTGTTACTGCACCCTACACCCATATCTCAACTATAACCCCTACTGTTACTGCACCCTACACCCATATCTCAACTATATCCCCCACTGTTACTGCATCCTACACCCATATCTCAACTATAACCCCCACTGTTACTGCACCCTACACCCATATCTCAACTATAACCCCCACTGTTACTGCACCCTACACCCATATCTCAACTATAACCCCCACTGTTACTGCACCCTACACCCATATCTCAACTATAACCCCTACTGTTACTGCACCCTACACCCATATCTCAACTATAACCCCCAATGTTACTGCACCCTACACCTAAATCTCAACTATAACCCCCACTGTTACTGCACCCTACACCCATATCTCAACTATAACCCCCACTGTTACTGCATCCTACACCCATATCTCAACTTTAATCTCCAATGTTACTGCACCCTATACCCATATCTCAACTATAACCCCTACTGTTACTGCACCCTTCACCCATATCTCAACTATAACCCCCAATGTTACTGCACCCTATACTTAAATCTCAACTATAACCCCCACTGTTACTGCACCATACACACATTTCTCAACTATAACCCCCACTGTTACTGCATCCTAAACCCATATCTCAACTATAACCCCCACTGTTACTGCACCCTACACCCATTTCTCAACTATAACCCCTACTGTTACTACACACTACACCCATATCTCAACTATAACCCCTACTGTTACTGCACCCTACACCTAAATCTCAACTATAACCCCCACTGTTAATGCACCCTACACCCATATCTCAACTATAACCCCCACTGTTACTGCACCCATATCTCAACTATAACCCCCACTGTTACTGCACCCTACACCCATATCTCAACTACAACCCCCACTGTTACTGCACCCTACACCCCTATCTCAACTATAACCCCCACTGTTACTGCATCCTACACCCCTATCTCAACTATAACCCCCTCTGTTACTGCACCCTACACCCATATCTCAACTATAACCCCCACTGTTACTGAATCCTACACACATATCTCAACTATAACCCCCAATGTTACTGCACCCTACACCCCTATCTCAACTATAACCCCCACTGTTACTGCACCCTACACCCATATCTCAACTACAACCCCCACTGTTACTGCATCCTACACCCCTATCTCAACTATAACCCCCTCTGTTACTGCACACTACACCCATATCTCAACTATAACCCCCACTGTTACTGAATCCTACACCCATATCTCAACTATAACCCCCACTGTTACTGCATCCTACACCCCTATCTCAACTATAACCCCCACTGTTACTGCACCCTACACCCATATCTCAACTATAACCCCCACTGTTACTGCATCCTACACCCATATCTCAACTATAACCCCCAATGTTACTGCACCCTACACCCATATCTCAACTATAACCCTCACTGTTACTGCACCCATATCTCAACTATAACCCCCACTGTTACTGCACCCTACACCCATATCTCAACTATAACCCCTACTGTTACTGCACCCTACACCCATATCTCAACTATAACCCCCACTGTTACTGCACCCTACACCCATATCTCAACTATAACCCCAAATTTTACTGCACCCTACACCCATATCTCAACCATAACCCCCACTTTTACTGCACCTTACACCCATATCTTAACTATAACCCCCACTGTTACTGCACCCTACACCCATATCTCAACTATAACCCCTACTGTTACTGCACCCTACACCCATATCTCAACTATAACCCCCACTGTTACTGCATCCTACACCTATATCTCAACTATAACCCCCACTGTTACTGCACCCTACACCTAAATCTCAACTATAACCCCCACTGTTACTGCACCCTACACCCATATCTCAACTATAACCCCCACTGTTACTGCACCCAACACCCATATCTCAACAATAACCCCCACTGTTACTGCACCCTACACCCATATCTCAACTATAACCCCTACTGTTACTGCACCCTACACCCATATCTCAACTATAACCCCAATGTTACTGCACCCTACACTTAAATCTCAACTATAACCCCCACTGTTACTGCACCCTACACCCATATCTCAACTATAACCCCCACTGTTACTGCATCCTACACCCATATCTCAAATATAACCCCCACTGTTACTGCACCCTACACCCATATCTCAACTATAACCCCTACAGTTACTACAAACTACACCCATATCTCAACTATAACCCCTACTGTTACTGCACCCTACACCTAAATCTCAACTATAACCCCCACTGTTACTGCACCGTACACCCATATCTCAACTATAACCCCCACTGTTACTGCACCCATATCTCAACTATAACCCCCACTGTTACTGCACCCTACACCCATATCTCAACTACAACCCCCACTGTTACTGCACCCTACACCCATATCTCAACTATAACCCCCACTGTTACTGCATCCTACACCCCTATGTCAACTATAACCCCCTCTGTTACTGCACCCTATACCCATATCTCAACTATAACCCCCACTGTTACTGAATCCTACACACATATCTAAACTATAACCCCCAATGTTACTGCACCCTACACCCCTATCTCAACTATAACGCCCACTGTTACTGCACCCTACACCCATATCTCAACTACAACCCCCACTGTTACTGCACCCTACACCCATATCTCAACTATAACCCCCACTGTTACTGCATCCTACACCCCTATCTCAACTATAACCCCCACTGTTACTGCATCCTACACCCATATCTCAACTATAACCCCCAATGTTACTGCACCCTACACCCATATCTCAACTATAACCCTCACTGTTACTGCCCCCATATCTCAACTATAACCCCCACTGTTACTGCACCCTACACCCATATCTCAACTATAACCCCCACTGTTACTGCACCCTACACCCATATCTCAACTATAACCCCCACTGTTACTGCACCCTACACCCATATCTCAACTATAACCCCCACTGTTACTGCACCCTACACCCATATCTCAACTATAACCCCCACTGTTACTGCACCCTACACCCATATCTCAACTATAACCCCCACTGTTACTGCACCCTACACCCATATCTCAACTATAACCCCTACTGTTACTGCACCCTACACCCATATCTCAACTATAACCCCCACTGTTACTGCATCCTACACCCATATCTCAACTATAACCCCCACTGTTACTGCACCCTACACCTAAATCTCAACTACAACCCCCACTGTTACTGCACCCTACACCCATATCTCAACTATAACCCCCACTGTTACTGCACCCAACACCCATATCTCAACTATAACCCCCACTGTTACTGCACCCAACACCCATATCTCAACTATAACCCCCTACTGTTACTGCACCCTACACCCATATCTCAACTATAACCCCCAATGTTACTGCACCCTACACCTAAATCTCAACTATAACCCCCACTGTTACTGCACCCTACACCCATATCTCAACTATAACCCCCACTGTTACTGCATCCTACACCCATATCTCAACTATAACCCCCACTGTTACTGCACCCTACACCCATATCTCAACTATAACCCCCACTGTTACTGCACCCTACACCCATATCTCAACTATAACCCCCACTGTTACTGCATCTTACACCCATATCTCAATTATAACCCCCACTGTTACTGCACCCTACACCCATATCTCAACTATAACCCCTACTGTTACTGCACCCTACACCCATATCTCAACAATAACCCCCACTGTTACTGCACCCTACACCTAAATCTCAACTATAACCCCTACTGTTACTGCACCCTACACCCATATCTCAACAATAACCCCCACTGTTACTGCACCCTACACCTAAATCTCAACTATAACCCCCACTGTTACTGCACCCTACACCCATATCTCAACTATAACCCCCACTGTTACTGCATCCTACAACCATATCTCAACTATAACCCCCACTGTTACTGCACCCTACACCCATATCTCAACTATAACCCCCACTGTTACTGCACCCTACACCCATATCTCAACTATAACCCGCACTGTTACTGCATCCTACACCCCTATCTCAACTATAACCCCCACTGTTACTGCATCCTACACCCATATCTCAACTATAACCCCCACTGTTACTGCACCCTACACCCATATCTCAACTATAACCCCCACTGTTACTGCACCCTACACCCATATCTCAACTATAACCCCCACTGTTACTGCATCCTACACCCCTATCTCAACTATAACCCCCACTGTTACTGCACCCTACACCCATATCTCAACTAGAAGCCCCACTGTTACTGCATCCTACACACATATCTCAACTATAAACCCCAATGTTACTGCATCCTACACCCATATCTCAACTATAACCCCCACTGTTACTGCACCCATATCTCAACTATAACCCCCACTGTTACTGCACCCTACACCCATATCTCAACTATAACCCCCACTGTTACTGCATCCTACACCCATATCTCAACTATAACCCCCACTGTTACTGCACCCTACACCCATATCTCAACTATAACCCCCACTATTACTGCACCCTACACCCATATCTCAACTATAACCCCCACTGTTACTGCATCTTACACCCATATCTCAACTATTACCCCCAATGTTACTGCACCCTATACCCATATCTCAACTATAACCCCTACTGTTACTGCACCCTACACCCATATCTCAACTATAACCACCACTGTTACTGCACCCTACACCCATATCTCAACTATAACCCGTACTGTTACTGCACCATACACCCATATCTCAACTATAACCCCCACTGTTTCTGCACCCATATCTCAACTATAACCCCCACTGTTACTGCACCCTACACCCCTATCTCAACTATAACCCCCACTGTTACTGCACCCTACACCCATATCTCAACTACAACCCCCACTGCTACTGCACCCTACACCCATATCTCAACTATAACCCCCACTGTTACTGCACCCCTATCTCAACTGTAACCCCCACTGTTACTGCATCCTACACCCATATCTCAACTATAACCCCCACTGTTTCTGCACCCATATCTCAACTATAACCCCCACTGTTACTGCACCCTACACCCCTATCTCAACTATAACCCCCACTGTTACTGCACCCTACACCCATATCTCAACTACAACCCCCACTGCTACTGCACCCTACACCCATATCTCAACTATAACCCCCACTGTTACTGCATCCTACACCCCTATCTCAACTGTAACCCCCACTGTTACTGCATCCTACACACATATCTCAACTATAAACCCCAATGTTACTGCATCCTACACCCATATCTCAACTATAACCCCCACTGTTACTGCACCCATATCTCAACTATAACCCCCACTGTTACTGCACCCTACACCCATATCTCAACTATAACCCCCACTGTTACTGCACCCTACACCCATATCTCAACTATAACCCCCACTGTTACTGCATCCTACACCCATATCTCAACTATAACCCCCACTGTTACTGCACCATACACCCATATCTCAACTATAACCCCCACTGTTACTGCACCCTAAACCCATATCTCAACTATAACCCCCACTGTTACCGCATCCTACACCAATATCTCAACTATAACCCCCACTGTTACTGCACCCTAAACCTAAATATCAACTATAACCCCCACTGTTACTGCATCCTACACTCATATATCAACTATAACCCCCACTGTTACTGCACCCTACACCCATATCTCAACCATAACCCCCACTGTTACTGCACCCTACACCCCTATCTCAACTATAACCCCCACTGTTACTGCACCCTACACCCATATCTCAACTATAACCCCCAATGTTACTGCACCCTATACCCATATCTCAACTAAAGCCCCTACTGTTACTGCACCCTACACTCATATCTCAACTATAACCACCACTGTTACTGCACCCTACACCCATATCTCAACTATAACCCCCACTGTTACTGCACCCTACACCCATATCACAACTATAACCCCCACTGTTACTGCACCCTACACCCATATCTCAACTATAACCCCCACTGTTACTGCACCCATATCTCAACTATAACCCCCACTGTTACTGCACCCTACACCCATATCTCAACTATAACCCCTACTGTTACTGCACCCTACACCCATATCTCAACTATAACCCCCACTGTTACTGCACCCTACACCCATATCTCAACTATAACCCCCACTGTTACTGCACCCTACACCATATCTCAACTACAACCCCTACTGTTACTGCACCCTACATCCATATCTCAACTATAACCCCCACTGTTACTGCACCCTACACCCATATCTCAACTATAACCCCTACTGTTACTGCACCCTACACCCATATCGCAACTATAACCCCCACTGTTACTGCACCCTACACCCATATCTCAACTATAACCCCTACTGTTACTGCACCCTACACCCATATCTCAACTATAACCCCCACTGTTACTGCATCCTACACCCATATCTCAACTATAACCCCCACTGTTACTGCACCCTACACCTAAATCTCAACTATAACCCCCACTGTTACTGCACCCTACACCCATATCTCAACTATAACCCCCACTGTTACTGCACCCAACACCCATATCTCAACAATAACCTCCACTGTTACTGCACCCTACACCCATATCTCAACTATAACCCCTACTGTTACTGCACCCTACACCCATATCTCAACTATAACCCCCACTGTTACTGAGCCCTACACCCATATCTCAACCATAACCCCCACTCTTACTGCACCCTACACCCATATCTCAACTATAACCCCCACTGTTACTGCATCCTACACCAATATCTCAACTATAACCCCCACTGTTACTGCACCCTACACCTAAATCTCATCTATAACCCCCACTGTTACTGCACCCTACACCCATATCTCAACTATAACCCCCACTGTTACTGCACCCTACACCCATATCTCAACCATAACCCCCACTGTTACTGCACCCTACACCCCTATCTCAACTATAACCCCCTCTGTTACTGCACCCTACACCCATATCTCAACTATTACCCCCAATGTTACTGCACCCTATACCCATATCTCAACTATAACCCCTACTGTTATTGCACCCTACACCCCTATCTCAACTATAACCCCCACTGTTACTGCACCCTACACCCATATCTCAACTACAACCCCCACTGTTACTGCACCCTACACCCATATCTCAACTATAACCCCCACTGTTACTGCATCCTACACCCCTATCTCAACTATAACCCCCACTGTTACTGCACCCTACACCCATATCTCAACTAGAACCCCCACTGTTACTGCATCCTAGACACATATCTCAACTATAAACCCCAATGTTACTGCATCCTACACCCATATCTCAACTATAACCCCCACTGTTACTGCACCCATATCTCAACTATAACCCCCACTGTTACTGCACCCTACACCCATATCTCAACTATAACCCCCACTGTTACCGCACCCTACACCCATATCTCAACTATAACCCCCACTGTTACTGCATCCTACACCCATATCTCAACTATAACCCCCACTGTTACTGCACCATACACCCATATCTCAACTATAACCCCCACTGTTACTGCACCCTACACCCATATCTCAACTATAACCCCCACTGTTACCGCATCCTACACCAATATCTCAACTATAACCCCCACTGTTACTGCACCCTAAACCTAAATATCAACTATAACCCCCACTGTTACTGCATCCTACACTCATATATCAACTATAACCCCCACTGTTACTGCACCCTACACCCATATCTCAACAATAACCCCCACTGTTACTGCACCCTACACCCCTATCTCAACTATAACCCCCACTGTTACTGCACCCTACACCCATATCTCAACTATAACCCCCAATGTTACTGCACCCTATACCCATATCTCAACTATAACCCCTACTGTTACTGCACCCTACACTCATATCTCAACTATAACCACCACTGTTACTGCACCCTACACCCATATCTCAACTATAACCCCCACTGTTACTGCACCCTACACCCATATCACAACTATAACCCCCACTGTTACTGCACCCTACACCCATATCTCAACTATAACCCCCACTGTTACTGCACCCATATCTCAACTATAACCCCCACTGTGACTGCACCCTACACCCATATCTCAACTATAACCCCTACTGTTACTGCACCCTACACCCATATCTCAACTATAACCCCCACTGTTACTGCACCCTACACCCATATCTCAACTATAACCCCCACTGTTACTGCACCCTACACCCCTATCTCAACTATAACCCCCACTGTTACTGCGCTCTACACCCATATCGCAACTATAACCCCCACTGTTACTGCACCCTACACCCATATCTCAACTATAACCCCTACTGTTACTGCACCCTACACCCATATCTCAACTATAACCCCCACTGTTACTGCATCCTACACCCATATCTCAACTATAACCCCCACTGTTACTGCACCCTACACCCATATCTCAACTATAACCCCCACTTTTACTGCACCCAACACCCATATCTCAACAATAACCTCCACTGTTACTGCACCCTACACCCATATCTCAACTATAACCCCTACTGTTACTGCACCCTACACCCATATCTCAACTATAACCCCCAATGTTACTGCACCCTACACTTAAATCTCAACTATAACCCCCACTGTTACTGCATCCTACACCCATATCTCAACTATAACCCCCACTGTTACTGCATCCTACACCCATATCTCAACTATAACCCCCACTGTTACTGCACCCTACACCCATATCTCAACTATAACCCCTACTGTTACTACACACCACACCCATATCTCAACTATAACCCCTACTGTTACTGCACCCTACAACTAAATCTCAACTATAACCCCCACTGTTACTGCACCCTACACTCATATCTCAACTATAACCCCCACTGTTCCTGCAGCCATATCTCAACTATAACCCCCACTGTTACTGCACCCTACACCCATATCTCAACTACAACCCCCACTGTTACTGCACCCTACACCCATATCTCAACTATAACCCCCACTGTTACTGCACCCTACACCCATATCTCAACTATAACCCCCAATGTTACTGCACCCTACACCCATATCTCAACTATAACCCTCACTGTTACTGCACCCATATCTCAACTATAACCCCCACTGTTACTGCACCCTACACACATATCTCAACTATAACCCCTATTGTTACTGCACCCTACACACATATCTCAACTATAACCCCCACTGTTACTGCACCCTACACCCATATCTCAACTATAACCCCCACTGTTACTGCACCCTACACCCATATCTCAACTATAACCCCTACTGTTACTGCACCCTACACCCATATCTCAACTATAACCCCCACTGTTACTGCACCCTACACCCCTATCTCAACTATAACCCCGATTGTTACTGCACCCTACACCCATATCTCAACTATAACCCCTACTGTTACTGCACCCTACACCCATATCTCAACTATAACCCCCACTGTTACTGCATCCTACACCCATATCTCAACTATAACCCCCACTGTTACTGAGCCCTACACCCATATCTCAACTATAACCCCCACTCTTACTGCACCCTACACCCATATCTCAACTATAACCCCCACTGTTACTGCATCCTACACCAATATCTCAACTATAACCCCCACTGTTACTGCACCCTACACCTAAATCTCAACTATAACCCCCACTGTTACTGCACCCTACACCCATATCTCAACTATAACCCCCACTGTTACTGCACCCTACACCCATATCTCAACCATAACCCCCACTGTTACTGCACCCTACACCCCTATCTCAACTATAACCCCCTCTGTTACTGCACCCTACACCCATATCTCAACTATTACCCCCAATGTTACTGCACCCTATACCCATATCTCAACTATAACCACCACTGTTACTGCACCCTACACCCATATCTCAACTATAACCCGTACTGTTACTGCACCATACACCCATATCTCAACTATAACCCCCACTGTTACTGCACCCATATCTCAACTATAACCCCCACTGTTACTGCACCCTACACCCCTATCTCAACTATAACCCCCACTGTTACTGCACCCTACACCCATATCTCAACTACAACCCCCACTGTTACTGCACCCTACACCCATATCTCAACTATAACCCCCACTGTTACTGCATCCTACACCCCTATCTCAACTATAACCCCCACTGTTACTGCACCCTACACCCATATCTCAACTAGAACCCCCACTGTTACTGCATCCTACACCCATATCTCAACTATAAACCCCAATGTTACTGCACCCTACACCCATATCTCAACTATAACCCCCACTGTTACTGCACCCATATCTCAACTATAACCCCCACTGTTATTGCACCCTACACCCATATCTCAACTATAACCCCCCCTGTTACTGCACCCTACACCCATATCTCAACTATAACCCCCACTGTTACTGCATCCTACACCAATATCTCAACTATAACCCCCACTGTTACTGCACCATACACGCATATCTCAACTATAACCCCCACTGTTACTGCACCCTACACCCATATCTCAACTATAACCCCCACTGTTACTGCATCCTACACCAATATCTCAACTATAACCCCCACTGTTACTGCACCCTACACCTAAATATCAACTATAACCCCCACTGTTACTGCATCCTACACCCATATATCAACTATAACCCCCACTGTTACTGCACCCTACACCCATATCTCAACCATAACCCCCACTGTTACTACACCCTACACCCCTATCTCAACTATAACCCCCACTGTTACTGCACCCTACACCAATATCTCAACTATAACCCCCAATGTTACTGCACCCTATACCCATATCTCAACTATAACCCCTACTGTTACTGCACCCTACACCCATATCTCAACTATAACCACCACTGTTACTGCACCCTACACCCATATCTCAACTATAACCCCCACTGTTACTGCACCCTACACCCATATCACAACTATAACCCCCACTGTTACTGCACCCTACACCCATATCTCAACTATAACCCCCACTGTTACTGCACCCATATCTCAACTATAACCCCCACTGTTACTGCACCCTACACCCATATCTCAACTATAACCCCTACTGTTACTGCACCCTACACCGATATCTCAACTATAACCCCCACTGTTACTGCACCCTACACCCATATCTCAATTATAACCCCCACTGTTACTGCACCCTACACCATATCTCAAATATAACCCCTACTGTTACTGCACCCTACATCCATATCTCAACTATAACCCCCACTGTTACTGCACCCTACACCCCTATCTCAACTATAACCCCCACTGTTACTGCACTATACACCCATATCGCATCTATAACCCGCACTGTTACTGCACCCTACACCCATATCTCAACTATAACCCCCACTGTTACTGCATCCTACACCCATATCTCAACTATAACCCCCACTGTTACTGCACCCTACACCTAAATATCAACTATAACCCCCACTGTTACTGCATCCTACACCCATATATCAACTATAACCCCCACTGTTACTGCACCCTACACCCATATCTCAACCATAACCCCCACTGTTACTACACCCTACTCCCCTATCTCAACTATAACCCCCACTGTTACTGCACCCTACACCCATATCTCAACTATAACCCCCAATGTTACTGCACCCTATACCCATATCTCAACTATAACCCCTACTGTTACTGCACCCTACACCCATATCTCAACTATAACCACCACTGTTACTGCACCCTACACCCATATCTCAACTATAACCCCCACTGTTACTGCACCCTACACCCATATCACAACTATAACCCCCACTGTTACTGCACCCTACACCCATATCTCAACTATAACCCCCACTGTTACTGCACCCATATCTCAACTATAACCCCCACTGTTACTGCACCCTAAACCCATATCTCAACTATAACCCCTACTGTTACTGCACCCTACACCGATATCTCAACTATAACCCCCACTGTTACTGCACCCTACACCCATATCTCAACTATAACCCCCACTGTTACTGCACCCTACACCATATCTCAAATATAACCCCTACTGTTACTGCACCCTACATCCATATCTCAACTATAACCCCCACTGTTACTGCACCCTACACCCCTATCTCAACTATAACCCCCACTGTTACTGCACTCTACACCCATATCGCATCTATAACCCCCACTGTTACTGCACCCTACACCCATATCTCAACTATAACCCCCACTGTTACTGCATCCTACACCCATATCTCAACTATAACCCCCACTTTTACTGCACCCTACAACTAAATCTCAACTATAACCCCCACAGTTACTGCACCCTACACCCATATCTCAACTATATCCCCCACTGTTACTGCACCCAACACCCATATCTCAACAATAACCCCCACTGTTACTGCACCTTACACCCATATCTCAACTATAACCCCTACTGTTACTGCAACCTACACCCCTATCTCAACTATAACCCCCACTGTTACTGCACCCTACACCCATATCTCAACTACAACCCCCACTGTTACTGCACCCTACACCCATATCTCAACTATAACCCCCACTGTTACTGCATCCTACACCCCTATCTCAACTATAACCCCCACTGTTACTGCACCCTACACCCATATATCAACTTGAACCCCCACTGTTACTGCATCCTACACCCATATCTCAACTATAAACCCCAATGTTACTGCACCCTACACCCATATCTCAACTATAACCCCCACTGTTACTGCACCCATATCTCAACTATAACCCCCACTGTTATTGCACCCTACACCCATATCTCAACTATAACCCCCACTGTTACTGCACCCTACACCCATATCTCAACTATAACCCCCACTGTTACTGCATCCTACACCCATATCTCAACTATAACCCCCACTGTTACTGCACCATACACCCATATCTCAACTATAACCCCCACTGTTACTGCACCCTACACCCATATCTCAACTATAACCCCCACTGTTACTGCATCCTATACCCATATCTCAACTATAACCCCCACTGTTATTGCACCCTACACCCATATCTCAACTATAACCCCCACTGTTACTGCACCCTACACCCATATCTCAACTATAACCCCCACTGTTACTGCATCCTACACCAATATCTCAACTATAACCCCCACTGTTACTGCACCATACACGCATATCTCAACTATAACCCCCACTGTTACTGCACCCTACACCCATATCTCAACTATAACCCCCACTGTTACTGCATCCTACACCAATATCTCAACTATAACCCCCACTGTTACTGCACCCTACACCTAAATATCAACTATAACCCCCACTGTTACTGCATCCTACACCCATATATCAACTATAACCCCCACTGTTACTGCACCCTACACCCATATCTCAACCATAACCCCCACTGTTACTACACCCTACACCCCTATCTCAACTATAACCCCCACTGTTACTGCACCCTACACCAATATCTCAACTATAACCCCCAATGTTACTGCACCCTATACCCATATCTCAACTATAACCCCTACTGTTACTGCACCCTACACCCATATCTCAACTATAACCACCACTGTTACTGCACCCTACACCCATATCTCAACTATAACCCCCACTGTTACTGCACCCTACACCCATATCACAACTATAACCCCCACTGTTACTGCACCCTACACCCATATCTCAACTATAACCCCCACTGTTACTGCACCCATATCTCAACTATAACCCCCACTGTTACTGCACCCTACACCCATATCTCAACTATAACCCCTACTGTTACTGCACCCTACACCGATATCTCAACTATAACCCCCACTGTTACTGCACCCTACACCCATATCTCAACTATAACCCCCACTGTTACTGCACCCTACACCATATCTCAAATATAACCCCTACTGTTACTGCACCCTACATCCATATCTCAACTATAACCCCCACTGTTACTGCACCCTACACCCCTATCTCAACTATAACCCCCACTGTTACTGCACTATACACCCATATCGCATCTATAACCCGCACTGTTACTGCACCCTACACCCATATCTCAACTATAACCCCCACTGTTACTGCATCCTACACCCATATCTCAACTATAACCCCCACTGTTACTGCACCCTACACCTAAATATCAACTATAACCCCCACTGTTACTGCATCCTACACCCATATATCAACTATAACCCCCACTGTTACTGCACCCTACACCCATATCTCAACCATAACCCCCACTGTTACTACACCCTACTCCCCTATCTCAACTATAACCCCCACTGTTACTGCACCCTACACCCATATCTCAACTATAACCCCCAATGTTACTGCACCCTATACCCATATCTCAACTATAACCCCTACTGTTACTGCACCCTACACCCATATCTCAACTATAACCACCACTGTTACTGCACCCTACACCCATATCTCAACTATAACCCCCACTGTTACTGCACCCTACACCCATATCACAACTATAACCCCCACTGTTACTGCACCCTACACCCATATCTCAACTATAACCCCCACTGTTACTGCACCCATATCTCAACTATAACCCCCACTGTTACTGCACCCTAAACCCATATCTCAACTATAACCCCTACTGTTACTGCACCCTACACCGATATCTCAACTATAACCCCCACTGTTACTGCACCCTACACCCATATCTCAACTATAACCCCCACTGTTACTGCACCCTACACCATATCTCAAATATAACCCCTACTGTTACTGCACCCTACATCCATATCTCAACTATAACCCCCACTGTTACTGCATCCTACACCCCTATCTCAACTATAACCCCCACTGTTACTGCACTCTACACCCATATCGCATCTATAACCCCCACTGTTACTGCACCCTACACCCATATCTCAACTATAACCCCCACTGTTACTGCATCCTACACCCATATCTCAACTATAACCCCCACTGTTACTGCACCCTACAACTAAATCTCAACTATAACCCCCACTGTTACTGCACCCTACACCCATATCTCAACTATAACCCCCACTGTTACTGCACCCAACACCCATATCTCAACAATAACCCCCACTGTTACTGCACCTTACACCCATATCTCAACTATAACCCCTACTGTTACTGCAACCTACACCCCTATCTCAACTATAACCCCCACTGTTACTGCACCCTACACCCATATCTCAACTACAACCCCCACTGTTACTGCACCCTACACCCATATCTCAACTATAACCCCCACTGTTACTGCATCCTACACCCATATCTCAACTATAACCCCCACTGTTACTGCACCATACACCCATATCTCAACTATAACCCCCACTGTTACTGCACCCTACACCCATATCTCAACTATAACCCCCACTGTTACTGCATCCTATACCCATATCTCAACTATAACCCCTACTGTTACTGCACCCTACACCCATATCTCAACTATAACCACCACTGTTACTGCACCCTACACCCATATCTCAACCCTAACCCCCACTGTTACTGCACCCTACACCCATATCACAACTATAACCCCCACTGTTACTGCACCCTACACCCATATCTCAACTATAACCCCTACTGTTACTGCACCTGTTAGAGCCGATTTGGGCATATTTTGTATAAAAGACTGAACATACTGAGCTCCATGTACATTTGTGTAAATATATTAAATATTAATGTATATGATGAAATATTAGGTACGTACCTTTATGATTTATTTACCGGATTGAGATATATTCATTTGTTATTAGTGTAACTCAGTTTTTGGCCCCCCCTCTTGCCCATTCATTGTACTGTGTTAATTGTGTTAGTATAAAGGCAGGAAGTTGGGCCTTCGGGGGGAGGAGTCCTTGCTAGATGCGGGAGCGGTATAGTTTTTTGACCATATAGACATACAGAAATACAGACAGACAGGTCATATTATATTATGTATTTGCATTTCAAGTAATCTCTGCTTTAAGTTGATTGGAGAATACCTTTTTGTTAGATAAGAAGAATAAACATTTTTTGTTGCACTATATCCCTGGATCTCATTGAATGTTTGGCCGTTTGGAAACGTTGAGTGTGGACTGTATGCGTCCGAAACAACCCCGCTTCAGGCTAGGGCAGTGGCTATGGTAAAGAGGAAAGGAAGCCACTACAATCAAGTCAAAAAACTCCGTGAAGGATTATTACCGGAAGGAAATCTCCGGTTCGGACACACGCTGGATTTTGTTCTATTTGTAATTGCATTCGGACCATAAGGACAGCTCGCTTGAAAGGATTTGAACTCCTAGATTTCGCCTGCCGTGAGTAACCACTGCGAATGAATGAGCTGCCCTGTTCAAGGCGATCGTTTGATCATGCATATTATGGAAGCGCAAATGTGCTTATAATTGGAATGTTTGATAAACTTGGGAATGGAATTCAAAATACAGCGCTGTGAAAACAATTAAGAAGTTTAAGTTTGGGAAACACAGATCCTATGCACAATGTAGCCTAATCATATATCAAATATTTGGCCTAACGTGGAAATGCAATCCATCAACGCAACGAATGCAACTTAAGGATCTAAAGATACTGCGTGTTAAAACTTAATTAAAGGGACAAAACCTCAACGGGATGAAATGTTTAAAACGCATCTAAAATGCCAAACTTGCACATGTGCAATTCAAAATGGGTCAATATGCTGAAATGGATGACTGTGTTTTTAAAGATTAAAGGAGGTCTAAAGGGGCATTACGTTTAACAATCAAACCAACAACCGTGTCATTGTAAATTGAGTGAACTAAAAGTGAATGATGGAGGAGGAAATCCCAAATAAGACTCCACTGGAGAGGGCAGAGGAGCATCTAAATTCACTCTATGCAGCCCGGAGAGGCAAACTTGGAGTGTGTACACGCAAAATGAATGAAATAAAAGTCCTTCTTGTTGATGGAGGAAACATTGCAACTGTGAATGAGAGTCTTGAAGCATTTGATGCTGTGCTCAATGACTTTAAGAAGGCTCATGAATCTGTGCTAGAGCTGGTCACAGATGAGGAACAGGAACAGGAGAGCATTAACTACTATCAACCAAGAATGAGAACTTATGAACATTTCCTGAAAGAGGTGGAAATATGGAAAAAGGCTGAAGTTGAGCCACAAACGCTCATTGAACCACATGACAGCATTTCCAATGTGTCAAAAATATCAAGTAAAACTAAGTATTCTAAGACTGCTTCCTCAGTGTCCTCTGAACGCCTTAAAGCCGAGGCAGAACGAGCAGCTCTACTAGCTCGCCAAGCATCATTACAAGACAAGCATGCATTGGAACTGGAGAAAGCTCAACTGAATGTTAGGATGGAAAAAATGGCACTGGAAACGGACATAGCAGCATATAATGCCAAACTGAAGGTCCTGGAGAGTACCGAGTCAACTTCTCAATCCCATTCTGTGGCAGCCCATTTACTAAGCCAAGAAGATGGAATGAACTCTTATTTTGAGAAACAGGAACCAGAGGTCTATGTGGAACCTGAACCATCACCTGTTGAGTTTGCTGCATTAGGTGCAGTTCCAAAGACCCCACTACAAAGAGTTTTACAACAACCGACCACAAAGCCATCAAACCCTATTCCGAAAACAGTCGTAAACCACACTCTTCAGCAGCCAACAGCAAGGTCTAGCAATCGACACAGAATCAACACTGCGGGTATCAGCCATAATACCAGCCATGATAACCTCTCTACTGTCATGCAAAGGCAGAATGAAATTGCTGACCTCCTTGTACTACAGCACAAACAAGCCACACTCCCTGTTAGGGAGATACCTATGTTTGACGGTGATCCTCTAAACTTTAGGCCATTCATGCGTGCATTTGAGCATGGTATAGAAGATAAGACAAGCAGTCACCAGGATAGGCTCTATTACCTGGAACAATACACCTCTGGTCAGCCCAAGGATCTGGTCCGTAGTTGTCTGCATATGGAAGCCAGAAGAGGCTATGCAGTAGCTAAGAGGTTGTTAAAGGAACACTTTGGCAATGAAATCAAAGTCACCACTGCTTACATGGAAAAACAGGCCAAAATACTGCAGGATCCGTTGTATGGAGATATTCAAGATCCCCTGTACAACAAAAGGTTTTTAAAACCCAAAACAGAAGCTGACTTTAAACAGCAGTTCAAGTCCAAGAGTAGGGGAAGCAGCTTTGCCACTACAGTAGCTGTAGTGGCAGATTGTGACTCTGAAAAACCTTTAAAAGAACAAACATTCAAAGTAAAGAGACCAGGCACCTACCCTTCTGATGCTCCCAGTATCTCATGTATATTTTGTGCTGGTGCGCATTTATTGGTCGACTGCCAACAGGTGAAGGCACAGCCACATGAATTCAAGGTTGAGTTTCTGAGATCAAAAGGCCTTTGTTTTGGCTGTTTGATGAGAGGACACTTAAGCAGAGAATGTAAAAGAAGGATGACCTGTCAGAGCTGTCAAAGAAAGCACCCCACTATCCTGCACATTGAAGGAAGAGAGAGATTTAGATCTCAAAAGGCAGATATGAGTGGTGTAGCAGTAAAGCGGGAGGAGACTGTCAGCAGTGCTCTTGTTTCACTGGAAGCTGGTGAAGATACCGGGGCCGGTACAGATTGTGCACTTGCAATTGTGCCAGTTCAAGTAAAGGTGGCAAATGGAAGCAAGTCTGTGTTAACCTATGCGTTTCTCGATTCTGGTAGCTCAGCAACATTTTGTACGGAGAGACTCATGAGGCAGTTGCAAGCTAAAGGCAGTGCGACTGAAATTCTGCTACGCACAATGGGGCAGGAGAGTCCTACCAAGAGCTTTGAGATATCTGGATTAGAGATTGGCAATGTGGAAGGCGACACATTTCTTGCATTACCAAAGGTCTACACCCAACATAAGATCCCAGTGACAAGAGAGAACATTCCCACTCAGAAAGAGCTCAAAAGGTGGCCATACCTGAAAGAGGTTCAGTTGAAGGAGATTGATGCTGACGTCGAACTTCTGATTGGCGTAAATGCTCCAAAGGCAATGGAACCCTGGCAAATCATAAATAGCCAAGGCAACGGACTGTATGCAGTGAAAACCCTCTTTGGATGGGTGATGAATGGTCCTCTCAACAGTTGTACCATGGCAGAAGAATCCGGGCGTCCTACGGTGATGGCCAATCGTATCTCAATGGCCGACCTGGGGGTTCTTCTTGTAAATCAGTACAACCATGACTTCCCTGAGAGAGAGTATGAAGAGAAAAGTGAGATGTCAGCTGAGGATCGTAGGTTTATGGAGATAGTATCAAGCTCCATAACCCTCAAAGACCATCACTACTACTTACCGTTGCCCTTTCGCAACAAAGAGGTAGTCCTGCCAAACAACCGCGACATGGCAAAGCAGCGGGCTCTAAATATTATCAGGAAGTTCAAGAAGGACAAAGGTTACGCTGCAGAGTACAAAGGCTTCATGGAAGAGATGATAACAAAAGGTTACGCCGAGAAGGTACCACAAGAACAGCTCCTCAGAGAGAAAGGCAAGGTATGGTACATACCACACCATGGCGTTCACCATAAGCGCAAAGGAACGATACGAGTGGTGTTTGACTGTTCATCATCCTATAAAGGTACATCTCTTAACAGTGAACTCCTTCAAGGCCCTGACCTGGCAAACACGCTTATAGGAGTCTTGCTAAGATTTCGGCAAGAGCACATTGCCATGATGGCAGACATCGAAGGAATGTTCCATCAAGTACGTGTCCATGAAGATGACTTAGACTTCCTGCGATTCCTATGGTGGCCGGATGGTGATACTAACAAAAGATTGGAGGAGTACAGAATGACAGTACATCTTTTCGGTGCTATATCCTCTCCAAGTTGTGCAAACTTTGCACTGCGAAAGACTGCAGAAGACAACTGTGAGGGGTACGATGAAGAGGTGATTCAAACAGTCAAGTCCAACTTCTATGTTGATGACTGCCTCAAGTCAGTGGCCACAGAAGAACAAGCCATAGCTCTCACAAGAAACCTCAGGGATGTGTGCTCTCAAGGTGGGTTCAAATTGACCAAGTGGGTCAGCAACAGCCGCACTGTACTAGCTTCTATCCCTGATGAACACAAAGCCAAGCAGATAAAAGAACTGGACCTGGACAGAGAAAAACTGCCTGTTGAAAGAGCACTTGGAATCCGATGGAACATTGAAAGGGATGTGTTTACCTTCCAGGTCACTGTCAAGAACAGACCCCTTACAAGAAGAGGTATTCTCTCAACTGTCAGCTCTATTTATGATCCATTAGGTTTCCTCGCCCCATTCGTATTAAAGGCAAAGCAAATTCTTCAAGTGCTCTGCAAGCTAAAGTGTGGATGGGACGAAGTCATCCCTGAAGAACACTCTATTTCATGGAAGAGATGGCTCTCAGAGCTGGACCAGCTCTCCAGATTCCAGATCAACAGGTGTATGATGCCGGAGAACTTTGGTCAAATCAAGACCGCACAGCTGCATCACTTCGGTGATGCAAGTGAACAAGGTTATGGCACGGCAAGCTACCTTAGGTTCACAAACGTTATGGAAAATGTCCACATCGCATTCATACTGGGGAAATCAAGGGTGACTCCACTCAAGCAGATGACGATCCCCAGACTGGAACTTGCTGCGGCAACATTGGCAGTGCGAGTGGACAGGATGTTAAGGTTGGAGCTCCAGATTGAACTTGAGGAGTCAACTTTCTGGACAGACAGCCAGTCGGTGCTAAAATACATCCGCAACGATACCAAGAGATTCCATACTTTTGTGGCGAATAGGGTTGCTAGGATCCGTGACCTATCGAAAACAAAACAGTGGAGGTATTTGAACTCCAAACACAACCCAGCCGATGATGCCTCAAGAGGATTACATGTTGAAACTTTCCTGAACTCAAAGAGATGGCGCAAAGGACCAGAATTCCTGGAGAAAACAGAAACACAATGGCCGAAAGTCCCCGAGGAGCTCGGCTCCATCCCTCCAGATGATCCAGAGGTGAGAAAAGACGTCATCGTAAACAGTACATGTGTGGAAGAAAAGAGTCCGACCAGCAAACTGATTGAGTACTATTCAACATGGAACAGCTTGAAGAAAGCAGTTGCCTGGATGCTGAAACTGAAGAGACTTCTACTACAGTTAAGCCAGAAAAGGAAAGTTCTCACCCAAACTGATCCAGGATCAGATCAGAGTCTGACAAACTCACTGAAGGAACAAATTGACAAGTTCAAACTGACGTTTGGAAAAGAAAGTCTGTCTGTAGATGACCTAGATGAAGCAGAAAAGGTCATCATTCGATTTGAGCAACGACAGCACTTTAAACAAGAAATTGCACTAGTTGTAAAAGGAAAACAATGTGCCAAGAGAAGCGGCTCAATCTGTAAGCTTGATCCAATAGTTGACAATGGCATTCTGAGAGTAGGAGGAAGGTTAAGCAAAGCTGCTATGCCTACGGAACTAAAGAATCCTATGATCCTGCCCAAAGACTCCTACATCTCCAGACTGATCTTACTCCACATCCATGAGCAGGTTGGCCACTCTGGGAGAGGTCACATGCTTTCTAGACTTCGCCAGCGATATTGGATACCCTGTGCCAACTCCTTAGCAAGGAAGATCCTTAAGAGCTGTGTCTTCTGCAGGCGGATGCAAGCTAGAGCTGGGGAACAGAAGATGGCCGACCTTCCACAAGATCGGGTAGCACCTGATTTGCCGCCTTTCACCCATGTGGGCATAGATTACTTTGGCCCCATAGAGGTGAAGCGAGGCCGCGTTCATGTGAAGCGGTATGGTGTGATCTTTACTTGCCTTGTGAGTCGAGCTGTCCATCTAGAAGTTGCTAGTTATCTGGATACTGATTCCTGCATCAATGCCCTGCGCAGGTTCATCTGTCGAAGGGGCCCAGTAACAAGTATCAGAACAGACAATGGCACCAACTTTGTTGGAACACACAGAGAGCTAGGAGAAGCTCTGAAAGAGCTGGATCACAACAAGATTCAAAATAAATTACTGAAGGAAGGAGTGACATGGTCATTCAACCCTCCCTCTGGAGCCCACCATGGGGGGGTATGGGAGAGGTTGATCCGACTGGTGAAAAAGATCCTCTATTCAGTCCTTAAAGAGCAAGTACTGGATGATGAGGCTTTGCAGACAGCCTTGTGTGAAGTTGAGGCGATTATGAACGACAGACCAATCACTACTGTAACAAATGACCCTAACGATCTAGAACCCCTGACTCCGAACCATCTGCTTCATCTGAAAGCAAAGCCAGTCCTGCCACCAGGACTATTCCAGAGAAGTGACCTATACTCAAGAAGGAGATGGAAGCAAGTACAATATATCACTGACCTCTTCTGGAAGAGATGGATCAGGGAGTATCTTCCACTTATGCAGGAGCGGAACAAGTGGAACAAAACTAAGAGAAACTTCAGTCCTGGTGACCTTGTGGTCATCGTCGATGACACCGCCCCAAGGAACTCTTGGCTAATGGGGCGTGTGGTGAAGGCTTTGCCAGGGGCCAAAGGTCTTGTCCGGAGCGTCATGGTTAAGACTAAGACCAATATCCTACAGAGACCTATCAATAAACTCTGTCTGCTCCTTGAGGCGACGAAGTGAGACACACACACACACACACACAGTGCTCCATCTTTGAATCACGTGCACCTCTGATTCGTTGATGTCGTACTCTTACATTCTTTGATGTCATACATTTTGTGGACGTCAAACTCTTGACATTTTTTGGAAGTTGAACACCTTTACACTTCAACTCAGACTGAGATCTATGGACTATTTTCCTATATGGCACCTTGTATATTTGTATATAGCTATGAACTGTAATGGTGCTCTGGTATAGAATGTTTTTGTATTGGCTCTACGTTTGAATATTAAGTAATTGTTGTGCATTCAGTGCAGTCAACAATTAGGGGCCGGTATGTTAGAGCCGATTTGGGCATATTTTGTATAAAAGACTGAACATACTGAGCTCCATGTACATTTGTGTAAATATATTAAATATTAATGTATATGATGAAATATTAGGTACGTACCTTTATGATTTATTTACCGGATTGAGATATATTCATTTGTTATTAGTGTAACTCAGTTTTTGGCCCCCCCTCTTGCCCATTCATTGTACTGTGTTAATTGTGTTAGTATAAAGGCAGGAAGTTGGGCCTTCGGGGGGAGGAGTCCTTGCTAGATGCGGGAGCGGTATAGTTTTTTGACCATATAGACATACAGAAATACAGACAGACAGGTAATATTATATTATGTATTTGCATTTCAAGTAATCTCTGCTTTAAGTTGATTGGAGAATACCTTTTTGTTAGATAAGAAGAATAAACATTTTTTGTTGCACTATATCCCTGGATCTCATTGAATGTTTGGCCGTTTGGAAACGTTGAGTGTGGACTGTATGCGTCCGAAACAACCCCGCTTCAGGCTAGGGCAGTGGCTATGGTAAAGAGGAAAGGAAGCCACTACAGCACCCTACACCCATATCTCAACTATAACCCCCACTGTTACTGCACCCTACACCCATATCTCAACTATAACCCCCACTGTTACTGCACCCTACACCATATCTCAAATATAACCCCTACTGTTACTGCACCCTACATCCATATCTCAACTAAAACCCCCACTGTTACTGCACCCTACACCCCTATCTCAACTATAACCCCCACTGTTACTGCACTCTACACCCATATCGCAACTATAACCCCCACTGTTACTGCACCCTACACCCATATCTCAACTATAACCCCTACTGTTACTGCACCCTACACCCATATCTCAACTATAACCCCCACTGTTACTGCATCCTACACCCATATCTCAACTATAACCCCCACTGTTACTGCACCCTACACCTAAATCTCAACTATAACCCCCACTGTTACTGCACCCTACACCCATATCTCAACTATAACCCCCACTGTTACTGCACCCAACACCCATATCTCAACAATAACCCTCACTGTTACTGCACCCTACACCCATATCTCAACTATAACCCCTAAATTTACTGCACCCTACATCCATATCTCAACTATAACCCCCAATGTTACTGCACCCTACACTTAAATCTCAACTATAACCCCCACTGTTACTGCATCCTACACCCATATCTCAACTATAACCCCCACTGTTACTGCATCCTACACCCATATCTCAACTATAACCCCCACTGTTACTGCACCCTACACCCATATCTCAACTATAACCCCTACTGTTACTACACACCACACCCATATCTAAACTACAACTCCCACTGTTACTGCACCCTACACCCATATCTCAACTATAACCCCCACTGTTACTGCACCCATATCTCAACTATAACCCCCACTGTTACTGCACCCTACACCCATATCTCAACCACAACTCCCACTGTTACTGCACCCTACACCCATATCTCAACTATAACCCCCACTGTTACTGCATCCTACACCCCTATCTCAACTATAACCCCCTCTGTTACTGCACCCTACACCCATATCTCAACTATAACCCCCACTGTTACTGAATCCTACACACATATCTCAACAATAACCCCCAATGTTACTGCACCCTACACCCCTATCTCAACTATAACCCCCACTGTTACTGCACCCTACACCCATATCTCAACTACAACCCCAACTGTTACTGCACCCTACACCCATATCTCAACTATAACCCCCACTGTTACTGCATCCTACACCCCTATCTCAACTATAACCCCCACTGTTACTGTACCCTACACCCATATCTCATCTATAACCCCCACTGTTACTGCATCCTATACCCATATCTCAACTATAACCCCCAATGTTTGCACCCTACACCCATATCTCAACTATAACCCCCACTGTTACTGCACCCATATCTCAACTATAACCCCCACTGTTACTGTACCCTACACCCATATCTCAACTATAACCCCTACTGTTACTGCACCCTACACCCATATCTCAACTATAACCCCCACTGTTACTGCACCCTACACCCATATCTCAACTATAACCCCCACTGTTACTGCACCCTACACCCATATCTCAACTATAACCCTTACTGTTACTGCACCCTACACCCATATCTCAACTATAACCCCCACTGTTACTGCACCCTACACCCCTATCTCAACTATAACCCCCATTGTTACTACACCCTACACCCATATCTCAACTATAACTCCTACTGTTACTGCACCCTACACCCATATCTCAACTATAACCCCCACTGTTACTGCACCCTACACCTAAATCTCAACTATAACCCCCACTGTTACTGCACCCTACACCCATATCTCAACTGTAACCCCCACTGTTACTGCATCCTACACCCATATCTTAACTATAACCCCCACTGTTACTGCACCCTACACCCATATCTCAACTATAACCCCCACTGTTACTGCATCCTACACCAATATCTCAACTATAACCCCCACTGTTACTGCACCCTACACCTAAATCTCAACTATAACCCCCACTGTTACTGCACCCTACACCCATATCTCAACTATAACCCCCACTGTTACTGCACCCTACACCCATATCTCTACCATAACCCCTACTGTTACTGCACCCTACACCCCTATCTCAACTATAACCCCCACTCTTACTGCACCCTACACCCATATCTCAACTATAACCCCCAATGTTACTGCACCCTATACCCATATCTCAACTATAACCCTTACTGTTACTGCACCCTACACCCATATCTCAACTATAACCCCCACTGTTACTGCACCCTACACCATATCTCAAATATAACCCCTACTGTTACTGCACCCTACATCCATATCTCAACTATAACCCCCACTGTTACTGCACCCTACACCCCTATCTCAACTATAACCCCCACTGTTACTGCACTCTACACCCATATCGCAACTATAACCCCCACTGTTACTGCACCCTACACCCATATCTCAACTATAACCCCTACTGTTACTGCACCCTACACCCATATCTCAACTATAACCCCCACTGTTACTGCATCCTACATCCATATCTCAACTATAACCCCCACTGTTACTGCACCCTACACCTAAATCTCAACTATAACCCCCACTGTTACTGCACCCTACACCCATATCTCAACTATAACCCCCACTGTTACTGCACCCAACACCCATATCTCAACAATAACCCTCACTGCTACTGCACCCTACACCCATATCTCAACTATAACCCCTAAATTTACTGCACCCTACATCCATATCTCAACTATAACCCCCAATGTTACTGCACCCTACACTTAAATCTCAACTATAACCCCCACTGTTACTGCATCCTACACCCATATCTCAACTATAACCCCCACTGTTACTGCATCCTACACCCATATCTCAACTATAACCCCCACTGTTACTGCACCCTACACCCATATCTCAACTATAACCCCTACTGTTACTACACACCACACCCATATCTCAACTACAACTCCCACTGTTACTGCAACCTACACCCATATCTCAACTATAACCCCCACTGTTACTGCACCCATATCTCAACTATAACCCCCACTGTTACTGCACCCTACACCCATATCTCAACCACAACTCCCACTGTTACTGCACCCTACACCCATATCTCAACTATAACCCCCACTGTTACTGCATCCTACACCCCTATCTCAACTATAACCCCCTCTGTTACTGCACCCTACACCCATATCTCAACTATAACCCCCACTGTTACTGAATCCTACACACATATCTCAACAATAACCCCCAATGTTACTGCACCCTACACCCCTATCTCAACTATAACCCCCACTGTTACTGCACCCTACACCCATATCTCAACTACAACCCCAACTGTTACTGCACCCTACACCCATATCTCAACTATAACCCCCACTGTTACTGCATCCTACACCCCTATCTCAACTATAACCCCCACTGTTACTGTACCCTACACCCATATCTCATCTATAACCCCCACTGTTACTGCATCCTATACCCATATCTCAACTATAACCCCCAATGTTTGCACCCTACACCCATATCTCAACTATAACCCCCACTGTTACTGCACCCATATCTCAACTATAACCCCCAATGTTACTGCACCCTATACCCATATCTCAACTATAACCCTTACTGTTACTGCACCCTACACCCATATCTCAACTATAACCCCCACTGTTACTGCACCCTACACCATATCTCAAATATAACCCCTACTGTTACTGCACCCTACATCCATATCTCAACTATAACCCCCACTGTTACTGCACACTACACCCCTATCTCAACTATAACCCCCACTGTTACTGCACTCTACACCCATATCGCAACTATAACCCCCACTGTTACTGCACCCTACACCCATATCTCAACTATAACCCCTACTGTTACTGCACCCTACACCCATATCTCAACTATAACCCCCACTGTTACTGCATCCTACATCCATATCTCAACTATAACCCCCACTGTTACTGCACCCTACACCTAAATCTCAACTATAACCCCCACTGTTACTGCACCCTACACCCATATCTCAACTATAACCCCCACTGTTACTGCACCCAACACCCATATCTCAACAATAACCCTCACTGCTACTGCACCCTACACCCATATCTCAACTATAACCCCTAAATTTACTGCACCCTACATCCATATCTCAACTATAACCCCCAATGTTACTGCACCCTACACTTAAATCTCAACTATAACCCCCACTGTTACTGCATCCTACACCCATATCTCAACTATAACCCCCACTGTTACTGCATCCTACACCCATATCTCAACTATAACCCCCACTGTTACTGCACCCTACACCCATATCTCAACTATAACCCCTACTGTTACTACACACCACACCCATATCTCAACTACAACTCCCACTGTTACTGCAACCTACACCCATATCTCAACTATAACCCCCACTGTTACTGCACCCATATCTCAACTATAACCCCCACTGTTACTGCACCCTACACCCATATCTCAACCACAACTCCCACTGTTACTGCACCCTACACCCATATCTCAACTATAACCCCCACTGTTACTGCATCCTACACCCCTATCTCAACTATAACCCCCTCTGTTACTGCACCCTACACCCATATCTCAACTATAACCCCCACTGTTACTGAATCCTACACACATATCTCAACAATAACCCCCAATGTTACTGCACCCTACACCCCTATCTCAACTATAACCCCCACTGTTACTGCACCCTACACCCATATCTCAACTACAACCCCAACTGTTACTGCACCCTACACCCATATCTCAACTATAACCCCCACTGTTACTGCATCCTACACCCCTATCTCAACTATAACCCCCACTGTTACTGTACCCTACACCCATATCTCATCTATAACCCCCACTGTTACTGCATCCTATACCCATATCTCAACTATAACCCCCAATGTTTGCACCCTACACCCATATCTCAACTATAACCCCCACTGTTACTGCACCCATATCTCAACTATAACCCCCACTGTTACTGTACCCTACACCCATATCTCAACTATAACCCCTACTGTTACTGCACCCTACACCCATATCTCAACTATAACCCCCACTGTTACTGCACCCTACACCCATATCTCAACTATAACCCCCACTGTTACTGCACCCTACACCCATATCTCAACTATAACCCTTACTGTTACTGCACCCTACAACCATATCTCAACTATAACCCCCACTGTTACTGCACCCTACACCCCTATCTCAACTATAACCCCCATTGTTACTACACCCTACACCCATATCTCAACTATAACTCCTACTGTTACTGCACCCTACACCCATATCTCAACTATAACCCCCACTGTTACTGCACCCTACACCTAAATCTCAACTATAACCCCCACTGTTACTGCACCCTACACCCATATCTCAACTGTAACCCCCACTGTTACTGCATCCTACACCCATATCTTAACTATAACCCCCACTGTTACTGCACCCTACACCCATATCTCAACTATAACCCCCACTGTTACTGCATCCTACACCAATATCTCAACTATAACCCCCACTGTTACTGCACCCTACACCTAAATCTCAACTATAACCCCCACTGTTACTGCACCCTACACCCATATCTCAACTATAACCCCCACTGTTACTGCACCCTACACCCATATCTCTACCATAACCCCTACTGTTACTGCACCCTACACCCCTATCTCAACTATAACCCCCACTCTTACTGCACCCTACACCCATATCTCAACTATAACCCCCAATGTTACTGCACCCTATACCCATATCTCAACTATAACCCTTACTGTTACTGCACCCTACACCCATATCTCAACTATAACCCCTACTGTTAATGCACCATACACCCATATCTCAACTATAACCCCCACTGTTACTGCACCCATATCTCAACTATAACCCCCACTGTTACTGCACCCTACACCCCTATCTCAACTATAACCCCCACTGTTACTGCACCCTACACCCATATCTCAACTACAACCCCCACTGTTACTGCACCCTACACCCCTATCTCAACTATAACCCCCACAGTTACTGCACTCTACACCCATATCTCAACTATAACCCCCACTGTTACTGCACCCTACACTCCTATCTCAACTATAACCCCCACTGTTACTGCACCCTACACCCATATCTCAACTATAACCCCCACTGTTACTGCACCCTACACCCATATTTCAACTATAACCCCCACTGTTACTGCATCCGACACCCATATCTCAACTATAACCCCCAATGTTACTGCACCCTACACCCATATCTCAACTATAACCCCCACTGTTACTGCACCCATATCTCAACTATAACCCCCACTGTTACTGCACCCTACACCCATATCTCAACTATAACCCCTACTGTTACTGCACCCTACACCCATATCTCAACTATAACCCCCACTGTTACTGCACCCTACACCCATATCTCAACTATAACCCCCACTGTTACTGCACCCTACACCCATATCTCAACTATAACCCCTACTGTTACTGCACCCTACACCCATATCTCAACTATAACCCCCACTGTTATTGCACCCTACACCCCTATCTCAACTATAACCCCCACTGTTACTGCACTCTACACCCATATCTCAACTATAACCCCTACTGTTACTGCAACTTACACCCATATCACAACTATAACCCCCACTGTTACTGCACCCTACACCCATATCTCAACTATAACCCCCACTGTTACTGCATCCTACACCCATATCTCAACTATAACCCCCACTGTTACTGCACCCTACACCCATATATCAACTATAACCCCCACTGTTACTGCACTCTACACCCATATCTCAACAATAACCCCCACTGTTACTGCATCCTACACCAATATTTCAACTATAACCCCCACTGTTACTGCACCCTACAACTAAATCTCAACTATAACCCCCACTGTTACTGCACCCTACACCCATATATCAACTATAACCCCCACTGTTACTGCACCCTACACCCATATCTCAACCATAACCCCCACTGTTACTGCACCCTACACCCCTATCTCAATTATAACCCCCACTGTTACTGCACCCTACACCCATATCTCAACTATAACCCCCAATGTTACTGCACCCTATACCCATATCTCAACTATAACCCCTACTGTTACTGCACCCTACACCCATATCTCAACTATAACCACCACTGTTATTGCACCCTACACCCATATCTCAACAATAACCCCTACTGTTACTGCACCATACACCCATATCTCAACTATAACCCCCACTGTTACTGCACCCTACACCCATATCTCAACTATAACCCCCACTGTTATTGCACCCTACACCCATATCTCAACTATAACCCCCACTGTTACTGCACCCTACACCCATATCTCAACTATAACCCCCACTGTTACGGCACCCTACACCCATATCTCAACTATAACCCCTACTGTTACTGCACCCTACACCCATATCTCAACTATAACCCCACTGTTACTGCATCCTACACCCATATCTCAACTATAACCCCCACTGTTACTGCACCCTACACCTAAATCTCAACTATAACCCCCACTGTTACTGCACCCTACACCCATATCTCAACTATAACCCCCACTGTTACTGCACCCAACACCCATATCTCAACAATAACCCCCACTGTTACTGCACCCTACACCCATATCTCAACTATAACCCCTACTGTTACTGCACCCTACACCCATATCTCAACTATAACCCCCAATGTTACTGCACCCTACACTTAAATCTCAAGTATAACCCCCACTGTTACTGCACTCTACACCCATATCTCAACTATAACCCCTACTGTTACTGCAACTTACACCCATATCACAACTATAACCCCCACTGTTACTGCACCCTACACCCATATCTCAACTATAACCCCCACTGTTACTGCATCCTACACCCATATCTCAACTATAACCCCCACTGTTACTGCACCCTACACCCATATATCAACTATAACCCCCACTGTTACTGCACTCTACACCCATATCTCAACAATAACCCCCACTGTTACTGCATCCTACACCAATATCTCAACTATAACCCCCACTGTTACTGCACCCTACAACTAAATCTCAACTATAACCCCCACTGTTACTGCACCCTACACCCATATCTCAACCATAACCCCCACTGTTACTGCACCCTACACCCCTATCTCAATTATAACCCCCACTGTTACTGCACCCTACACCTATATCTCAACTATAACCCCCAATGTTACTGCACCCTATACCCATATATCAACTATAACCCCTACTGTTACTGCACCCTACACCCATATCTCAACTATAACCACCACTGTTATTGCACCCTACACCCATATCTCAACAATAACCCCTACTGTTACTGCACCATACACCCATATCTCAACTATAACCCCCACTGTTACTGCACCCTACACCCATATCTCAACTATAACCCCCACTGTTATTGCACCCTACACCCATATCTCAACTATAACCCCCACTGTTACTGCACCCTACACCCATATCTCAACTATAACCCCCACTGTTACGGCACCCTACACCCATATCTCAACTATAACCCCTACTGTTACTGCACCCTACACCCATATCTCAACTATAACCCCCACTGTTACTGCATCCTACACCCATATCTCAACTATAACCCCCACTGTTACTGCACCCTACACCTAAATCTCAACTATAACCCCCACTGTTACTGCACCCTACACCCATATCTCAACTATAACCCCCACTGTTACTGCACCCAACACCCATATCTCAACAATAACCCCCACTGTTACTGCACCCTACACCCATATCTCAACTATAACCCCTACTGTTACTGCACCCTACACCCATATCTCAACTATAACCCCCAATGTTACTGCACCCTACACTTAAATCTCAAGTATAACCCCCACTGTTACTGCACTCTACACCCATATCTCAACTATAACCCCTACTGTTACTGCAACTTACACCCATATCACAACTATAACCCCCACTGTTACTGCACCCTACACCCATATCTCAACTATAACCCCCACTGTTACTGCATCCTACACCCATATCTCAACTATAACCCCCAATGTTACTGCACTCTACACCCATATCTCAACAATAACCCCCACTGTTACTGCATCCTACACCAATATCTCAACTATAACCCCCACTGTTACTGCACCCTACAACTAAATCTCAACTATAACCCCCACTGTTACTGCACCCTACACCCATATCTCAACCATAACCCCCACTGTTACTGCACCCTACACCCCTATCTCAATTATAACCGCCACTGTTACTGCACCCTACACCCATATCTCAACTATAACCCCCACTGTTACTGCACCCTACACTCCTATCTCAACTATAACCCCCACTGTTACTGCACCCTACACCCATATCTCAACTACAACCCCCACTGTTACTGAACCCTACACCCATATCTCAACTATAACCCCCACTGTTACTGCATCCTACACCCATATCTCAACTATAACCCCCACTGTTACTGCACCCTACACCCCTATCTCAACTATAACCCCCACTGTTACTGCATCCGACACCCATATCTCAACTATAACCCTCAATGTTACTGCACCCTACACCCATATCTCAACTATAACCCCCACTGTTACTGCACCCATATCTCAACTATAACCCCCACTGTTACTGCACCCTACACCCATATCTCAACTATAACCCCTACTGTTACTGCACCCTACACCCATATCTCAACTATAACCCCCACTGTTACTGCACCCTACACCCATATCTCAACTATAACCCCCACTGTTACTGCACCCTACACCCATATCTCAACTATAACCCCTACTGTTACTGCACCCTACACCCATATCTCAACTATAACCCCCACTGTTACTGCACCCTACACCCCTATCTCAACTATAACCCCCACTGTTACTGCACTCTACACCCATATCTCAACTATAACCCCTACTGTTACTGCAACTTACACCCATATCACAACTATAACCCCCACTGTTACTGCACCCTACACCCATATCTCAACTATAACCCCCACTGTTACTGCATCCTACACCCATATCTCAACTATAACCCCCACTGTTACTGCACCCTACACCCATATCTCAACTATAACCCCCACTGTTACGGCACCCTACACCCATATCTCAACTATAACCCCTACTGTTACTGCACCCTACACCCATATCTCAACTATAACCCCCACTGTTACTGCATCCTACACCCATATCTCAACTATAACCCCCACTGTTACTGCACCCTACACCTAAATCTCAACTATAACCCCCACTGTTACTGCACCCTACACCCATATCTCAACTATAACCCCCACTGTTACTGCACCCAACACCCATATCTCAACAATAACCCCCACTGTTACTGCACCCTACACCCATATCTCAACTATAACCCCTACTGTTACTGCACCCTACACCCATATCTCAACTATAACCCCCAATGTTACTGCACCCTACACTTAAATCTCAAGTATAACCCCCACTGTTACTGCACTCTACACCCATATCTCAACTATAACCCCTACTGTTACTGCAACTTACACCCATATCACAACTATAACCCCCACTGTTACTGCACCCTACACCCATATCTCAACTATAACCCCCACTGTTACTGCATCCTACACCCATATCTCAACTATAACCCCCACTGTTACTGCACTCTACACCCATATCTCAACAATAACCCCCACTGTTACTGCATCCTACACCAATATCTCAACTATAACCCCCACTGTTACTGCACCCTACAACTAAATCTCAACTATAACCCCCACTGTTACTGCACCCTACATCCATATATCAACTATAACCCCCACTGTTACTGCACCCTACACCCAAATCTCAACCATAACCCCCACTGTTACTGCACCCTACACCCCTATCTCAATTATAACCGCCACTGTTACTGCACCCTACACCCATATCTCAACTATAACCCCCACTGTTACTGCACCCTACACTCCTATCTCAACTATAACCCCCACTGTTACTGCACCCTACACCCATATCTCAACTACAACCCCCACTGTTACTGCACCCTACACCCATATCTCAACTATAACCCCCACTGTTACTGCATCCTACACCCATATCTCAACTATAACCCCCACTGTTACTGCACCCTACACCCCTATCTCAACTATAACCCCCACTGTTACTGCATCTGACACCCATATCTCAACTATAACCCCCAATGTTACTGCACCCTACACCCATATCTCAACTATAACCCCCACTGTTACTGCACCCATATCTCAACTATAACCCCCACTGTTACTGCACCCTACACCCATATCTCAACTATAACCCCTACTGTTACTGCACCCTACACCCATATCTCAACTATAACCCCCACTGTTACTGCACCCTACACCCCTATCTCAACTATAACCCCCACTGTTACTGCACTCTACACCCATATCTCAACTATAACCCCTACTGTTACTGCAACTTACACCCATATCACAACTATAAGCCCCACTGTTACTGCACCCTACACCCATATCTCAACTATAACCCCCACTGTTACTGCATCCTACACCCATATCTCAACTATAACCCCCACTGTTACTGCACCCTACACCCATATATCAACTATAACCCCCACTGTTACTGCACTCTACACCCATATCTCAACAATAACCCCCACTGTTACTGCATCCTACACCAATATCTCAACTATAACCCCCATTGTTACTGCACCCTACACCCATATCTCAACTATAACCCCCACTGTTACTGCATCCGACACCCATATCTCAACTATAACCCCCAATGTTACTGCACCCTACACCCATATCTCAACTATAACCCCCACTGTTACTGCACCCATATCTCAACTATAACCCCCACTGTTACTGCACCCTACACCCATATCTCAACTATAACCCCTACTGTTACTGCACCCTACACCCATATCTCAACTATAACCCCCACTGTTACTGCACCCTACACCCATATCTCAACTATAACCCCCACTGTTACTGCACCCTACACCCATATCTCAACTATAACCCCTACTGTTACTGCAACCTACACCCATATCTCAACTATAACCCCCACTGTTACTGCACCCTACACCCCTATCTCAACTATAACCCCCACTGTTACTGCACTCTACACCCATATCTCAACTATAACCCCTACTGTTACTGCAACTTACACCCATATCACAACTATAACCCCCACTGTTACTGCACCCTACACCCATATCTCAACTATAACCCCCACTGTTACTGCATCCTACACCCATATCTCAACTATAACCCCCACTGTTACTGCACCCTACACCCATATATCAACTATAACCCCCACTGTTACTGCACTCTACACCCATATCTCAACAATAACCCCCACTGTTACTGCATCCTACACCAATATCTCAACTATAACCCCCACTGTTACTGCACCCTACAACTAAATCTCAACTATAACCCCCACTGTTACTGCACCCTACACCCATATATCAACTATAACCCCCACTGTTACTGCACCCTACACCCATATCTCAACCATAACCCCCACTGTTACTGCACCCTACACCCCTATCTCAATTATAACCCCCACTGTTACTGCACCCTACACCCATATCTCAACTATAACCCCCAATGTTACTGCACCCTATACCCATATCTCAACTATAACCCCTACTGTTACTGCACCCTACACCCATATCTCAACTATAACCACCACTGTTATTGCACCCTACACCCATATCTCAACAATAACCCCTACTGTTACTGCACCATACACCCATATCTCAACTATAACCCCCACTGTTACTGCACCCTACACCCATATCTCAACTATAACCCCCACTGTTATTGCACCCTACACCCATATCTCAACTATAACCCCCACTGTTACTGCACCCTACACCCATATCTCAACTATAACCCCCACTGTTACGGCACCCTACACCCATATCTCAACTATAACCCCTACTGTTACTGCACCCTACACCCATATCTCAACTATAACCCCCACTGTTACTGCATCCTACACCCATATCTCAACTATAACCCCCACTGTTACTGCACCCTACACCTAAATCTCAACTATAACCCCCACTGTTACTGCACCCTACACCCATATCTCAACTATAACCCCCACTGTTACTGCACCCAACACCCATATCTCAACAATAACCCCCACTGTTACTGCACCCTACACCCATATCTCAACTATAACCCCTACTGTTACTGCACCCTACACCCATATCTCAACTATAAGTCCCAATGTTACTGCACCCTACACTTAAATCTCAACTATAACCCCCACTGTTACTGCACTCTACACCCATATCTCAACTATAACCCCTACTGTTACTGCAACTTACACCCATATCACAACTATAACCCCCACTGTTACTGCACCCTACACCCATATCTCAACTATAACCCCCACTGTTACTGCATCCTACACCCATATCTCAACTATAACCCCCACTGTTACTGCACTCTACACCCATATCTCAACAATAACCCCCACTGTTACTGCATCCTACACCTAAATCTCAACTATAACCCCCACTGTTACTGCACCCTACACCCATATCTCAACTATAACCCCCACTGTTACTGCACCCAACACCCATATCTCAACTATAACCCCCACTGTTACTGCACCCTACACCCATATCTCAACTATAACCCCCACTGTTACTGCATCCTACACCCATATCTCAACTATAACCCCCACTGTTACTGCACTCTACACCCATATCTCAACAATAACCCCCACTGTTACTGCACACTACACCCATATCTCAACTATAACCCCCACTGTTACTGCACCCATATCTCAACTACAACCCCCACTGTTACTGCACCTTACACCCATATCTCAACTATAACCCCTACTGTTAATGCACCCTACCCCCATATCTCAACTATAACCCCCACTGTTACTGCACCCTACACCCCTATCTCAACTATAGCCCCCATTGTTACTGCACCCTACACCCATATCTCAACCATAACCCCTACTGTTACTGCACCCTACACCCATATCTCAACTATAACCCCCACTGTTACTGCACCCTACACCCATATCTCAACTATAACCCCCACTGTTACTGCACCCTACACCTAAATCTCAACTATAACCCCCACTGTTACTGCACCCTACACCCATATCTCAACTATAACCCCCACTGTTACTGCATCCTTCACCCATATCTCAACTATAACCCCCACTGTTACTGCACCCTACACCCATATCTCAACTATAACCCCCTCTCTTACTGCACCCTACACCCATATCTCAACTATAACCCCCAATGTTATTGCACCCTACACCCATATCTCAACTATAACCCCCACTGTTACTGCACCCTACACCCATATCTCAACTATAACCCCCACTGTTACTGCACCCTACACCCATATCTCAACTATAACCCCTACTGTTACTGCACCCTACACCAATTTCTCAACTATAACCCCCACTGTTACTGCATCCTACACCCATATCTCAACTATAACCCCCACTGTTACTGCACCCTACACCTAAATCTCAACTATAACCCCCACTGTTACTGCACCCTACACCCATATCTCAACTATAACCCCCACTGTTACTGCACCCAACACCCATATCTCAACAATAACCCCTACTGTTACTGCACCCTACACCCATATCTCAACTATAACCCCTACTGTTACTGCACCCTACACCCATATCTCAACTATAACCCCCAATGTTACTGCACCCTACACTTAAATCTCAAATATAACCCCCACTGTTACTGCACCCTACACCCATATCTCAACTATAACCCCCACTGTTATTGCACCCTACACCCATATCTCAACTATAACCCCCACTGTTACTGCACCCTACACCCATATCTCAACTATAACCCCCACTGTTACGGCACCCTACACCCATATCTCAACTATAACCCCTACTGTTACTGCACCCTACACCCATATCTCAACTATAACCCCCACTGTTACTGCATCCTACACCCATATCTCAACTATAACCCCCACTGTTACTGCACCCTACACCTAAATCTCAACTATAACCCCCACTGTTACTGCAACCTACACCCATATCTCAACTATAACCCCCACTGTTACTGCACCCAACACCCATATCTCAACAATAACCCCCACTGTTACTGCACCCTACACCCATATCTCAACTATAACCCCTACTGTTACTGCACCCTACACCCATATCTCAACTATAACCCCCAATGTTACTGCACCCTACACTTAAATCTCAAGTATAACCCCCACTGTTACTGCACTCTACACCCATATCTCAACTATAACCCCTACTGTTACTGCAACTTACACCCATATCACAACTATAACCCCCACTGTTACTGCACCCTACACCCATATCTCAACTATAACCCCCACTGTTACTGCATCCTACACCCATATCTCAACTATAACCCCCACTGTTACTGCACTCTACACCCATATCTCAACAATAACCCCCACTGTTACTGCATCCTACACCAATATCTCAACTATAACCCCCACTGTTACTGCACCCTACAACTAAATCTCAACTATAACCCCCACTGTTACTGCACCCTACACCCATATATCAACTATAACCCCCACTGTTACTGCACCCTACACCCATATCTCAACTATAACCCCCACTGTTACTGCACCCTACACCCCTATCTCAATTATAACCCCCACTGTTACTGCACCCTACACCCATATCTCAACTATAACCCCCAATGTTACTGCACCCTATACCCATATCTCAACTATAACCCCTACTGTTACTGCACCCTACACCCATATCTCAACTATAACCACCACTGTTATTGCACCCTACACCCATATCTCAACAATAACCCCTACTGTTACTGCACCATACACCCATATCTCAACTATAACCCCCACTGTTACTGCACCCTACACCCCTATCTCAATTATAACCCCCACTGTTACTGCACCCTACACCCCTATCTCAATTATAACCCCCACTGTTACTGCACCCTACACCCATATCTCAACTATAACCCCCAATGTTACTGCACCCTATACCCATATCTCAACTATAACCCCTACTGTTACTGCACCCTACACCCATATCTCAACTATAACCCCCACTGTTACTGCACCCTACACCCATATATCAACTATAACCCCCACTGTTACTGCACCCTACACCCATATCTCAACTATAACCCCCACTGTTACTGCACCCTACACCCCTATCTCAATTATAACCCCCACTGTTACTGCACCCTACACCCATATCTCAACTATAACCCCCAATGTTACTGCACCCTATACCCATATCTCAACTATAACCCCTACTGTTACTGCACCCTACACCCATATCTCAACTATAACCACCACTGTTATTGCACCCTACACCCATATCTCAACAATAACCCCTACTGTTAGTGCACCATACACCCATATCTCAACTATAACCCCCACTGTTACTGCACCCTACACCCATATCTCAACGATAACCCCCACTGTTATTGCACCCTACACCCATATCTCAACTATAACCCCCACTGTTACTGCACCCTACACCCATATCTCAACTATAACCCCCACTGTTACTGCACCCAACACCCATATCTCAACTATAACCCCCACTGTTACTGCACCCTACACCCATATCTCAACTATAACCCCCACTGTTACTGCACCCTACACCCATATCTCAACTATAACCCCCAATGTTACTGCACCCTATACCCATATCTCAACTATAACCCCTACTGTTACTGCACCCTACACCCATATCTCAACTATAACCCCTACTGTTACTGCACCCTACACCCATATCTCAACTATAACCCCCACTGTTACTGCACCCTACACCCATATATCAACTATAACCCCCACTGTTACTGCACCCTACACCCATATCTCAACTATAACCCCCACTGTTACTGCACCCTACACCCCTATCTCAATTATAACCCCCACTGTTACTGCACCCTACACCCATATCTCAACTATAACCCCCAATGTTACTGCACCCTATACCCATATCTCAACTATAACCCCTACTGTTACTGCACCCTACACCCATATCTCAACTATAACCACCACTGTTATTGCACCCTACACCCATATCTCAACAATAACCCCTACTGTTACTGCACCATACACCCATATCTCAACTATAACCCCCACTGTTACTGCACCCTACACCCATATCTCAACTATAACCCCTACTGTTACTGCACCATACACCCATATCTCAACTATAACCCCCACTGTTACTGCACCCTACACCCATATCTCAACTATAACCCCCACTGTTATTGCACCCTACACCCATATCTCAACTATAACCCCCACTGTTACTGCACCCTACACCCATATCTCAACTATAACCCCCACTGTTACTGCACCCAACACCCATATCTCAACTATAACCCCCACTGTTACTGCACCCTACACCCATATCTCAACTATAACCCCCACTGTTACTGCATCCTACACCCATATCTCAACTATAACCCCCACTGTTACTGCACTCTACACCCATATCTCAACAATAACCCCCACTGTTACTGCACACTACACCCATATCTCAACTATAACCCCCACTGTTACTGCACCCATATCTCAACTACAACCCCCACTGTTACTGCACCTTACACCCATATCTCAACTATAACCCCTACTGTTAATGCACCCTACCCCCATATCTCAACTATAACCCCCACTGTTACTGCACCCTACACCCCTATCTCAACTATAGCCCCCATTGTTACTGCACCCTACACCCATATCTCAACCATAACCCCTACTGTTACTGCACCCTACACCCATATCTCAACTATAACCCCCACTGTTACTGCACCCTACACCCATATCTCAACTATAACCCCCACTGTTACTGCACCCTACACCTAAATCTCAACTATAACCCCCACTGTTACTGCACCCTACACCCATATCTCAACTATAACCCCCACTGTTACTGCATCCTTCACCCATATCTCAACTATAACCCCCACTGTTACTGCACCCTACACCCATATCTCAACTATAACCCCCTCTCTTACTGCACCCTACACCCATATCTCAACTATAACCCCCACTGTTATTGCACCCTACACCCATATCTCAACTATAACCCCCACTGTTACTGCACCCTACACCCATATCTCAACTATAACCCCCACTGTTACTGCACCCTACACCCATATCTCAACTATAACCCCTACTGTTACTGCACCCTACACCAATTTCTCAACTATAACCCCCACTGTTACTGCATCCTACACCCATATCTCAACTATAACCCCCACTGTTACTGCACCCTACACCTAAATCTCAACTATAACCCCCACTGTTACTGCACCCTACACCCATATCTCAACTATAACCCCCACTGTTACTGCACCCAACACCCATATCTCAACAATAACCCCCACTGTTACTGCACCCTACACCCATATCTCAACTATAACCCCTACTGTTACTGCACCCTACACCCATATCTCAACTATAACCCCCAATGTTACTGCACCCTACACTTAAATCTCAAATATAACCCCCACTGTTACTGCACCCTACACCCATATCTCAACTATAACCCCCACTGTTATTGCACCCTACACCCATATCTCAACTATAACCCCCACTGTTACTGCACCCTACACCCATATCTCAACTATAACCCCCACTGTTACGGCACCCTACACCCATATCTCAACTATAACCCCTACTGTTACTGCACCCTACACCCATATCTCAACTATAACCCACACTGTTACTGCATCCTACACCCATATCTCAACTATAACCCCCACTGTTACTGCACCCTACACCTAAATCTCAACTATAACCCCCACTGTTACTGCAACCTACACCCATATCTCAACTATAACCCCCACTGTTACTGCACCCAACACCCATATCTCAACAATAACCCCCACTGTTACTGCACCCTACACCCATATCTCAACTATAACCCCTACTGTTAATGCACCCTACACCCATATCTCAACTATAACCCCCAATGTTACTGCACCCTACACTTAAATCTCAAGTATAACCCCCACTGTTACTGCACTCTACACCCATATCTCAACTATAACCCCTACTGTTACTGCAACTTACACCCATATCACAACTATAACCCCCACTGTTACTGCACCCTACACCCATATCTCAACTATAACCCCCACTGTTACTGCATCCTACACCCATATCTCAACTATAACCCCCACTGTTACTGCACTCTACACCCATATCTCAACAATAACCCCCACTGTTACTGCATCCTACACCAATATCTCAACTATAACCCCCACTGTTACTGCACCCTACAACTAAATCTCAACTATAACCCCCACTGTTACTGCACCCTACACCCATATATCAACTATAACCCCCACTGTTACTGCACCCTACACCCATATCTCAACTATAACCCCCACTGTTACTGCACCCTACACCCCTATCTCAATTATAACCCCCACTGTTACTGCACCCTACACCCATATCTCAACTATAACCCCCAATGTTATTGCACCCTATACCCATATCTCAACTATAACCCCTACTGTTACTGCACCCTACACCCATATCTCAACTATAACCACCACTGTTATTGCACCCTACACCCATATCTCAACAATAACCCCTACTGTTACTGCACCATACACCCATATCTCAACTATAACCCCCACTGTTACTGCACCCTACACCCATATCTCAACTATAACCCCCACTGTTATTGCACCCTACACCCATATCTCAACTATAACCCCCACTGTTACTGCACCCTACACCCATATCTCAACTATAACCCCCACTGTTACGGCACCCTACACCCATATCTCAACTATAACCCCTACTGTTACTGCACCCTACACCCATATCTCAACTATAACCCCCACTGTTACTGCATCCTACACCCATATCTCAACTATAACCCCCACTCTTACTGCACCCTACACCTAAATCTCAACTATAACCCCCACTGTTACTGCACCCTACACCCATATCTCAACTATAACCCCCACTGTTACTGCACCCAACACCCATATCTCAACAATAACCCCCACTGTTACTGCACCCTACACCCATATCTCAACTATAACCCCTACTGTTACTGCACCCTACAACCATATCTCAACTATAACCCCCAATGTTACTGCACCCTACACTTAAATCTCAACTATAACCCCCACTGTTACTGCACCCTACACCCATATCTCAACTATTACCCCCACTGTTACTGCAAACTACACCCATATCTCAACTATAACCCCCACTGTTACTGCACCCTACACCCATATCTCAACTATAACCCCTACTGTTACTACACACTACACCCATATCTCAACTATAACCCCTACTGTTACTGCACCCATATCTCAACTATAACCCCCACTGTTACTGCACCCTACACCCATATCTCAACTACAACCCCCACTGTTACTGCACCCTACAACCATATCTCAACTATAACCCCCACTGTTACTGCATCCTACACCCCTATCTCAACTATAACCCCCTCTGTTACTGCACCCTACACCCATATCTCAACTATAACCCCCACTGTTACTGAATCCTACACACATATCTCAACTATATCCCCCAATGTTACTGCACCCTACACCCCTATCTCAACTATAACCCCCACTGTTACTGCACCCTACACCCATATCTCAACTACAACCCCCACTGTTACTGCACCCTACACCCATATCTCAACTATAACCCCCACTGTTATTGCACCCTACACCCCTATCTCAACTATAACCCCCACTGTTACTGCACCCTACACCCATATCTCAACTATAACCACCACTGTTACTGCATCCTACACCCATATCTCAACTATAACCCCCAATGTTACTGCATCCTACACCCATATCTCAACTATAACCCCCAATGTTACTGCACCCTACACCCATATCTCAACTATAACCCCCAATGTTACTGCACCCTACACCCATATCTCAACTATAACCCCCACTGTTACTGCACCCATATCTCAACTACAACCCCCACTGTTACTGCACCTTACACCCATATCTCAACTATAACCCCTACTGTTAATGCACCCTACACCCATATCTCAACTATAACCCCCACTGTTACTGCACCCTACACCCCTATCTCAACTATAGCCCCCATTGTTACTGCACCCTACACCCATATCTCAACCATAACCCCTACTGTTACTGCACCCTACACCCATATCTCAGCTATAACCCCCACTGTTACTGCACCCTACACCCATATCTCAACTATAACCCCCACTGTTACTGCACCCTACACCTAAATCTCAACTATAACCCCCACTGTTACTGCACCCTACACCCATATCTCAACTATAACCCCCACTGTTACTGAATCCTTCACCCATATCTCAACTATAACCCCCACTGTTACTGCACCCTACACCCATATCTCAACTATAACCCCCTCTCTTACTGCACCCTACACCCATATCTCAACTATAACCCCCACTGTTATTGCACCCTACACCCATATCTCAACTATAACCCCCACTGTTACTGCACCCTACACCCATATCTCAACTATAACCCCCACTGTTACTGCACCCTACACCCATATCTCAACTATAACCCCTACTGTTACTGCACCCTACACCAATTTCTCAACTATAACCCCCACTGTTACTGCATCCTACACCCATATCTCAACTATAACCCCCACTGTTACTGCACCCTACACCTAAATCTCAACTATAACCCCCACTGTTACTGCACCCTACACCCATATCTCAACTATAACCCCCACTGTTACTGCACCCAACACCCATATCTCAACAATAACCCCCACTGTTACTGCACCCTACACCCATATCTCAACTATAACCCCTACTGTTACTGCACCCTACACCCATATCTCAACTATAACCCCCAATGTTACTGCACCCTACACTTAAATCTCAAATATAACCCCCACTGTTACTGCACCCTACACCCATATCTCAACTATAACCCCCACTGTTACTGCATCCTACACCCATATCTCAACTATAACCCTTACTGTTACTACACACTACACCCATATCTCAACTATAACCCCTACTGTTACTGCACCCATATCTCAACTATAACCCCCACTGTTACTGCACCCTACACCCATATCTCAAATACAACCCCCACTGTTACTGCACCCTACACCCATATCTCAACTATAACCCCCACTGTTACTGCATCCTACACCCCTATCTCAACTATAACCCCCTCTGTTACTGCACCCTACACCCATATCTCAACTATAACCCCCACTGTTACTGAATCCTACACACATATCTCAACTATAACCCCCAATGTTACTGCACCCTACACCCCTATCTCAACTATAACCCCCAATGTTACTGCACCCTACACCCATATCTCAACTATAACCCCCACTGTTACTGCACCCATATCTCAACTATAACCCCCACTGTTACTGCACCCTACACCCATATCTCAACTATAACCCCTACTGTTACTGCACCCTACACCCATATCTCAACTACAACCCCCACTGTTACTGCACCCTACACCCATATCTCAACTATAACCCCCACTGTTACTGCACCCTACAACCATATCTCAACTATAACCCCTACTGTTACTGCACCCTACACCCATATCTCATCTATAACCCCCACTGTTACTGCACCCTACACCCCTATCTCAACTATAACCCCCACTGTTACTGCACTCCACACCCATATCTCAACTATAACCCCTACTGTTACTGCACCCTACACCCATATCTCAACTATAACCCCCACTGTTACTGCACCCTACACCCATATCTCAACTATAACCCCCACTGTTACTGCATCCTACACCCATATCTCAACTACAACCCCCACTGTTACTGCACCCTACACCCATATCTCAACTATAACCCCCACTGTTACTGCACCCTACACCCATATCTCAACTATAACCCCTACTGTTACTGCACCCTACACCCATATCTCAACTATAACCCCCACTGTTACTGCACCCTACACCCCTATCTCAACTATAACCCCCACTGTTACTGCACCCTACACCCATATCTCAACTATAACCCCCACTGTTACTGCACCCAACACCCATATCTCAACAATAACCCCCACTGTTACTGCACCCTACACCCATATCTCAACTATAACCCCTACTGTTACTGCACCCTACAGCCATATCTCAACTATAACCCCCAATGTTACTGCACCCTACACTTAAATCTCAAATATAACCCCCACTGTTACTGCACCCTACACCCATATCTCAACTATAACCCCCACTGTTACTGCATCCTACACCCATATCTCAACTATAACCCTTACTGTTACTACACACTACACCCATATCTCAACTATAACCCCTACTGTTACTGCACCCATATCTCAACTATAACCCCCACTGTTACTGCACCCTACACCCATATCTCAAATACAACCCCCACTGTTACTGCACCCTACACCCATATCTCAACTATAACCCCCACTGTTACTGCATCCTACACCCCTATCTCAACTATAACCCCCTCTGTTACTGCACCCTACACCCATATCTCAACTATAACCCCCACTGTTACTGAATCCTACACACATATCTCAACTATAACCCCCAATGTTACTGCACCCTACACCCCTATCTCAACTATAACCCCCAATGTTACTGCACCCTACACCCATATCTCAACTATAACCCCCACTGTTACTGCACCCATATCTCAACTATAACCCCCACTGTTACTGCACCCTACACCCATATCTCAACTATAACCCCCACTGTTACTGCATCCTACACCCATATCTCAACTACAACCCCCACTGTTACTGCACCCTACACCCATATCTCAACTATAACCCCCACTGTTACTGCACCCTACACCCATATCTCAACTATAACCCCTACTGTTACTGCACCCTACACCCATATCTCAACTATAACCCCCACTGTTACTGCACCCTACACCCCTATCTCAACTATAACCCCCACTGTTACTGCACCCTACACCCATATCTCAACTATAACCCCCACTGTTACTGCACCCAACACCCATATCTCAACAATAACCCCCACTGTTACTGCACCCTACACCCATATCTCAACTATAACCCCTACTGTTACTGCACCCTACAGCCATATCTCAACTATAACCCCCAATGTTACTGCACCCTACACTTAAATCTCAAATATAACCCCCACTGTTACTGCACCCTACACCCATATCTCAACTATAACCCCCACTGTTACTGCATCCTACACCCATATCTCAACTATAACCCTTACTGTTACTACACACTACACCCATATCTCAACTATAACCCCTACTGTTACTGCACCCATATCTCAACTATAACCCCCACTGTTACTGCACCCTACACCCATATCTCAAATACAACCCCCACTGTTACTGCACCCTACACCCATATCTCAACTATAACCCCCACTGTTACTGCATCCTACACCCCTATCTCAACTATAACCCCCTCTGTTACTGCACCCTACACCCATATCTCAACTATAACCCCCACTGTTACTGAATCCTACACACATATCTCAACTATAACCCCCAATGTTACTACACCCTACACCCCTATCTCAACTATAACCCCCAATGTTACTGCACCCTACACCCATATCTCAACTATAACCCCCACTGTTACTGCACCCATATCTCAACTATAACCCCCACTGTTACTGCACCCTACACCCATATCTCAAATATAACCCCCACTGTTACTGCATCCTACACCCATATCTCAACTACAACCCCCACTGTTACTGCACCCTACACCCATATCTCAACTATAACCCCCACTGTTACTGCACCCTACACCCATATCTCAACTATAACCCCTACTGTTACTGCACCCTACACCCATATCTCAACTATAACCCCCACTGTTACTGCACCCTACACCCCTATCTCAACTATAACCCCCACTGTTACTGCACCCAACACCCATATCTCAACAATAACCCCCACTGTTACTGCACCCTACACCCATATCTCAACTATAACCCCTACTGTTACTGCACCCTACAGCCATATCTCAACTATAACCCCCAATGTTACTGCACCCTACACTTAAATCTCAAATATAACCCCCACTGTTACTGCACCCTACACCCATATCTCAACTATAACCCCCACTGTTACTGCATCCTACACCCATATCTCAACTATAACCCTTACTGTTACTACACACTACACCCATATCTCAACTATAACCCCTACTGTTACTGCACCCATATCTCAACTATAACCCCCACTGTTACTGCACCCTACACCCATATCTCAAATACAACCCCCACTGTTACTGCACCCTACACCCATATCTCAAATACAACCCCCACTGTTACTGCACCCTACACCCATATCTCAACTATAACCCCCACTGTTACTGCACCCTACACCCCTATCTCAACTATAACCCCCACTGTTACTGCACCCTACACCCATATCTCAACTATAACCCCCACTGTTACTGCACCCAACACCCATATCTCAACAATAACCCCCACTGTTACTGCACCCTACACCCATATCTCAACTATAAACCCTACTGTTACTGCACCCTACAGCCATATCTCAACTATAACCCCCAATGTTACTGCACCCTACACTTAAATCTCAAATATAACCCCCACTGTTACTGCACCCTACACCCATATCTCAACTATAACCCCCACTGTTACTGCATCCTACACCCATATCTCAACTATAACCCTTACTGTTACTACACACTACACCCATATCTCAACTATAACCCCTACTGTTACTGCACCCATATCTCAACTATAACCCCCACTGTTACTGCACCCTACACCCATATCTCAAATACAACCCCCACTGTTACTGCACCCTACACCCATATCTCAACTATAACCCCCACTGTTACTGCATCCTACACCCCTATCTCAACTATAACCCCCTCTGTTACTGCACCCTACACCCATATCTCAACTATAACCCCCACTGTTACTGAATCCTACACACATATCTCAACTATAACCCCCAATGTTACTGCACCCTACACCCCTATCTCAACTATAACCCCCAATGTTACTGCACCCTACACCCATATCTCAACTATAACCCCCACTGTTACTGCACCCATATCTCAACTATAACCCCCACTGTTACTGCACCCTACACCCATATCTCAACTATAACCCCCACTGTTACTGCATCCTACACCCATATCTCAACTACAACCCCCACTGTTACTGCACCCTACACCCATATCTCAACTATAACCCCCACTGTTACTGCACCCTACACCCATATCTCAACTATAACCCCTACTGTTACTGCACCCTACACCCATATCTCAACTATAACCCCCACTGTTACTGCACCCTACACCCCTATCTCAACTATAACCCCCACTGTTACTGCACCCTACACCCATATCTCAACTATAACCCCCACTGTTACTGCACCCAACACCCATATCTCAACAATAACCCCCACTGTTACTGCACCCTACACCCATATCTCAACTATAACCCCTACTGTTACTGCACCCTACAGCCATATCTCAACTATAACCCCCAATGTTACTGCACCCTACACTTAAATCTCAAATATAACCCCCACTGTTACTGCACCCTACACCCATATCTCAACTATAACCCCCACTGTTACTGCATCCTACACCCATATCTCAACTATAACCCTTACTGTTACTACACACTACACCCATATCTCAACTATAACCCCTACTGTTACTGCACCCATATCTCAACTATAACCCCCACTGTTACTGCACCCTACACCCATATCTCAAATACAACCCCCACTGTTACTGCACCCTACACCCATATCTCAACTATAACCCCCACTGTTACTGCATCCTACACCCCTATCTCAACTATAACCCCCTCTGTTACTGCACCCTACACCCATATCTCAACTATAACCCCCACTGTTACTGAATCCTACACACATATCTCAACTATAACCCCCAATGTTACTGCACCCTACACCCCTATCTCAACTATAACCCCCAATGTTACTGCACCCTACACCCATATCTCAACTATAACCCCCACTGTTACTGCACCCATATATCAACTTTAACCCCCACTGTTACTGCACCCTACACCCATATCTCAACTATAACCCCCACTGTTACTGCATCCTACACCCATATCTCAACTACAACCCCCACTGTTACTGCACCCTACACCCATATCTCAACTATAACCCCCACTGTTACTGCACTTTACACCCATATCTCAACTATAACCCCTACTGTTACTGCACCCTACACCCATATCTCAACTATAACCCCCACTGTTACTGCACCCTACACCCCTATCTCAACTATAACCCCCACTGTTACTGCACCCTACACCCATATCTCAACTATAACCCCCACTGTTACTGCACCCAACACCCATATCTCAACAATAACCCCCACTGTTACTGCACCCTACACCCATATCTCAACTATAACCCCTACTGTTACTGCACCCTACAGCCATATCTCAACTATAACCCCCAATGTTACTGCACCCTACACTTAAATCTCAAATATAACCCCCACTGTTACTGCACCCTACACCCATATCTCAACTATAACCCCCACTGTTACTGCATCCTACACCCATATCTCAACTATAACCCTTACTGTTACTACACACTACACCCATATCTCAACTATAACCCCTACTGTTACTGCACCCATATCTCAACTATAACCCCCACTGTTACTGCACCCTACACCCATATCTCAAATACAACCCCCACTGTTACTGCACCCTACACCCATATCTCAACTATAACCCCCACTGTTACTGCATCCTACACCCCTATCTCAACTATAACCCCCTCTGTTACTGCACCCTACACCCATATCTCAACTATAACCCCCACTGTTACTGAATCCTACACACATATCTCAACTATAACCCCCAATGTTACTGCACCCTACACCCCTATCTCAACTATAACCCCCAATGTTACTGCACCCTACACCCATATCTCAACTATAACCCCCACTGTTACTGCACCCATATCTCAACTATAACCCCCACTGTTACTGCACCCTACACCCATATCTCAACTATAACCCCTACTGTTACTGCACCCTACACCCATATCTCAACTACAACCCCCACTGTTACTGCACCCTACACCCATATCTCAACTATAACCCCCACTGTTACTGCACCCTACACCCATATCTCAACTATAACCCCTACTGTTACTGCACCCTACACCCATATCTCAACTATAACCCCCACTGTTACTGCACCCTACACCCCTATCTCAACTATAACCCCCACTGTTACTGCACTCCACACCCATATCTCAACTATAACCCCTACTGTTACTGCACCCTACACCCATATCTCAACTATAACCCCCACTGTTACTGCACCCTACACCCATATCTCAACTATAACCCCCACTGTTACTGCATCCTACACCCATATCTCAACTATAACCCCCACTGTTACTGCACCATAAACCCATATCTCAACTATAACCCCCACTCTTACTGCACCCTACACCCATATCTCAACTATAACCCCCACTGTTACTGCATCCTACACCAATATCTCAACTATAACCCCCACTGTTACTGCACCCTACACCTAAATCTCAACTATAACCCCCACTGTTACTGCACCCTACACCCATATATCAACTATAACCCCCACTGTTACTTCACCCTACACCCATATCTCAACCATAACCCCCACTGTTACTGCACCCTACACCCCTATCTCAATTATAACCCCCACTGTTACTGCACCCTACACCCATATCTCAACTATAACCCCCAATGTTACTGCACCCTATACCCATATCTCAACTATAACCCCTACTGTTACTGCACCCTACACCCATATCTCAACTATAACCACCACTGTTACTGCACCCTACACCCATATCTCAACTATAATCCCTACTGTTACTGCACCATACACCCATATCTCAACTATAACCCCCACTGTTACTGCACCCTACACCCATATCTCAACTATAACCCCCACTGTTATTGCACCCTACACCCATATCTCAACTATAACCCCCACTGCTACTGCACCCTACACCCATATCTCAACTATAACCCCCACTGTTACTGCACCCTACACCCATATCTCAACTATAACCCCTACTGTTACTGCACCCTACACCCATATCTCAACTATAACCCCCACTGTTACTGCATCCTACACCCATATCTCAACTATAACCCCCACTGTTACTGCACCCTACACCTAAATCTCAACTATAACCCCCACTGTTACTGCACCCTACACCCATATCTCAACTATAACCCCCACTGTTACTGCACCCAACACCCATATCTCAACAATAACCCCCACTGTTACTGCACCCTACACCCATATCTCAACTATAACCCCTACTGTTACTGCACCCTACACCCATATCTCAACTATAAGCCCCAATGTTACTGCACCCTACACTTAAATCTCAACTATAACCCCCACTGTTACTGCACCCTACACCCATATCTCAACTATAACCCCCACTGTTACTGCATCCTACACCCATATCTCAACTATAACCCCCACTGTTACTGCACCCTACACCCATATCTCAACTATAACCCCTACTGTTACTACACACTACACCCATATCTCAACTATAACCCCTACTGTTACTGCACCCATATCTCAACTATAACCCCCACTGTTACTGCACCCTACACCCATATCTCAACTACAACCTCCACTGTTACTGCACCCTACACCCATATCTCAACTATAACCCCCACTGTTACTGCATCCTACACCCATATCTCAACTATAACCCCCAATGTTACTGCACCCTACACCCCTATCTCAACTATAACCCCCACTGTTACTGCACCCTACACCCATATCTCAACTATAACCCCCACTGTTACTGCATCCTACACCCATATCTCAACTATAACCCCCACTGTTACTGCACCCTACACCCATATCTCAACTATAACCCCTACTGTTACTACACACTACACCCATATCTCAACTATAACCCCTACTGTTACTGCACCCATATCTCAACTATAACCCCCACTGTTACTGCACCCTACACCCATATCTCAACTACAACCTCCACTGTTACTGCACCCTACACCCATATCTCAACTATAACCCCCACTGTTACTGCATCCTACACCCATATCTCAACTATAACCCCCAATGTTACTGCACCCTACACCCCTATCTCAACTATAACCCCCACTGTTACTGCACCCTACACCCATATCTCAACTATAACCCCCACTGTTACTGCATCCTACACCCATATCTCAACTATAACCCCCACTGTTACTGCACCCTACACCCATATCTCAACTATAACCCCTACTGTTACTGCACCCATATCTCAACTATAACCCCCACTGTTACTGCACCCTACACCCATATCTCAACTACAACCCCCACTGTTACTGCACCCTACACCCATATCTCAACTATAACCCCCACTGTTACTGCATCCTACACCCCTATCTCAACTATAACCCCCTGTGTTACTGCACCCTACACCCATATCTCAACTATAACCCCCACTGTTACTGAATCCTACACACATATCTCAACTATAACCCCCAATGTTACTGCACCCTACACCCCTATCTCAACTATAACCCCCACTGTTACTGCACCCATCACCCATATCTCAACTACAACCCCCACTGTTACTGCACCCTACACCCATATCTCAACTATAACCCTCACTGTTACTGCATCCTACACCCCTATCTCAACTATAACCCCCACTGTTACTGCACCCTACACCCATATCTCAACTATAACCCCCACTGTTACTGCATCCTACACCCATATCTCAACTATAACCCCCACTGTTACTGCACCCTACACCCATATCTCAACTATAACCCCCACTGTTACCGCACCCTACACCTAAATCTCAACTATAACCCCCACTGTTACTGCACCCTACACCCATATCTCAACTATAACCCCCACTGTTACTGCATCCTACACCCATATCTCAACTATAACCCCCACTGTTACTGCACCCTACACCCATATCTCAACTATAACCCCCTCTCTTACTGCACCCTACACCCATATCTCAACTATAACCCCCAATGTTACTGCACCCTACACCCCTATCTCAACTATAACCCCCACTGTTACTGCACCCTACACCCATATCTCAACTATAACCCCCACTGTTACTGCATCCTACACCCATATCTCAACTATAACCCCCACTGTTACTGCACCCTACACCCATATCTCAACTATAACCCCTACTGTTACTGCACCCATATCTCAACTATAACCCCCACTGTTACTGCACCCTACACCCATATCTCAACTACAACCCCCACTGTTACTGCACCCTACACCCATATCTCAACTATAACCCCCACTGTTACTGCATCCTACACCCCTATCTCAACTATAACCCCCTGTGTTACTGCACCCTACACCCATATCTCAACTATAACCCCCACTGTTACTGAATCCTACACACATATCTCAACTATAACCCCCAATGTTACTGCACCCTACACCCCTATCTCAACTATAACCCCCACTGTTACTGCACCCATCACCCATATCTCAACTACAACCCCCACTGTTACTGCACCCTACACCCATATCTCAACTATAACCCTCACTGTTACTGCATCCTACACCCCTATCTCAACTATAACCCCCACTGTTACTGCACCCTACACCCATATCTCAACTATAACCCCCACTGTTACTGCATCCTACACCCATATCTCAACTATAACCCCCACTGTTACTGCACCCTACACCCATATCTCAACTATAACCCCCACTGTTACCGCACCCTACACCTAAATCTCAACTATAACCCCCACTGTTACTGCACCCTACACCCATATCTCAACTATAACCCCCACTGTTACTGCATCCTACACCCATATCTCAACTATAACCCCCACTGTTACTGCACCCTACACCCATATCTCAACTATAACCCCCTCTCTTACTGCACCCTACACCCATATCTCAACTATAACCCCCACTGTTACTGCATCCTACACCAATATCTCAGCTATAACCCCCACTGTTACTGCACCCTACACCTAAATCTCAACTATAACCCCCACTGTTACTGCACCCTACACCCATATCTCAACAATAACCCCCACTGTTACTGCACCTACACCCATATCTCAACCATAACCCCCACTGTTACTGCACCCTACACCCCTATCTCAACTATAACCCCCACTGTTACTGCACCCTACACCCATATCTCAACTATAACCCCCAATGTTACTGCACCCTATACCCATATCTCAACTATAACCCCTACTGTTACTGCACCTTACACCCATATCTCAACTATAACCACTACTGTTACTGCACCCTACACCCATATCTCAACTATAACCCCTACTGTTACTGCACCATACAACCATATCTCATATATAACCCCCACTGTTACTGCACCCTACACCCATATCTCAACTATAACCCCCACTGTTATTGCACCCTACACCCATATCTCAACTATAACCCCCACTGTTACTGCACCCTACACCCATATCTCAACTATAACCCCCACTGTTACTGCACCCTACACCCATATCTCAACTATAACCCCTACTGTTACTGCACCCTACACCCATATCTCAACTATAACCCCCACTGTTATTGCACCCAACACCCATATCTCAACAATAACCCCAACTGTTACTGCACCCTACACCCATATCTCAACTATAACCCCTAATGTTACTGCACCCTACACCCATATCTCAACTATAACCCCCAATGTTACTGCACCCTACACTTAAATCTCAACTATAACCCCCACTGTTACTGCACCCTACACCCATATCTCAACTATAACCCCCACTGTTACTGCATCCTACACCCATATCTCAACTATAACACCTACTGTTACTACACACTACACCCATATCTCAACTATAACCCCTACTGTTACTGCACCCATATCTCAACTATAACCCCCACTGTTACTGCACCCTACACCCATATCTCAACTACAACCCCCACTGTTACTGCACCCTACACCCATATCTCAACTATAACCCCCACTGTTACTGCATCCTACACCCCTATCTCAACTATAACCACTCTATTACTGCACCCTACACCCATATCTCAACTATAACCCCCACTGTTACTGAATCCTACACACATATCTCAACTATAACCCCCAATGTTACTGCACCCTACACCCCTATCTCAACTATAACCCCCACTGTTACTGCACCCTACACCCATATCTCAACTATAACCCCCACTGTTACTGCACCCTACACCCATATCTCAACTATAACCCCTACTGTTACTGCACCCTACACCCATATCTCAACTATAACCCCCACTGTTACTGCATCCTACACCCATATCTCAACTATAACCCCCACTGTTACTGCACCCTACACCTAACTCTCAACTATAACCCCCACTGTTACTGCACCCTACACCCATATCTCAACTATAACCCCCACTGTTACTGCACCCAACACCCATATCTCAACAATAACCCCAACTGTTACTGCACCCTACACCCATATCTCAACTATAACCCCTACTGTTAATGCACCCTACACCCATATCTCAACTATAACCCCCACTGTTACTGCACCCTACACCCATATCTCAACTATAACCCCCACTGTTACTGCATCCCACACCCATATCTCAACTATAACCCCTACTGTTACTGCACCCTACACCCATATCTCAACTATAACCCCCAATGTTACTGCACCCTACACTTAAATCTCAACTATAACCCCCACTGTTACTGCACCCTACACCCATATCTCAACTATAACCCCCACTGTTACTGCATCCTACACCCATATCTCAACTATAACACCTACTGTTACTACACACTACACCCATATCTCAACTATAACCCCTACTGTTACTGCACCCATATCTCAACTATAACCCCCACTGTTCCTGCACCCTACACCCATATCTCAACTACAACCCCCACTGTTACTGCACCCTACACCCATATCTCAACTATAACCCCCACTGTTACTGCATCCTACACCCCTATCTCAACTATAACCCCCTCTATTACTGCACCCTACACCCATATCTCAACTATAACCCCCACTGTTACTGAATCCTACACACATATCTCAACTATAACCCCCAATGTTACTGCACCCTACACCCCTATCTCAACTATAACCCCCACTGTTACTGCACCCTACACCCATATCTCAACTATAACCCCCACTGTTACTGCACCCTACACCCATATCTCAACTATAACCCCTACTGTTACTGCACCCTACACCCATATCTCAACTATAACCCCCACTGTTACTGCATCCTACACCCATATCTCAACTATAACCCCCACTGTTACTGCACCCTACACCTAACTCTCAACTATAACCCCCACTGTTACTGCACCCTACACCCATATCTCAACTATAACCCCCACTGTTACTGCACCCAACACCCATATCTCAACAATAACCCCAACTGTTACTGCACCCTACACCCATATCTCAACTATAACCCCTACTGTTACTGCACCCTACACCCATATCTCAACTATAACCCCCAATGTTACTGCACCCTACACTTAAATCTCAACTATAACCCCCACTGTTACTGCACCCTACACCCATATCTCAACTATAACCCCCACTGTTACTGCATCCTACACCCATATCTCAACTATAACCCCCACTGTTACTGCACCCTACACCCATATCTCAACTATAACACCTACTGTTACTACACACTACACCCATATCTCAACTATAACCCCTACTGTTACTGCACCCATATCTCAACTATAACCCCCACTGTTACTGCACCCTACACCCATATCTCAACTACAACCCCCACTGTTACTGCACCCTACACCCATATCTCAACTATAACCCCCACTGTTACTGCATCCTACACCCCTATCTCAACTATAACCCCCTCTATTACTGCACCCTACACCCATATCTCAACTATAACCCCCACTGTTACTGAATCCTACACACATATCTCAACTATAACCCCCAATTTTACTGCACCCTACACCCCTATCTAAACTATAACCCCCACTGTTACTGCACCCTACACCCATATCTCAACTATAACCCCCACTGTTACTGCACCCTACACCCATATCTCAACTATAACCCCTACTGTTACTGCACCCTACACCCATATCTCAACTATAACCCCCACTGTTACTGCATCCTACACCCATATCTCAACTATAACCCCCACTGTTACTGCACCCTACACCTAAATCTCAACTATAACCCCCACTGTTACTGCACCCTACACCCATATCTCAACTATAACCCCCACTGTTACTGCACCCAACACCCATATCTCAACAATAACCCCCACTGTTACTGCACCCTACACCCATATCTCAACTATAACCCCTACTGTTACTGCACCCTACACCCATATCTCAACTATAACCCCCAATGTTACTGCACCCTACACTTAAATCTCAACTATAACCCCCACTGTTACTGCACCCTACACCCATATCTCAACTATAACCCCCACTGTTACTGCATCCTACACCCATATCTCAATATAACCCCCACTGTTACTGCACCCTACACCCATATCTCAACTATAACCCCTACTGTTACTACACACTACACCCATATCTCAACTATAACCCCTACTGTTACTGCACCCATATCTCAACTATAACCCCCACTGTTACTGCACCCTACACCCATATCTCAACTACATCCCCCACTGTTACTGCACCCTACACCCATATCTCAACTATAACCCCCACTGTTACCGCATCCTACACCCCTATCTCAACTATAACCCCCTCTGTTACTGCACCCTACACCCATATCTCAACTATAACCCCCACTGTTACTGAATCCTACACACATATCTCAACTATAACCCCCAATGTTACTGCACCCTACACCGCTATCTCAACTCTAACCCCCAATGTTACTGCACCCTACACCCATATCTCAACTATAACCCCTACTGTTACTGCACCCATATCTCAACTATAACCCCCACTGTTACTGCACCCTACACCCATATCTCAACTACAACCCCCACTGTTACTGCACCCTACACCCATATCTCAACTATAACCCCCACTGTTACCGCATCCTACACCCCTATCTCAACTATAACCCCCTCTGTTACTGCACCCTACACCTATATCTCAACTATAACCCCCACTGTTACTGAATCCTACACACATATCTCAACTATAACCCCCAATGTTACTGCACCCTACACCCCTATCTCAACTCTAACCCCCAATGTTACTGCACCCTACACCCATATCTCAACTATAACCCCCACTGTTACTGCAACCATATCTCAACTCTAACCCCCACTGTTACTGCACCCTACACCCATATCTCAACTATAACCCCCACTGTTACTGCACCCTACACCCATATCCAACTATAACCCCCACTGTTACTGCACCCTACACCCATATCTCAACTATAACCCCTACTGTTACTGCACCCTACACCCATATCTCAACTATAACCCCCACTGTTACTGCACCCTACACCCCTATCACAACTATAACCCCCACTGTTACTGCACCCTACACCCCTATCTCAACTATAACCCCCACTGTTACTGCACCCTACACCCCTATCTCAACTATAACCCCCACTGTTACTGCACTCTACACCCATATCTCAACTATAACCCCCACTGTTACTGCACCCTACACCCATATCTCAACTATAACCCCTACTGTTACTACACACTACACCCATATCTCAACTATAACCCCTACTGTTACTGCACCCATATCTCAACTATAACCCCCACTGTTACTGCACCCTACACCCATATCTCAACTACAAACCCCACTGTTACTGCACCCTACACCCATATCTCAACTATAACCCCCACTGTTACCGCATCCTACACCCCTATCTCAACTATAACCCCCTCTGTTACTGCACCCTACACCCATATCTCAACTATAACCCCCACTGTTACTGAATCCTACACACATATCTCAACTATAACCCCCACTGTTACCGCATCCTACACCCCTATCTCAACTATAACCCCTACTGTTACTACACACTACACCCATATCTCAACTATAACCCCTACTGTTACTGCACCCATATCTCAACTATAACCCCCACTGTTACTGCACCCTACACCCATATCTCAACTACAAACCCCACTGTTACTGCACCCTACACCCATATCTCAACTATAACCCCCACTGTTACCGCATCCTACACCCCTATCTCAACTATAACCCCCTCTGTTACTGCACCCTACACCCATATCTCAACTATAACCCCCACTGTTACTGAATCCTACACACATATCTCAACTATAACCCCCAATGTTACTGCACCCTACACCCCTATCTCAACTCTAACCCCCAATGTTACTGCACCCTACACCCATATCTCAACTATAACCCCCACTGTTACTGCAACCATATCTCAACTCTAACCCCCACTGTTACTGCACCCTACACCCATATCTCAACTATAACCCCCACTGTTACTGCACCCTACACCCATATCTCAACTATAACCCCCACTGTTACTGCACCCTACACCCATATCTCAACTATAACCCCTACTGTTACTGCACCCTACACCCATATCTCAACTATAACCCCCACTGTTACTGCACCCTACACCCGTATCTCAACTATAACCCCCACTGTTACTGCACTCTACACCCATATCTCAACTATAACCCCTACTGTTACTGCACCCTACACCCATATCTCAACTATAACCCCCACTGTTACTGCACCCTACAACCATATCTCAACAATAACCCCCACTGTTACTGCATCCTACACAAATATCTCAACTATAACCCCCACTGTTACTGCACCATACACCCATATCTCAACTATAACCCCCACTCTTACTGCACCCTACACCCATATCTCAACTATAACCCCCACTGTTACTGCATCCTACACCAATATCTCAACTATAACCCCCACTGTTACTGCACCCTACACCTAAATCTCAACAATAACCCCAACTGTTACTGCACCCTACACCCATATATCAACTATAACCCCCACTGTTACTGCACCCTACACCCATATCTCAACCATAACCCCCACTGTTACTGCACCCTACACCCCTATCTCAATTATAACCCCAACTGTTACTGCACCCTACACCCATATCTCAACTATAACCCCCCTTGTTACTGCACCCTACACCCATATCTCAACTATAGCCCCTACTGTTACTGCACCCTACACCCATATCTCAACTATAACCCCCACTGTTACTGCATCCTACACCCATATCTCAACTATAACCCCCACTGTTACTGCACCCTACACCTAAATCTCAACTATAACCCCCACTGTTACTGCACCCTACACCCATATCTCAACTATAACCCCCACTGTTACTGCACCCAACACCCATATCTCAACAATAACCCCCACTGTTACTGCACCCTACACCCATATCTCAACTATAACCCCTACTGTTACTGCACCCTACACCCATATCTCAACTATAACCCCAATGTTACTGCACCCTACACTTAAATCTCAACTATAACCCTCACTGTTACTGCACCCTACACCCATATCTCAACTATAACCCCCACTGTTACTGCATCCTACACCCATATCTCAACTATAACCCCCACTGTTACTGCACCCTACACCCATATCTCAACCATAACCCCCACTGTTACTGCACCCTACACCCCTATCTCAACTATAACCCCCTCTGTTACTGCACCCTACACCCATATCTCAACTATAACCACCACTGTTACTGCACCCTACACCCATATCTCAACTATAACCCGTAGTGTTACTGCACCATACACCCATATCTCAACTATAACCCCCACTGTTACTGCACCCATATCTCAACTATAACCCCCACTGTTACTGCACCCTACACCCCTATCTCAACTATAACCCCCACTGTTACTGCACCCTACACCCATATCTCAACTACAACCCCCACTGTTACTGCACCCTACACCCATATCTCAACTATAACCCCCACTGTTACTGCATCCTACACCCCTATCTCAACTATAACCCCCACTGTTACTGCACCCTACACCCATATCTCAACTAGAACCCCCACTGTTACTGCATCCTACACCCATATCTCAACTATAAACCCCAATGTTACTGCACCCTACACCCATATCTCAACTATAACCCCCACTGTTACTGCACCCATATCTCAACTATAACCCCCACTGTTATTGCACCCTACACCCATATCTCAACTATAACCCCCACTGTTACTGCACCCTACACCCATATCTCAACTATAACCCCCACTGTTACTGCATCCTACACCCATATCTCAACTATAACCCCCACTGTTACTGCACCATACACCCATATCTCAACTATAACCCCCACTGTTACTGCACCCTAAACCCATATCTCAACTATAACCCCCACTGTTACTGCATCCTACACCAATATCTCAACTATAACCCCTACTGTTAATGCACCCTACACCTAAATATCAACTATAACCCCCACTGTTACTGCATCCTACACCCATATATCAACTATAACCCCCAATGTTACTGCACCCTACACCCATATCTCAATTATAACCCCCACTGTTACTGTATCCTACACCAATATCTCAACTATAACCCCCACTGTTACTGCACCCTACACCTAAATATCAACTATATCCCCCACTGTTACTGCATCCTACACCCATATATCAACTATAACCCCCACTGTTACTGCACCCTACACCCATATCTCAACCATAACCCCCACTGTTACTGCACCCTACACCCATATCTCAACTATAACCCACACTGTTACTGCACCCATATCTTAACTATAACCCCCACTGTTATTGCACCCTACACCCATATCTCAACTATAACCCCCACTGTTACTGCACCCTACACCCATATCTCAACTATAACCCCCACTGTTACTGCATCCTACACCCATATCTCAACTATAACCCCCACTCTTACTGCACCCTACACCCATATCTCAACTATAACCCCCACTGTTACTGCACCCTACACCCATATCTCAACTATAACCCCCACTGTTACTGCATCCTACACCAATATCTCAACTATAACCCCCACTGTTACTGCACCCTACACCTAAATATCAACTATAACCCCCACTGTTACTGCATCCTACACCCATATCTCAACTATAACCCCCAATGTTACTGCACCCTACACCCATATCTCAACTATAACCCCCACTGTTACTGCATCCTACACCAATATCTCAACTATAACCCCCACTGTTACTGCACCCTACACCTAAATATCAACTATAACCCCCACTGTTACTGCATCCTACACCCATATATCAACTATAACCCCCACTGTTACTGCACCCTACACCCATATCTCAACCATAACCCCCACTGTTACTGCACCCTACACCCCTATCTCAACTATAACCCCCACTGTTACTGCACCCTACACCCATATCTCAACTATAACCCCCAATGTTACTGCACCCTATACCCATATCTCAACTATAACCCCTACTGTTACTGCACCCTACACCCATATCTCAACTATAGCCACCACTGTTACTGCACCCTACACCCATATCTCAACTATAACCCCCACTGTTACTGCACCCTACACCCATATCACAACTATAACCCCCACTGTTACTGCACCCTACACCCATATCTCAACTATAACCCCCACTGTTACTGCACCCATATCTCAACTATAACCCCCACTGTTACTGCACCCTACACCCATATCTCAACTATAACCCCTACTGTTACTGCACCCTACACCCATATCTCAACTATAACCCCCACTGTTACTGCACCCTACACCCATATCTCAACTATAACCCCCACTGTTACTGCACCCTACACCATATCTCAAATATAACCCCTACTGTTACTGCACCCTACATCCATATCTCAACTATAACCCCCACTGTTACTGCACCCTACACCCCTATCTCAACTATAACCCCACTGTTACTGCACTCTACACCCATATCGCAACTATAACCCCCACTCTTACTGCACCCTACACCCATATCTCAACTATAACCCCCAATGTTACTGCACCCTATACCCATATCTCAACTATAACCCCTACTGTTACTGCACCCTACACCCATATCTCAACTATAACCACCACTGTTACTGCACCCTACACCCATATCTCAACTATAACCCCCACTGTTACCGCACCCTACACCTAAATCTCAACTATAACCCCCACTGTTACTGCACCCTACACCCATATCTCAACTATAACCCCCACTGTTAATGCATCCTACACCCATATCTCAACTATAACCCCCACTGTTACTGCACCCTACACCCATATCTCAACTATAACCCCCTCTCTTACTGCACCCTACACCCATATCTCAACTATAACCCCCACTGTTACTGCATCCTACACCAATATCTCAGCTATAACCCCCACTGTTACTGCACCCTACACCTAAATCTCAACTATAACCCCCACTGTTACTGCACCCTACACCCATATCTCAACAATAACCCCCACTGTTACTGCACCCTACACCCATATCTCAACCATAACCCCCACTGTTACTGCACCCTACACCCCTATCTCAACTATAACCCCCACTGTTACTGCACCCTACACCCATATCTCAACTATAACCCCCAATGTTACTGCACCCTATACCCATATCTCAACTATAACCCCTAATGTTACTGCACCTTACACCCATATCTCAACTATAACCACCACTGTTACTGCACCCTACACCCATATCTCAACTATAACCCCTACTGTTACTGCACCATACACCCATATCTCATCTATAACCCCCACTGTTACTGCACCCTACACCCATATCTCAACTATAACCCCCACTGTTATTGCACCCTACACCCATATCTCAACTATAACCCCCACTGTTACTGCACCCTACACCCATATCTCAACTATAACCCCCACTGTTACTGCACCCTACACCCATATCTCAACTATAACCCCTACTGTTACTGCACCCTACACCCATATCTCAACTATAACCCCCACTGTTACTGCATCCTACACCCATATCTCAACTATAACCCCCACTGTTACTGCACCCTACACCTAACTCTCAACTATAACCCCCACTGTTACTGCACCCTACACCCATATCTCAACTATAACCCCCACTGTTACTGCACCCAACACCCATATCTCAACAATAACCCCAACTGTTACTGCACCCTACACCCATATCTCAACTATAACCCCTACTGTTACTGCACCCTACACCCATATCTCAACTATAACCCCCAATGTTACTGCACCCTACACTTAAATCTCAACTATAACCCCCACTGTTACTGCACCCTACACCCATATCTCAACTATAACCCCCACTGTTACTGCATCCTACACCCATATCTCAACTATAACCCCCACTGTTACTGCACCCTACACCCATATCTCAACTATAACCCCTACTGTTACTACACACTACACCCATATCTCAACTATAACCCCTACTGTTACTGCACCCATATCTCAACTATAACCCCCACTGTTACTGCACCCTACACCCATATCTCAACTACAACCCCCACTGTTACTGCACCCTACACCCATATCTCAACTATAACCCCCACTGTTACTGCATCCTACACCCCTATCTCAACTATAACCCCCTCTGTTACTGCACACTACACCCATATCTCAACTATAACCCCCACTGTTACTGAATCCTACACACATATCTCAACTATAACCCCCAATGTTACTGCACCCTACACCCCTATCTCAACTATAACCCCCACTGTTACTGCACCCTACACCCATATCTCAACTATAACCCCCACTGTTACTGCACCCTACACCCATATCTCAACTATAACCCCTACTGTTACTGCACCCTACACCCATATCTCAACTATAACCCCCACTGTTACTGCATCCTACACCCATATCTCAACTATAACCCCCACAGTTACTGCACCCTACACCTAAATCTCAACTATAACCCCCACTGTTACTGCACCCTACACCCATATCTCAACTATAACCCCCACTGTTACTGCACCCAACACCCATATCTCAACAATAACCCCCACTGTTACTGCACCCTACACCCATATCTCAACTATAACCCCTACTGTTACTGCACCCTACACCCATATCTCAACTATAACCCCCAATGTTACTGCACCCTACACTTAAATCTCAACTATAACCCCCACTGTTACTGCACCCTACACCCATATCTCAACTATAACCCCCACTGGTACTGCATCCTACACCCATATCTCAACTATAACCCCCACTGTTACTGCACACTACACCCATATCTCAACTATAACCCCTACTGTTACTACACACTACACCCATATCTCAACTATAACCCCTACTGTTACTGCACCCATATCTCAACTATAACCCCCACTGTTACTGCACCCTACACCCATATCTCAACTACAACCCCCACTGTTACTGCACCCTACACCCATATCTCAACTATAACCCCCACTGTTACCGCATCCTACACCCCTATCTCAACTATAACCCCCTCTGTTACTGCACCCTACACCCATATCTCAACTATAACCCCTACTGTTACTGCACCCTACACCCATATCTCAACTATAACCCCCACTGTTACTGCACCCTACACCTAAATCTCAACTATAACCCCCACTGTTACTGCACCCTACACCCATATCTCAACTATAACCCCCACTGTTACTGCACCCAACACCCATATCTCAACAATAACCCCCACTGTTACTGCACCCTACACCCATATCTCAACTATAACCCCTACTGTTACTGCACCCTACATCCATATCTCAACTATAACCCCAATGTTACTGCACCCTACACTTAAATCTCAACTATAACCCCCACTGTTACTGCACCCTACACCCATATCTCAACTATAACCCCCACTGTTACTGCATCCTACACCCATATCTCAACTATAACCCCCACTGTTACTGCACCCTACACCCATATCTCAACCATAACCCCCACTGTTACTGCACCCTACACCCCTATCTCAACTATAACCCCCTCTGTTACTGCACCCTACACCCATATCTCAACTATAACCACCACTGTTACTGCACCCTACACCCATATCTCAACTATAACCCGTAGTGTTACTGCACCATACACCCATATCTCAACTATAACCCCCACTGTTACTGCACCCATATCTCAACTATAACCCCCACTGTTACTGCACCCTACACCCCTATCTCAACTATAACCCCCACTGTTACTGCACCCTACACCCATATCTCAACTACAACCCCCACTGTTACTGCACCCTACACCCATATCTCAACTATAACCCCCACTGTTACTGCATCCTACACCCCTATCTCAACTATAACCCCCACTGTTACTGCACCCTACACCCATATCTCAACTAGAACCCCCACTGTTACTGCATCCTACACCCATATCTCAACTCTAACCCCCAATGTTACTGCACCCTACACCCATATCTCAACTATAACCCCCACTGTTACTGCACCCATATCTCAACTATAACCCCCACTGTTACTGCACCCTACACCCCTATCTCAACTATAACCCCCACTGTTACTGCACCCTACACCCATATCTCAACTACAACCCCCACTGTTACTGCACCCTACACCCATATCTCAACTATAACCCCCACTGTTACTGCATCCTACACCCCTATCTCAACTATAACCCCCACTGTTACTGCACCCTACACCCATATCTCAACTAGAACCCCCACTGTTACTGCATCCTACACCCATATCTCAACTATAAACCCCAATGTTACTGCACCCTACACCCATATCTCAACTATAACCCCCACTGTTACTGCACCCATATCTCAACTATAACCCCCACTGTTATTGCACCCTACACCCATATCTCAACTATAACCCCCACTGTTACTGCACCCTACACCCATATCTCAACTATAACCCCCACTGTTACTGCATCCTACACCCATATCTCAACTATAACCCCCACTGTTACTGCACCATACACCCATATCTCAACTATAACCCCCACTGTTACTGCACCCTAAACCCATATCTCAACTATAACCCCCACTGTTACTGCATCCTACACCAATATCTCAACTATAACCCCCACTGTTAATGCACCCTACACCTAAATATCAACTATAACCCCCACTGTTACTGCATCCTACACCCATATATCAACTATAACCCCCAATGTTACTGCACCCTACACCCATATCTCAACTATAACCCCCACTGTTACTGCATCCTACACCAATATCTCAACTATAACCCCCACTGTTACTGCACCCTACACCTAAATATCAACTATAACCCCCACTGTTACTGCATCCTACACCCATATATCAACTATAACCCCCACTGTTACTGCACCCTACACCCATATCTCAACCATAACCCCCACTGTTACTGCACCCTACACCCATATCTCAACTATAACCCCCACTGTTACTGCACCCATATCTCAACTATAACCCCCACTGTTATTGCACCCTACACCCATATCTCAACTATAACCCCCACTGTTACTGCACCCTACACCCATATCTCAACTATAACCCCCACTGTTACTGCATCCTACACCCATATCTCAACTATAACCCCCACTGTTACTGCACCATACACCCATATCTCAACTATAACCCCCACTGTTACTGCACCCTACACCCATATCTCAACTATAACCCCCACTGTTACTGCATCCTACACCAATATCTCAACTATAACCCCCACTGTTACTGCACCCTACACCTAAATATCAACTATAACCCCCACTGTTACTGCATCCTACACCCATATCTCAACTATAACCCCCAATGTTACTGCACCCTACACCCATATCTCAACTATAACCCCCACTGTTACTGCATCCTACACCAATATCTCAACTATAACCCCCACTGTTACTGCACCCTACACCTAAATATCAACTATAACCCCCACTGTTACTGCATCCTACACCCATATATCAACTATAACCCCCACTGTTACTGCACCCTACACCCATATCTCAACCATAACCCCCACTGTTACTGCACCCTACACCCCTATCTCAACTATAACCCCCACTGTTACTGCACCCTACACCCATATCTCAACTATAACCCCCAATGTTACTGCACCCTATACCCATATCTCAACTATAACCCCTACTGTTACTGCACCCTACACCCATATCTCAACTATAGCCACCACTGTTACTGCACCCTACACCCATATCTCAACTATAACCCCCACTGTTACTGCACCCTACACCCATATCACAACTATAACCCCCACTGTTACTGCACCCTACACCCCTATCTCAACTATAACCCCCACTGTTACTGCACCCTACACCCATATCTCAACTAGAACCCCCACTGTTACTGCATCCTACACCCATATCTCAACTATAAACCCCAATGTTACTGCACCCTACACCCATATCTCAACTATAACCCCCACTGTTACTGCACCCATATCTCAACTATAACCCCCACTGTTATTGCACCCTACACCCATATCTCAACTATAACCCCCACTGTTACTGCACCCTACACCCATATCTCAACTATAACCCCCACTGTTACTGCATCCTACACCCATATCTCAACTATAACCCCCACTGTTACTGCACCATACACCCATATCTCAACTATAACCCCCACTGTTACTGCACCCTAAACCCATATCTCAACTATAACCCCCACTGTTACTGCATCCTACACCAATATCTCAACTATAACCCCTACTGTTAATGCACCCTACACCTAAATATCAACTATAACCCCCACTGTTACTGCATCCTACACCCATATATCAACTATAACCCCCAATGTTACTGCACCCTACACCCATATCTCAATTATAACCCCCACTGTTACTGTATCCTACACCAATATCTCAACTATAACCCCCACTGTTACTGCACCCTACACCTAAATATCAACTATATCCCCCACTGTTACTGCATCCTACACCCATATATCAACTATAACCCCCACTGTTACTGCACCCTACACCCATATCTCAACCATAACCCCCACTGTTACTGCACCCTACACCCATATCTCAACTATAACCCACACTGTTACTGCACCCATATCTTAACTATAACCCCCACTGTTATTGCACCCTACACCCATATCTCAACTATAACCCCCACTGTTACTGCACCCTACACCCATATCTCAACTATAACCCCCACTGTTACTGCATCCTACACCCATATCTCAACTATAACCCCCACTCTTACTGCACCCTACACCCATATCTCAACTATAACCCCCACTGTTACTGCACCCTACACCCATATCTCAACTATAACCCCCACTGTTACTGCATCCTACACCAATATCTCAACTATAACCCCCACTGTTACTGCACCCTACACCTAAATATCAACTATAACCCCCACTGTTACTGCATCCTACACCCATATCTCAACTATAACCCCCAATGTTACTGCACCCTACACCCATATCTCAACTATAACCCCCACTGTTACTGCATCCTACACCAATATCTCAACTATAACCCCCACTGTTACTGCACCCTACACCTAAATATCAACTATAACCCCCACTGTTACTGCATCCTACACCCATATATCAACTATAACCCCCACTGTTACTGCACCCTACACCCATATCTCAACCATAACCCCCACTGTTACTGCACCCTACACCCCTATCTCAACTATAACCCCCACTGTTACTGCACCCTACACCCATATCTCAACTATAACCCCCAATGTTACTGCACCCTATACCCATATCTCAACTATAACCCCTACTGTTACTGCACCCTACACCCATATCTCAACTATAGCCACCACTGTTACTGCACCCTACACCCATATCTCAACTATAACCCCCACTGTTACTGCACCCTACACCCATATCACAACTATAACCCCCACTGTTACTGCACCCTACACCCATATCTCAACTATAACCCCCACTGTTACTGCACCCATATCTCAACTATAACCCCCACTGTTACTGCACCCTACACCCATATCTCAACTATAACCCCTACTGTTACTGCACCCTACACCCATATCTCAACTATAACCCCCACTGTTACTGCACCCTACACCCATATCTCAACTATAACCCCCACTGTTACTGCACCCTACACCATATCTCAAATATAACCCCTACTGTTACTGCACCCTACATCCATATCTCAACTATAACCCCCACTGTTACTGCACCCTACACCCCTATCTCAACTATAACCCCACTGTTACTGCACTCTACACCCATATCGCAACTATAACCCCCACTCTTACTGCACCCTACACCCATATCTCAACTATAACCCCCAATGTTACTGCACCCTATACCCATATCTCAACTATAACCCCTACTGTTACTGCACCCTACACCCATATCTCAACTATAACCACCACTGTTACTGCACCCTACACCCATATCTCAACTATAACCCCCACTGTTACCGCACCCTACACCTAAATCTCAACTATAACCCCCACTGTTACTGCACCCTACACCCATATCTCAACTATAACCCCCACTGTTAATGCATCCTACACCCATATCTCAACTATAACCCCCACTGTTACTGCACCCTACACCCATATCTCAACTATAACCCCCTCTCTTACTGCACCCTACACCCATATCTCAACTATAACCCCCACTGTTACTGCATCCTACACCAATATCTCAGCTATAACCCCCACTGTTACTGCACCCTACACCTAAATCTCAACTATAACCCCCACTGTTACTGCACCCTACACCCATATCTCAACAATAACCCCCACTGTTACTGCACCCTACACCCATATCTCAACCATAACCCCCACTGTTACTGCACCCTACACCCCTATCTCAACTATAACCCCCACTGTTACTGCACCCTACACCCATATCTCAACTATAACCCCCAATGTTACTGCACCCTATACCCATATCTCAACTATAACCCCTAATGTTACTGCACCTTACACCCATATCTCAACTATAACCACCACTGTTACTGCACCCTACACCCATATCTCAACTATAACCCCTACTGTTACTGCACCATACACCCATATCTCATCTATAACCCCCACTGTTACTGCACCCTACACCCATATCTCAACTATAACCCCCACTGTTATTGCACCCTACACCCATATCTCAACTATAACCCCCACTGTTACTGCACCCTACACCCATATCTCAACTATAACCCCCACTGTTACTGCACCCTACACCCATATCTCAACTATAACCCCTACTGTTACTGCACCCTACACCCATATCTCAACTATAACCCCCACTGTTACTGCATCCTACACCCATATCTCAACTATAACCCCCACTGTTACTGCACCCTACACCTAACTCTCAACTATAACCCCCACTGTTACTGCACCCTACACCCATATCTCAACTATAACCCCCACTGTTACTGCACCCAACACCCATATCTCAACAATAACCCCAACTGTTACTGCACCCTACACCCATATCTCAACTATAACCCCTACTGTTACTGCACCCTACACCCATATCTCAACTATAACCCCCAATGTTACTGCACCCTACACTTAAATCTCAACTATAACCCCCACTGTTACTGCACCCTACACCCATATCTCAACTATAACCCCCACTGTTACTGCATCCTACACCCATATCTCAACTATAACCCCCACTGTTACTGCACCCTACACCCATATCTCAACTATAACCCCTACTGTTACTACACACTACACCCATATCTCAACTATAACCCCTACTGTTACTGCACCCATATCTCAACTATAACCCCCACTGTTACTGCACCCTACACCCATATCTCAACTACAACCCCCACTGTTACTGCACCCTACACCCATATCTCAACTATAACCCCCACTGTTACTGCATCCTACACCCCTATCTCAACTATAACCCCCTCTGTTACTGCACACTACACCCATATCTCAACTATAACCCCCACTGTTACTGAATCCTACACACATATCTCAACTATAACCCCCAATGTTACTGCACCCTACACCCCTATCTCAACTATAACCCCCACTGTTACTGCACCCTACACCCATATCTCAACTATAACCCCCACTGTTACTGCACCCTACACCCATATCTCAACTATAACCCCTACTGTTACTGCACCCTACACCCATATCTCAACTATAACCCCCACTGTTACTGCATCCTACACCCATATCTCAACTATAACCCCCACAGTTACTGCACCCTACACCTAAATCTCAACTATAACCCCCACTGTTACTGCACCCTACACCCATATCTCAACTATAACCCCCACTGTTACTGCACCCAACACCCATATCTCAACAATAACCCCCACTGTTACTGCACCCTACACCCATATCTCAACTATAACCCCTACTGTTACTGCACCCTACACCCATATCTCAACTATAACCCCCAATGTTACTGCACCCTACACTTAAATCTCAACTATAACCCCCACTGTTACTGCACCCTACACCCATATCTCAACTATAACCCCCACTGGTACTGCATCCTACACCCATATCTCAACTATAACCCCCACTGTTACTGCACACTACACCCATATCTCAACTATAACCCCTACTGTTACTACACACTACACCCATATCTCAACTATAACCCCTACTGTTACTGCACCCATATCTCAACTATAACCCCCACTGTTACTGCACCCTACACCCATATCTCAACTACAACCCCCACTGTTACTGCACCCTACACCCATATCTCAACTATAACCCCCACTGTTACCGCATCCTACACCCCTATCTCAACTATAACCCCCTCTGTTACTGCACCCTACACCCATATCTCAACTATAACCCCTACTGTTACTGCACCCTACACCCATATCTCAACTATAACCCCCACTGTTACTGCACCCTACACCTAAATCTCAACTATAACCCCCACTGTTACTGCACCCTACACCCATATCTCAACTATAACCCCCACTGTTACTGCACCCAACACCCATATCTCAACAATAACCCCCACTGTTACTGCACCCTACACCCATATCTCAACTATAACCCCTACTGTTACTGCACCCTACATCCATATCTCAACTATAACCCCAATGTTACTGCACCCTACACTTAAATCTCAACTATAACCCCCACTGTTACTGCACCCTACACCCATATCTCAACTATAACCCCCACTGTTACTGCATCCTACACCCATATCTCAACTATAACCCCCACTGTTACTGCACCCTACACCCATATCTCAACCATAACCCCCACTGTTACTGCACCCTACACCCCTATCTCAACTATAACCCCCTCTGTTACTGCACCCTACACCCATATCTCAACTATAACCACCACTGTTACTGCACCCTACACCCATATCTCAACTATAACCCGTAGTGTTACTGCACCATACACCCATATCTCAACTATAACCCCCACTGTTACTGCACCCATATCTCAACTATAACCCCCACTGTTACTGCACCCTACACCCCTATCTCAACTATAACCCCCACTGTTACTGCACCCTACACCCATATCTCAACTACAACCCCCACTGTTACTGCACCCTACACCCATATCTCAACTATAACCCCCACTGTTACTGCATCCTACACCCCTATCTCAACTATAACCCCCACTGTTACTGCACCCTACACCCATATCTCAACTAGAACCCCCACTGTTACTGCATCCTACACCCATATCTCAACTCTAACCCCCAATGTTACTGCACCCTACACCCATATCTCAACTATAACCCCCACTGTTACTGCACCCATATCTCAACTATAACCCCCACTGTTACTGCACCCTACACCCCTATCTCAACTATAACCCCCACTGTTACTGCACCCTACACCCATATCTCAACTACAACCCCCACTGTTACTGCACCCTACACCCATATCTCAACTATAACCCCCACTGTTACTGCATCCTACACCCCTATCTCAACTATAACCCCCACTGTTACTGCACCCTACACCCATATCTCAACTAGAACCCCCACTGTTACTGCATCCTACACCCATATCTCAACTATAAACCCCAATGTTACTGCACCCTACACCCATATCTCAACTATAACCCCCACTGTTACTGCACCCATATCTCAACTATAACCCCCACTGTTATTGCACCCTACACCCATATCTCAACTATAACCCCCACTGTTACTGCACCCTACACCCATATCTCAACTATAACCCCCACTGTTACTGCATCCTACACCCATATCTCAACTATAACCCCCACTGTTACTGCACCATACACCCATATCTCAACTATAACCCCCACTGTTACTGCACCCTAAACCCATATCTCAACTATAACCCCCACTGTTACTGCATCCTACACCAATATCTCAACTATAACCCCCACTGTTAATGCACCCTACACCTAAATATCAACTATAACCCCCACTGTTACTGCATCCTACACCCATATATCAACTATAACCCCCAATGTTACTGCACCCTACACCCATATCTCAACTATAACCCCCACTGTTACTGCATCCTACACCAATATCTCAACTATAACCCCCACTGTTACTGCACCCTACACCTAAATATCAACTATAACCCCCACTGTTACTGCATCCTACACCCATATATCAACTATAACCCCCACTGTTACTGCACCCTACACCCATATCTCAACCATAACCCCCACTGTTACTGCACCCTACACCCATATCTCAACTATAACCCCCACTGTTACTGCACCCATATCTCAACTATAACCCCCACTGTTATTGCACCCTACACCCATATCTCAACTATAACCCCCACTGTTACTGCACCCTACACCCATATCTCAACTATAACCCCCACTGTTACTGCATCCTACACCCATATCTCAACTATAACCCCCACTGTTACTGCACCATACACCCATATCTCAACTATAACCCCCACTGTTACTGCACCCTACACCCATATCTCAACTATAACCCCCACTGTTACTGCATCCTACACCAATATCTCAACTATAACCCCCACTGTTACTGCACCCTACACCTAAATATCAACTATAACCCCCACTGTTACTGCATCCTACACCCATATCTCAACTATAACCCCCAATGTTACTGCACCCTACACCCATATCTCAACTATAACCCCCACTGTTACTGCATCCTACACCAATATCTCAACTATAACCCCCACTGTTACTGCACCCTACACCTAAATATCAACTATAACCCCCACTGTTACTGCATCCTACACCCATATATCAACTATAACCCCCACTGTTACTGCACCCTACACCCATATCTCAACCATAACCCCCACTGTTACTGCACCCTACACCCCTATCTCAACTATAACCCCCACTGTTACTGCACCCTACACCCATATCTCAACTATAACCCCCAATGTTACTGCACCCTATACCCATATCTCAACTATAACCCCTACTGTTACTGCACCCTACACCCATATCTCAACTATAGCCACCACTGTTACTGCACCCTACACCCATATCTCAACTATAACCCCCACTGTTACTGCACCCTACACCCATATCACAACTATAACCCCCACTGTTACTGCACCCTACACCCATATCTCAACTATAACCCCCACTGTTACTGCACCCATATCTCAACTATAACCCCCACTGTTACTGCACCCTACACCCATATCTCAACTATAACCCCTACTGTTACTGGACCCTACACCCATATCTCAACAATAACCCCCACTGTTACTGCACCCTACACCCATATCTCAACTATAACCCCTACTGTTACTGCACCCTACACCCATATCTCAACTATAACCCCCAATGTTACTGCACCCTACACTTAAATCTCAACTATAACCCCCACTGTTACTGCACCCTACACCCATATCTCAACTATAACCCCCACTGGTACTGCATCCTACACCCATATCTCAACTATAACCCCCACTGTTACTGCACACTACACCCATATCTCAACTATAACCCCTACTGTTACTACACACTACACCCATATCTCAACTATAACCCCTACTGTTACTGCACCCATATCTCAACTATAACCCCCACTGTTACTGCACCCTACACCCATATCTCAACTACAACCCCCACTGTTACTGCACCCTACACCCATATCTCAACTATAACCCCCACTGTTACCGCATCCTACACCCCTATCTCAACTATAACCCCCTCTGTTACTGCACCCTACACCCATATCTCAACTATAACCCCTACTGTTACTGCACCCTACACCCATATCTCAACTATAACCCCCACTGTTACTGCACCCTACACCTAAATCTCAACTATAACCCCCACTGTTACTGCACCCTACACCCATATCTCAACTATAACCCCCACTGTTACTGCACCCAACACCCATATCTCAACAATAACCCCCACTGTTACTGCACCCTACACCCATATCTCAACTATAACCCCTACTGTTACTGCACCCTACATCCATATCTCAACTATAACCCCAATGTTACTGCACCCTACACTTAAATCTCAACTATAACCCCCACTGTTACTGCACCCTACACCCATATCTCAACTATAACCCCCACTGTTACTGCATCCTACACCCATATCTCAACTATAACCCCCACTGTTACTGCACCCTACACCCATATCTCAACCATAACCCCCACTGTTACTGCACCCTACACCCCTATCTCAACTATAACCCCCTCTGTTACTGCACCCTACACCCATATCTCAACTATAACCACCACTGTTACTGCACCCTACACCCATATCTCAACTATAACCCGTAGTGTTACTGCACCATACACCCATATCTCAACTATAACCCCCACTGTTACTGCACCCATATCTCAACTATAACCCCCACTGTTACTGCACCCTACACCCCTATCTCAACTATAACCCCCACTGTTACTGCACCCTACACCCATATCTCAACTACAACCCCCACTGTTACTGCACCCTACACCCATATCTCAACTATAACCCCCACTGTTACTGCATCCTACACCCCTATCTCAACTATAACCCCCACTGTTACTGCACCCTACACCCATATCTCAACTAGAACCCCCACTGTTACTGCATCCTACACCCATATCTCAACTCTAACCCCCAATGTTACTGCACCCTACACCCATATCTCAACTATAACCCCCACTGTTACTGCACCCATATCTCAACTATAACCCCCACTGTTACTGCACCCTACACCCCTATCTCAACTATAACCCCCACTGTTACTGCACCCTACACCCATATCTCAACTACAACCCCCACTGTTACTGCACCCTACACCCATATCTCAACTATAACCCCCACTGTTACTGCATCCTACACCCCTATCTCAACTATAACCCCCACTGTTACTGCACCCTACACCCATATCTCAACTAGAACCCCCACTGTTACTGCATCCTACACCCATATCTCAACTATAAACCCCAATGTTACTGCACCCTACACCCATATCTCAACTATAACCCCCACTGTTACTGCACCCATATCTCAACTATAACCCCCACTGTTATTGCACCCTACACCCATATCTCAACTATAACCCCCACTGTTACTGCACCCTACACCCATATCTCAACTATAACCCCCACTGTTACTGCATCCTACACCCATATCTCAACTATAACCCCCACTGTTACTGCACCATACACCCATATCTCAACTATAACCCCCACTGTTACTGCACCCTAAACCCATATCTCAACTATAACCCCCACTGTTACTGCATCCTACACCAATATCTCAACTATAACCCCCACTGTTAATGCACCCTACACCTAAATATCAACTATAACCCCCACTGTTACTGCATCCTACACCCATATATCAACTATAACCCCCAATGTTACTGCACCCTACACCCATATCTCAACTATAACCCCCACTGTTACTGCATCCTACACCAATATCTCAACTATAACCCCCACTGTTACTGCACCCTACACCTAAATATCAACTATAACCCCCACTGTTACTGCATCCTACACCCATATATCAACTATAACCCCCACTGTTACTGCACCCTACACCCATATCTCAACCATAACCCCCACTGTTACTGCACCCTACACCCATATCTCAACTATAACCCCCACTGTTACTGCACCCATATCTCAACTATAACCCCCACTGTTATTGCACCCTACACCCATATCTCAACTATAACCCCCACTGTTACTGCACCCTACACCCATATCTCAACTATAACCCCCACTGTTACTGCATCCTACACCCATATCTCAACTATAACCCCCACTGTTACTGCACCATACACCCATATCTCAACTATAACCCCCACTGTTACTGCACCCTACACCCATATCTCAACTATAACCCCCACTGTTACTGCATCCTACACCAATATCTCAACTATAACCCCCACTGTTACTGCACCCTACACCTAAATATCAACTATAACCCCCACTGTTACTGCATCCTACACCCATATCTCAACTATAACCCCCAATGTTACTGCACCCTACACCCATATCTCAACTATAACCCCCACTGTTACTGCATCCTACACCAATATCTCAACTATAACCCCCACTGTTACTGCACCCTACACCTAAATATCAACTATAACCCCCACTGTTACTGCATCCTACACCCATATATCAACTATAACCCCCACTGTTACTGCACCCTACACCCATATCTCAACCATAACCCCCACTGTTACTGCACCCTACACCCCTATCTCAACTATAACCCCCACTGTTACTGCACCCTACACCCATATCTCAACTATAACCCCCAATGTTACTGCACCCTATACCCATATCTCAACTATAACCCCTACTGTTACTGCACCCTACACCCATATCTCAACTATAGCCACCACTGTTACTGCACCCTACACCCATATCTCAACTATAACCCCCACTGTTACTGCACCCTACACCCATATCACAACTATAACCCCCACTGTTACTGCACCCTACACCCATATCTCAACTATAACCCCCACTGTTACTGCACCCATATCTCAACTATAACCCCCACTGTTACTGCACCCTACACCCATATCTCAACTATAACCCCTACTGTTACTGGACCCTACACCCATATCTCAACTATAACCCCCACTGTTACTGCACCCTACACCCATATCTCAACTATAACCCCCACTGTTACTGCACCCTACACCATATCTCAAATATAACCCCTACTGTTACTGCACCCTACATCCATATCTCAACTATAACCCCCACTGTTACTGCACCCTACACCCCTATCTCAACTATAACCCCACTGTTACTGCACTCTACACCCATATCGCAACTATAACCCCCACTGTTACTGCACCCTACACCCATATCTCAACTATAACCCCCAATGTTACTGCACCCTATACCCATATCTCAACTATAACCCCTACTGTTACTGCACCCTACACCCATATCTCAACTATAACCACCACTGTTACTGCACCCTACACCCATATCTCAACTATAACCCCCTCTGTTACCGCACCCTACACCTAAATCTCAACTATAACCCCCACTGTTACTGCACCCTACACCCATATCTCAACTATAACCCCCACTGTTAATGCATCCTACACCCATATCTCAACTATAACCCCCACTGTTACTGCACCCTACACCCATATCTCAACTATAACCCCCTCTCTTACTGCACCCTACACCCATATCTCAACTATAACCCCCACTGTTACTGCATCCTACACCAATATCTCAGCTATAACCCCCACTGTTACTGCACCCTACACCTAAATCTCAACTATAACCCCCACTGTTACTGCACCCTACACCCATATCTCAACAATAACCCCCACTGTTACTGCACCCTACACCCATATCTCAACCATAACCCCCACTGTTACTGCACCCTACACCCCTATCTCAACTATAACCCCCACTGTTACTGCACCCTACACCCATATCTCAACTATAACCCCCAATGTTACTGCACCCTATACCCATATCTCAACTATAACCCCTAATGTTACTGCACCTTACACCCATATCTCAACTATAACCACCACTGTTACTGCACCCTACACCCATATCTCAACTATAACTCCTACTGTTACTGCACCATACACCCATATCTCATCTATAACCCCCACTGTTACTGCACCCTACACCCATATCTCAACTATAACCCCCACTGTTATTGCACCCTACACCCATATCTCAACTATAACCCCCAATGTTACTGCACCCTACACCCATATCTCAAATATAACCCCCACTGTTACTGCACCCTACACCCATATCTCAACTATAACCCCTACTGTTACTGCACCCTACACCCATATCTCAACTATAACCCCCACTGTTACTGCATCCTACTCCCATATCTCAACTATAACCCCCACTGTTACTGCACCCTACACCTAACTCTCAACTATAACCACCACTGTTACTGCACCCTACACCCATATCTCAACTATAACCCCCACTGTTACTGCACCCAACACCCATATCTCAACAATAACCCCAACTGTTACTGCACCCTACACCCATATCTCAACTATAACCCCTACTGTTACTGCACCCTACACCCATATCTCAACTATAACCCCCAATGTTACTGCACCCTACACTTAAATCTCAACTATAACCCCCACTGTTACTGCACCCTACACCCATATCTCAACTATAACCCCCACTGTTACTGCATCCTACACCCATATCTCAACTATAACCCCCACTGTTACTGCACCCTACACCCATATCTCAACTATAACCCCTACTGTTACTACACACTACACCCATATCTCAACTATAACCCCTACTGTTACTGCACCCATATCTCAACTATAACCCCCACTGTTACTGCACCCTACACCCATATCTCAACTACAACCCCCACTGTTACTGCACCCTACACCCATATCTCAACTATAACCCCCACTGTTACTGCATCCTACACCCCTATCTCAACTATAACCCCCTCTGTTACTGCACACTACACCCATATCTCAACTATAACCCCCACTGTTACTGAATCCTACACACATATCTCAACTATAACCCCCAATGTTACTGCACCCTACACCCCTATCTCAACTATAACCCCCACTGTTACTGCACCCTACACCCATATCTCAACTATAACCCCCACTGTTACTGCACCCTACACCCATATCTCAACTATAACCCCTACTGTTACTGCACCCTACACCCATATCTCAACTATAACCCCCACTGTTACTGCATCCTACACCCATATCTCAACTATAACCCCCACAGTTACTGCACCCTACACCTAAATCTCAACTATAACCCCCACTGTTACTGCACCCTACACCCATATCTCAACTATAACCCCCACTGTTACTGCACCCAACACCCATATCTCAACAATAACCCCCACTGTTACTGCACCCTACACCCATATCTCAACTATAACCCCTACTGTTACTGCACCCTACACCCATATCTCAACTATAACCCCCAATGTTACTGCACCCTACACTTAAATCTCAACTATAACCCCCACTGTTACTGCACCCTACACCCATATCTCAACTATAACCCCCACTGGTACTGCATCCTACACCCATATCTCAACTATAACCCCCACTGTTACTGCACACTACACCCATATCTCAACTATAACCCCTACTGTTACTACACACTACACCCATATCTCAACTATAACCCCTACTGTTACTGCACCCATATCTCAACTATAACCCCCACTGTTACTGCACCCTACACCCATATCTCAACTATAACCCCTACTGTTACTGGACCCTACACCCATATCTCAACTATAACCCCCACTGTTACTGCACCCTACACCTATATCTCAACTATAACCCCCACTGTTACTGCACCCTACACCATATCTCAAATATAACCCCTACTGTTACTGCACCCTACATCCATATCTCAACTATAACCCCCACTGTTACTGCACCCTACACCCCTATCTCAACTATAACCCCACTGTTACTGCACTCTACACCCATATCGCAACTATAACCCCCACTGTTACTGCACCCTACACCCATATCTCAACTATAACCCCCAATGTTACTGCACCCTATACCCATATCTCAACTATAACCCCTACTGTTACTGCACCCTACACCCATATCTCAACTATAACCACCACTGTTACTGCACCCTACACCCATATCTCAACTATAACCCCCTCTGTTACCGCACCCTACACCTAAATCTCAACTATAACCCCCACTGTTACTGCACCCTACACCCATATCTCAACTATAACCCCCACTGTTAATGCATCCTACACCCATATCTCAACTATAACCCCCACTGTTACTGCACCCTACACCCATATCTCAACTATAACCCCCTCTCTTACTGCACCCTACACCCATATCTCAACTATAACCCCCACTGTTACTGCATCCTACACCAATATCTCAGCTATAACCCCCACTGTTACTGCACCTTACACCTAAATCTCAACTATAACCCCCACTGTTACTGCACCCTACACCCATATCTCAACAATAACCCCCACTGTTACTGCACCCTACACCCATATCTCAACCATAACCCCCACTGTTACTGCACCCTACACCCCTATCTCAACTATAACCCCACTGTTACTGCACTCTACACCCATATCGCAACTATAACCCCCACTGTTACTGCACCCTACACCCATATCTCAACTATAACCCCCAATGTTACTGCACCCTATACCCATATCTCAACTATAACCCCTACTGTTACTGCACCCTACACCCATATCTCAACTATAACCACCACTGTTACTGCACCCTACACCCATATCTCAACTATAACCCCCTCTGTTACCGCACCCTACACCTAAATCTCAACTATAACCCCCACTGTTACTGCACCCTACACCCATATCTCAACTATAACCCCCACTGTTAATGCATCCTACACCCATATCTCAACTATAACCCCCACTGTTACTGCACCCTACACCCATATCTCAACTATAACCCCCTCTCTTACTGCACCCTACACCCATATCTCAACTATAACCCCCACTGTTACTGCATCCTACACCAATATCTCAGCTATAACCCCCACTGTTACTGCACCCTACACCTAAATCTCAACTATAACCCCCACTGTTACTGCACCCTACACCCATATCTCAACAATAACCCCCACTGTTACTGCACCCTACACCCATATCTCAACCATAACCCCCACTGTTACTGCACCCTACACCCCTATCTCAACTATAACCCCCACTGTTACTGCACCCTACACCCATATCTCAACTATAACCCCCAATGTTACTGCACCCTATACCCATATCTCAACTATAACCCCTAATGTTACTGCACCTTACACCCATATCTCAACTATAACCACCACTGTTACTGCACCCTACACCCATATCTCAACTATAACTCCTACTGTTACTGCACCATACACCCATATCTCATCTATAACCCCCACTGTTACTGCACCCTACACCCATATCTCAACTATAACCCCCACTGTTATTGCACCCTACACCCATATCTCAACTATAACCCCCAATGTTACTGCACCCTACACCCATATCTCAAATATAACCCCCACTGTTACTGCACCCTACACCCATATCTCAACTATAACCCCTACTGTTACTGCACCCTACACCCATATCTCAACTATAACCCCCACTGTTACTGCATCCTACTCCCATATCTCAACTATAACCCCCACTGTTACTGCACCCTACACCTAACTCTCAACTATAACCACCACTGTTACTGCACCCTACACCCATATCTCAACTATAACCCCCACTGTTACTGCACCCAACACCCATATCTCAACAATAACCCCAACTGTTACTGCACCCTACACCCATATCTCAACTATAACCCCTACTGTTACTGCACCCTACACCCATATCTCAACTATAACCCCCAATGTTACTGCACCCTACACTTAAATCTCAACTATAACCCCCACTGTTACTGCACCCTACACCCATATCTCAACTATAACCCCCACTGTTACTGCATCCTACACCCATATCTCAACTATAACCCCCACTGTTACTGCACCCTACACCCATATCTCAACTATAACCCCTACTGTTACTACACACTACACCCATATCTCAACTATAACCCCTACTGTTACTGCACCCATATCTCAACTATAACCCCCACTGTTACTGCACCCTACACCCATATCTCAACTACAACCCCCACTGTTACTGCACCCTACACCCATATCTCAACTATAACCCCCACTGTTACTGCATCCTACACCCCTATCTCAACTATAACCCCCTCTGTTACTGCACACTACACCCATATCTCAACTATAACCCCCACTGTTACTGAATCCTACACACATATCTCAACTATAACCCCCAATGTTACTGCACCCTACACCCCTATCTCAACTATAACCCCCACTGTTACTGCACCCTACACCCATATCTCAACTATAACCCCCACTGTTACTGCACCCTACACCCATATCTCAACTATAACCCCTACTGTTACTGCACCCTACACCCATATCTCAACTATAACCCCCACTGTTACTGCATCCTACACCCATATCTCAACTATAACCCCCACAGTTACTGCACCCTACACCTAAATCTCAACTATAACCCCCACTGTTACTGCACCCTACACCCATATCTCAACTATAACCCCCACTGTTACTGCACCCAACACCCATATCTCAACAATAACCCCCACTGTTACTGCACCCTACACCCATATCTCAACTATAACCCCTACTGTTACTGCACCCTACACCCATATCTCAACTATAACCCCCAATGTTACTGCACCCTACACTTAAATCTCAACTATAACCCCCACTGTTACTGCACCCTACACCCATATCTCAACTATAACCCCCACTGGTACTGCATCCTACACCCATATCTCAACTATAACCCCCACTGTTACTGCACACTACACCCATATCTCAACTATAACCCCTACTGTTACTACACACTACACCCATATCTCAACTATAACCCCTACTGTTACTGCACCCATATCTCAACTATAACCCCCACTGTTACTGCACCCTACACCCATATCTCAACTATAACCCCTACTGTTACTGGACCCTACACCCATATCTCAACTATAACCCCCACTGTTACTGCACCCTACACCTATATCTCAACTATAACCCCCACTGTTACTGCACCCTACACCATATCTCAAATATAACCCCTACTGTTACTGCACCCTACATCCATATCTCAACTATAACCCCCACTGTTACTGCACCCTACACCCCTATCTCAACTATAACCCCACTGTTACTGCACTCTACACCCATATCGCAACTATAACCCCCACTGTTACTGCACCCTACACCCATATCTCAACTATAACCCCCAATGTTACTGCACCCTATACCCATATCTCAACTATAACCCCTACTGTTACTGCACCCTACACCCATATCTCAACTATAACCACCACTGTTACTGCACCCTACACCCATATCTCAACTATAACCCCCTCTGTTACCGCACCCTACACCTAAATCTCAACTATAACCCCCACTGTTACTGCACCCTACACCCATATCTCAACTATAACCCCCACTGTTAATGCATCCTACACCCATATCTCAACTATAACCCCCACTGTTACTGCACCCTACACCCATATCTCAACTATAACCCCCTCTCTTACTGCACCCTACACCCATATCTCAACTATAACCCCCACTGTTACTGCATCCTACACCAATATCTCAGCTATAACCCCCACTGTTACTGCACCTTACACCTAAATCTCAACTATAACCCCCACTGTTACTGCACCCTACACCCATATCTCAACAATAACCCCCACTGTTACTGCACCCTACACCCATATCTCAACCATAACCCCCACTGTTACTGCACCCTACACCCCTATCTCAACTATAACCCCCACTGTTACTGCACCCTACACCCATATCTCAACTATAACCCCCAATGTTACTGCACCCTATACCCATATCTCAACTATAACCCCTAATGTTACTGCACCTTACACCCATATCTCAACTATAACCACCACTGTTACTGCACCCTACACCCATATCTCAACTATAACTCCTACTGTTACTGCACCATACACCCATATCTCATCTATAACCCCCACTGTTACTGCACCCTACACCCATATCTCAACTATAACCCCCACTGTTATTGCACCCTACACCCATATCTCAACTATAACCCCCAATGTTACTGCACCCTACACCCATATCTCAAATATAACCCCCACTGTTACTGCACACTACACCCATATCTCAACTATAACCCGTACTGTTACTGCACCCTACACCCATATCTCAACTATAACCCCCACTGTTACTGCATCCTACTCCCATATCTCAACTATAACCCCCACTGTTACTGCACCCTACACCTAACTCTCAACTATAACCCCCACTGTTACTGCACCCTACACCCATATCTCAACTATAACCCCCACTGTTACTGCACCCAACACCCATATCTCAACAATAACCCCAACTGTTACTGCACCCTACACCCATATCTCAACTATAACCCCTACTGTTACTGCACCCTACACCCATATCTCAACTATAACCCCCAATGTTACTGCACCCTACACTTAAATCTCAACTATAACCCCCACTGTTACTGCACCCTACACCCATATCTCAACTATAACCCCCACTGTTACTGCATCCTACACCCATATCTCAACTATAACCCCCACTGTTACTGCACCCTACACCCATATCTCAACTATAACCCCTACTGTTACTACACACTACACCCATATCTCAACTATAACCCCTACTGTTACTGCACCCATATCTCAACTATAACCCCCACTGTTACTGCACCCTACACCCATATCTCAACTACAACCCCCACTGTTACTGCACCCTACACCCATATCTCAACTATAACCCCCACTGTTACTGCATCCTACACCCCTATCTCAACTATAACCCCCTCTGTTACTGCACACTACACCCATATCTCAACTATAACCCCCACTGTTACTGAATCCTACACACATATCTCAACTATAACCCCCAATGTTACTGCACCCTACACCCCTATCTCAACTATAACCCCCACTGTTACTGCACCCTACACCCATATCTCAACTATAACCCCCACTGTTACTGCACCCTACACCCATATCTCAACTATAACCCCTACTGTTACTGCACCCTACACCCATATCTCAACTATAACCCCCACTGTTACTGCATCCTACACCCATATCTCAACTATAACCCCCACAGTTACTGCACCCTACACCTAAATCTCAACTATAACCCCCACTGTTACTGCACCCTACACCCATATCTCAACTATAACCCCCACTGTTACTGCACCCAACACCCATATCTCAACAATAACCCCCACTGTTACTGCACCCTACACCCATATCTCAACTATAACCCCTACTGTTACTGCACCCTACACCCATATCTCAACTATAACCCCCAATGTTACTGCACCCTACACTTAAATCTCAACTATAACCCCCACTGTTACTGCACCCTACACCCATATCTCAACTATAACCCCCACTGGTACTGCATCCTACACCCATATCTCAACTATAACCCCCACTGTTACTGCACCCTACACCCATATCTCAACTATAACCCCCACTGGTACTGCATCCTACACCCATATCTCAACTATAACCCCCACTGTTACTGCACACTACACCCATATCTCAACTATAACCCCTACTGTTACTACACACTACACCCATATCTCAACTATAACCCCCACTGTTACTGCACCCTACACCCATATCTCAACTACAACCCCCACTGTTACTGCACCCTACACCCATATCTCAACTATAACCCCCACTGTTACCGCATCCTACACCCCTATCTCAACTATAACCCCCTCTGTTACTGCACCCTACACCCATATCTCAACTATAACCCCCACTGTTACTGAATCCTACACACATATCTCAACTATAACCCCCAATGTTACTGCACCCTACACCCCTATCTCAACTCTAACCCCCAATGTTACTGCACCCTACACCCATATCTCAACTATAACCCCCACTGTTACTGCACCCATATCTCAACTCTAACCCCCACTGTTACTGCACCCTACACCCATATCTCAACTATAACCCCCACTGTTACTGCACCCTACACCCATATCTCAACTGTAACCCCCACTGTTACTGCACCCTACACCCATATCTCAACTATAACCCCTACTGTTACTGCACCCTACACCCATATCTCAACTATAACCCCCACTGTTACTGCACCCTACACCCATATCTCAACTATAACCCCCACTCTTACTGCACCCTACACCCATATCTCAACTATAACCCCCACTGTTACTGCATCCTACACCAATATCTCAACTATAACCCCCACTGTTACTGCACCCTACACCTAAATCTCAACTATAACCTCAACTGTTACTGCACCCTACACCCATATATCAACTATAACCCCCACTGTTACTGCACCCTACACCCATATCTCAACCATAACCCCCACTGTTACTGCACCCTACACCCCTATCTCAATTATAACCCCAACTGTTACTGCACCCTACACCCATATCTCAACTATAACCCCCACTGTTACTGCACCCTACACCCATATCTCAACTATAACCCCTACTGTTACTGCACCCTACACCCATATCTCAACTATAACCCCCACTGTTACTGCATCCTACACCCATATCTCAACTATAACCCCCACTGTTACTGCACCCTACACCTAAATCTCAACTATAACCCCCACTGTTACTGCACCCTACACCCATATCTCAACTATAACCCCCACTGTTACTGCACCCAACACCCATATCTCAACAATAACCCCCACTGTTACTGCACCCTACACCCATATCTCAACTATAACCCCTACTGTTACTGCACCCTACACCCATATCTCAACTATAACCCCAATGTTACTGCACCCTACACTTAAATCTCAACTATAACCCCCACTGTTACTGCACCCTACACCCATATCTCAACTATAACCCCCACTGTTACTGCATCCTACACCCATATCTCAACTATAACCCCCACTGTTACTACACCCTACACCCATATCTCAACTATAACCCCTACTGTTACTACACACTACACCCATATCTCAACTATAACCCCTACTGTTACTGCACCCATATCTCAACTATAACCCCCACTGTTACTGCACCCTACACCCATATCTCAACTACAACCCCCACTGTTACTGCACACTACACCCATATCTCAACTCTAACCCCCACTGTTACCGCATCCTACACCCCTATCTCAACTATAACCCCCTCTGTTACTGCACCCTACACCCATATCTCAACTATAACCCCCACTGTTACTGAATCCTACACACATATCTCAACTCTAACCCCCAATGTTACTGCACCCTACACCCATATCTCAACTATAACCCCCACTGTTACTGCACCCATATCTCAACTATAACCCCCACTGTTACTGCACCCTACACCCATATCTCAACTATAACCCCTACTGATACTACACACTACACCCATATCTCAACTATAACCCCTACTGTTACTGCACCCATATCTCAACTATAACCCCCACTGTTACTGCACCCTACACCCATATCTCAACTACAACCCCCACTGTTACTGCACCCTACACCCATATCTCAACTATAACCCCCACTGTTACCGCATCCTACACCCCTATCTCAACTATAACCCCCTCTGTTACTGCACCCTACACCCATATCTCAACTATAACCCCCACTGTTACTGAATCCTACACACATATCTCAACTATAACCCCCAATGTTACTGCACCCTACACCCCTATCTCAACTCTAACCCCCAATGTTACTGCACCCTACACCCATATCTCAACTATAACCCCCACTGTTACTGCACCCATATCTCAACTATAACCCCCACTGTTACTGCACCCTACACCCATATCTCAACTATAAACCCTACTGTTACTGCACCCTACACCCATATCTCAACTATAACCCCCACTGTTACTGCACCCTACACCCATATCTAAACTATAACCCCCACTGTTACTGCACCCTACACCCATATCTCAACTATAACCCCTACTGTTACTGCACCCTACACCCATATCTCAAATATAACCCCCACTGTTACTGCACCCTACACCCCTATCTCAACTATAACCCCCACTGTTACTGCACTCTACACCCATATCTCAACTATAACCCCTACTGTTACTGCACCCTACACCCATATCTCAACTATAACCCCCACTGTTACTGCACCCTACACCCATATCTCAACAATAACCCCCACTGTTACTGCATCCTACACCCATATCTCAACTATAACCCCCACTGTTACTGCACCATACACCCATATCTCAACTATAACCCCCACTCTTACTGCACCCTACACCCATATCTCAACTATAACCCCCACTGTTACTGCATCCTACACCAATATCTCAACTATAACCCCCACTGTTACTGCACCCTACACCTAAATCTCAACTATAACCCCCACTGTTACTGCACCCTACACCCATATATCAACTATAACCCCCACTGTTACTGCAACCTACACCCATATGTCAACCATAACCCCCACTTTTACTGCACCCTACACCCCTATCTCAATTATAACCCCCACTGTTACTGCACCCTACACCCATATCTCAACTATAACCCCCAATGTTACTGCACCCTATACCCATATCTCAACTATAACCCCTACTGTTCCTGCACACTACACCCATATCTCAACTATAACCACCACTGTTACTGCACCCTACACCCATATCTCAACTATAACCCCTACTGTTACTGCACCATACACCCATATCTCAACTATAACCCCCACTGTTACTGCACCCTACACCCATATCTCAACTATAACCCCCACTGTTACTGCACCCTACACCCATATCTCAACTATAACCCCCACTGTTACTGAATCCTACACACATATCTCAACTATAACCCCCAATGTTACTGCACCCTACACCCCTATCTCAACTCTAACCCCCAATGTTACTGCACCCTACACCCATATCTCAACTATAACCCCCACTGTTACTGCACCCATATCTCAACTCTAACCCCCACTGTTACTGCACCCTACACCCATATCTCAACTATAACCCCCACTGTTACTGCACCCTACACCCATATCTCAACTATAACCCCCACTGTTACTGCACCCTACACCCATATCTCAACTATAACCCCTACTGTTACTGCACCCTACACCCATATCTCAACTATAACCCCCACTGTTACTGCACCCTACACCCATATCTCAACTATAACCCCCACTCTTACTGCACCCTACACCCATATCTCAACTATAACCCCCACTGTTACTGCATCCTACACCAATATCTCAACTATAACCCCCACTGTTACTGCACCCTACACCTAAATCTCAACTATAACCTCAACTGTTACTGCACCCTACACCCATATATCAACTATAACCCCCACTGTTACTGCACCCTACACCCATATCTCAACCATAACCCCCACTGTTACTGCACCCTACACCCCTATCTCAATTATAACCCCAACTGTTACTGCACCCTACACCCATATCTCAACTATAACCCCCACTGTTACTGCACCCTACACCCATATCTCAACTATAACCCCTACTGTTACTGCACCCTACACCCATATCTCAACTATAACCCCCACTGTTACTGCATCCTACACCCATATCTCAACTATAACCCCCACTGTTACTGCACCCTACACCTAAATCTCAACTATAACCCCCACTGTTACTGCACCCTACACCCATATCTCAACTATAACCCCCACTGTTACTGCACCCAACACCCATATCTCAACAATAACCCCCACTGTTACTGCACCCTACACCCATATCTCAACTATAACCCCTACTGTTACTGCACCCTACACCCATATCTCAACTATAACCCCAATGTTACTGCACCCTACACTTAAATCTCAACTATAACCCCCACTGTTACTGCACCCTACACCCATATCTCAACTATAACCCCCACTGTTACTGCATCCTACACCCATATCTCAACTATAACCCCCACTGTTACTACACCCTACACCCATATCTCAACTATAACCCCTACTGTTACTACACACTACACCCATATCTCAACTATAACCCCTACTGTTACTGCACCCATATCTCAACTATAACCCCCACTGTTACTGCACCCTACACCCATATCTCAACTACAACCCCCACTGTTACTGCACACTACACCCATATCTCAACTCTAACCCCCACTGTTACCGCATCCTACACCCCTATCTCAACTATAACCCCCTCTGTTACTGCACCCTACACCCATATCTCAACTACAACCCCCACTGTTACTGAATCCTACACACATATCTCAACTATAACCCCCAATGTTACTGCACCCTACACCCCTATCTCAACTCTAACCCCCAATGTTACTGCACCCTACACCCATATCTCAACTATAACCCCCACTGTTACTGCACCCATATCTCAACTATAACCCCCACTGTTACTGCACCCTACACCCATATCTCAACTATAACCCCTACTGATACTACACACTACACCCATATCTCAACTATAACCCCTACTGTTACTGCACCCATATCTCAACTATAACCCCCACTGTTACTGCACCCTACACCCATATCTCAACTACAACCCCCACTGTTACTGCACCCTACACCCATATCTCAACTATAACCCCCACTGTTACCGCATCCTACACCCCTATCTCAACTATAACCCCCTCTGTTACTGCACCCTACACCCATATCTCAACTATAACCCCCACTGTTACTGAATCCTACACACATATCTCAACTATAACCCCCAATGTTACTGCACCCTACACCCCTATCTCAACTCTAACCCCCAATGTTACTGCACCCTACACCCATATCTCAACTATAACCCCCACTGTTACTGCACCCATATCTCAACTATAACCCCCACTGTTACTGCACCCTACACCCATATCTCAACTATAAACCCTACTGTTACTGCACCCTACACCCATATCTCAACTATAACCCCCACTGTTACTGCACCCTACACCCATATCTAAACTATAACCCCCACTGTTACTGCACCCTACACCCATATCTCAACTATAACCCCTACTGTTACTGCACCCTACACCCATATCTCAAATATAACCCCCACTGTTACTGCACCCTACACCCCTATCTCAACTATAACCCCCACTGTTACTGCACTCTACACCCATATCTCAACTATAACCCCTACTGTTACTGCACCCTACACCCATATCTCAACTATAACCCCCACTGTTACTGCACCCTACACCCATATCTCAACAATAACCCCCACTGTTACTTCATCCTACACCCATATCTCAACTATAACCCCCACTGTTACTGCACCATACACCCATATCTCAACTATAACCCCCACTCTTACTGCACCCTACACCCATATCTCAACTATAACCCCCACTGTTACTGCATCCTACACCAATATCTCAACTATAACCCCCACTGTTACTGCACCCTACACCTAAATCTCAACTATAACCCCCACTGTTACTGCACCCTACACCCATATATCAACTATAACCCCCACTGTTACTGCAACCTACACCCATATCTCAACCATAACCCCCACTTTTACTGCACCCTACACCCCTATCTCAATTATAACCCCCACTGTTACTGCACCCTACACCCATATCTCAACTATAACCCCCAATGTTACTGCACCCTATACCCATATCTCAACTATAACCCCTACTGTTCCTGCACACTACACCCATATCTCAACTATAACCACCACTGTTACTGCACCCTACACCCATATCTCAACTATAACCCCTACTGTTACTGCACCATACACCCATATCTCAACTATAACCCCCACTGTTACTGCACCCTACACCCATATCTCAACTATAACCCCCACTGTTACTGCACCCTACACCCATATCTCAACTATAACCCCTACTGTTACTGCACCCTACACCCATATCTCAACTATAACCCCCACTGTTACTGCATCCTACACCCATATATCAACTATAACCCCCACTGTTACTGCACCCTACACCCATATCTCAACCATAACCCCCACTGTTACTGCACCCTACACCCATATCTCAACTATAACCCCCACTGTTACTGCACCCATATCTCAACTATAACCCCCACTGTTATTGCACCCTACACCCATATCTCAACTATAACCCCCACTGTTACTGCACCCTACACCCATATCTCAACTATAACCCCCACTGTTACTGCATCCTACACCCATATCTCAACTATAACCCCCACTGTTACTGCACCATACACCCATATCTCAACTATAACCCCCACTGTTACTGCACCCTACACCCATATCTCAACTATAACCCCCACTGTTACTGCATCCTACACCAATATCTCAACTATAACCCCCACTGTTACTGCACCCTACACCTAAATATCAACTATAACCCCCACTGTTACTGCATCCTACACCCATATCTCAACTATAACCCCCAATGTTACTGCACCCTACACCCATATCTCAACTATAACCCCCACTGTTACTGCATCCTACACCAATATCTCAACTATAACCCCCACTGTTACTGCACCCTACACCTAAATATCAACTATAACCCCCACTGTTACTGCATCCTACACCCATATATCAACTATAACCCCCACTGTTACTGCACCCTACACCCATATCTCAACCATAACCCCCACTGTTACTGCACCCTACACCCCTATCTCAACTATAACCCCCACTGTTACTGCACCCTACACCCATATCTCAACTATAACCCCCAATGTTACTGCACCCTATACCCATATCTCAACTATAACCCCTACTGTTACTGCACCCTACACCCATATCTCAACTATAGCCACCACTGTTACTGCACCCTACACCCATATCTCAACTATAACCCCCACTGTTACTGCACCCTACACCCATATCACAACTATAACCCCCACTGTTACTGCACCCTACACCCATATCTCAACTATAACCCCCACTGTTACTGCACCCATATCTCAACTATAACCCCCACTGTTACTGCACCCTACACCCATATCTCAACTATAACCCCTACTGTTACTGGACCCTACACCCATATCTCAACTATAACCCCCACTGTTACTGCACCCTACACCCATATCTCAACTATAACCCCCACTGTTACTGCACCCTACACCATATCTCAAATATAACCCCTACTGTTACTGCACCCTACATCCATATCTCAACTATAACCCCCACTGTTACTGCACCCTACACCCCTATCTCAACTATAACCCCACTGTTACTGCACTCTACACCCATATCGCAACTATAACCCCCACTGTTACTGCACCCTACACCCATATCTCAACTATAACCCCCAATGTTACTGCACCCTATACCCATATCTCAACTATAACCCCTACTGTTACTGCACCCTACACCCATATCTCAACTATAACCACCACTGTTACTGCACCCTACACCCATATCTCAACTATAACCCCCTCTGTTACCGCACCCTACACCTAAATCTCAACTATAACCCCCACTGTTACTGCACCCTACACCCATATCTCAACTATAACCCCCACTGTTAATGCATCCTACACCCATATCTCAACTATAACCCCCACTGTTACTGCACCCTACACCCATATCTCAACTATAACCCCCTCTCTTACTGCACCCTACACCCATATCTCAACTATAACCCCCACTGTTACTGCATCCTACACCAATATCTCAGCTATAACCCCCACTGTTACTGCACCCTACACCTAAATCTCAACTATAACCCCCACTGTTACTGCACCCTACACCCATATCTCAACAATAACCCCCACTGTTACTGCACCCTACACCCATATCTCAACCATAACCCCCACTGTTACTGCACCCTACACCCCTATCTCAACTATAACCCCCACTGTTACTGCACCCTACACCCATATCTCAACTATAACCCCCAATGTTACTGCACCCTATACCCATATCTCAACTATAACCCCTAATGTTACTGCACCTTACACCCATATCTCAACTATAACCACCACTGTTACTGCACCCTACACCCATATCTCAACTATAACTCCTACTGTTACTGCACCATACACCCATATCTCATCTATAACCCCCACTGTTACTGCACCCTACACCCATATCTCAACTATAACCCCCACTGTTATTGCACCCTACACCCATATCTCAACTATAACCCCCAATGTTACTGCACCCTACACCCATATCTCAAATATAACCCCCACTGTTACTGCACCCTACACCCATATCTCAACTATAACCCCTACTGTTACTGCACCCTACACCCATATCTCAACTATAACCCCCACTGTTACTGCATCCTACTCCCATATCTCAACTATAACCCCCACTGTTACTGCACCCTACACCTAACTCTCAACTATAACCACCACTGTTACTGCACCCTACACCCATATCTCAACTATAACCCCCACTGTTACTGCACCCAACACCCATATCTCAACAATAACCCCAACTGTTACTGCACCCTACACCCATATCTCAACTATAACCCCTACTGTTACTGCACCCTACACCCATATCTCAACTATAACCCCCAATGTTACTGCACCCTACACTTAAATCTCAACTATAACCCCCACTGTTACTGCACCCTACACCCATATCTCAACTATAACCCCCACTGTTACTGCATCCTACACCCATATCTCAACTATAACCCCCACTGTTACTGCACCCTACACCCATATCTCAACTATAACCCCTACTGTTACTACACACTACACCCATATCTCAACTATAACCCCTACTGTTACTGCACCCATATCTCAACTATAACCCCCACTGTTACTGCACCCTACACCCATATCTCAACTACAACCCCCACTGTTACTGCACCCTACACCCATATCTCAACTATAACCCCCACTGTTACTGCATCCTACACCCCTATCTCAACTATAACCCCCTCTGTTACTGCACACTACACCCATATCTCAACTATAACCCCCACTGTTACTGAATCCTACACACATATCTCAACTATAACCCCCAATGTTACTGCACCCTACACCCCTATCTCAACTATAACCCCCACTGTTACTGCACCCTACACCCATATCTCAACTATAACCCCCACTGTTACTGCACCCTACACCCATATCTCAACTATAACCCCTACTGTTACTGCACCCTACACCCATATCTCAACTATAACCCCCACTGTTACTGCATCCTACACCCATATCTCAACTATAACCCCCACAGTTACTGCACCCTACACCTAAATCTCAACTATAACCCCCACTGTTACTGCACCCTACACCCATATCTCAACTATAACCCCCACTGTTACTGCACCCAACACCCATATCTCAACAATAACCCCCACTGTTACTGCACCCTACACCCATATCTCAACTATAACCCCTACTGTTACTGCACCCTACACCCATATCTCAACTATAACCCCCAATGTTACTGCACCCTACACTTAAATCTCAACTATAACCCCCACTGGTACTGCATCCTACACCCATATCTCAACTATAACCCCCACTGTTACTGCACACTACACCCATATCTCAACTATAACCCCCAATGTTACTGCACCCTACACCCATATCTCAACTATAACCCCCACTGGTACTGCATCCTACACCCATATCTCAACTATAACCCCCACTGTTACTGCACACTACACCCATATCTCAACTATAACCCCTACTGTTACTACACACTACACCCATATCTCAACTATAACCCCTACTGTTACTGCACCCATATCTCAACTATAACCCCCACTGTTACTGCACCCTACACCCATATCTCAACTATAACCCCTACTGTTACTGGACCCTACACCCATATCTCAACTATAACCCCCACTGTTACTGCACCCTACACCCATATCTCAACTATAACCCCCACTGTTACTGCACCCTACACCATATCTCAAATATAACCCCTACTGTTACTGCACCCTACATCCATATCTCAACTATAACCCCCACTGTTACTGCACCCTACACCCCTATCTCAACTATAACCCCACTGTTACTGCACTCTACACCCATATCGCAACTATAACCCCCACTGTTACTGCACCCTACACCCATATCTCAACTATAACCCCCAATGTTACTGCACCCTATACCCATATCTCAACTATAACCCCTACTGTTACTGCACCCTACACCCATATCTCAACTATAAACACCACTGTTACTGCACCCTACACCCATATCTCAACTATAACCCCCTCTGTTACCGCACCCTACACCTAAATCTCAACTATAACCCCCACTGTTACTGCACCCTACACCCATATCTCAACTATAACCCCCACTGTTAATGCATCCTACACCCATATCTCAACTATAACCCCCACTGTTACTGCACCCTACACCCATATCTCAACTATAACCCCCTCTCTTACTGCACCCTACACCCATATCTCAACTATAACCCCCACTGTTACTGCTTCCTACACCAATATCTCAGCTATAACCCCCACTGTTACTGCACCCTACACCTAAATCTCAACTATAACCCCCACTGTTACTGCACCCTACACCCATATCTCAACAATAACCCCCACTGTTACTGCACCCTACACCCATATCTCAACCATAACCCCCACTGTTACTGCACCCTACACCCCTATCTCAACTATAACCCCCACTGTTACTGCACCCTACACCCATATCTCAACTATAACCCCCAATGTTACTGCACCCTATACCCATATCTCAACTATAACCCCTAATGTTACTGCACCTTACACCCATATCTCAACTATAACCACCACTGTTACTGCACCCTACACCCATATCTCAACTATAACTCCTACTGTTACTGCACCATACACCCATATCTCATCTATAACCCCCACTGTTACTGCACCCTACACCCATATCTCAACTATAACCCCCACTGTTATTGCACCCTACACCCATATCTCAACTATAACCCCCAATGTTACTGCACCCTACACCCATATCTCAAATATAACCCCCACTGTTACTGCACACTACACCCATATCTCAACTATAACCCCTACTGTTACTGCACCCTACACCCATATCTCAACTATAACCCCCACTGTTACTGCATCCTACTCCCATATCTCAACTATAACCCCCACTGTTACTGCACCCTACACCTAACTCTCAACTATAACCCCCACTGTTACTGCACCCTACACCCATATCTCAACTATAACCCCCACTGTTACTGCACCCAACACCCATATCTCAACAATAACCCCAACTGTTACTGCACCCTACACCCATATCTCAACTATAACCCCTACTGTTACTGCACCCTACACCCATATCTCAACTATAACCCCCAATGTTACTGCACCCTACACTTAAATCTCAACTATAACCCCCACTGTTACTGCACCCTACACCCATATCTCAACTATAACCCCCACTGTTACTGCATCCTACACCCATATCTCAACTATAACCCCCACTGTTACTGCACCCTACACCCATATCTCAACTATAACCCCTACTGTTACTACACACTACACCCATATCTCAACTATAACCCCTACTGTTACTGCACCCATATCTCAACTATAACCCCCACTGTTACTGCACCCTACACCCATATCTCAACTACAACCCCCACTGTTACTGCACCCTACACCCATATCTCAACTATAACCCCCACTGTTACTGCATCCTACACCCCTATCTCAACTATAACCCCCTCTGTTACTGCACACTACACCCATATCTCAACTATAACCCCCACTGTTACTGAATCCTACACACATATCTCAACTATAACCCCCAATGTTACTGCACCCTACACCCCTATCTCAACTATAACCCCCACTGTTACTGCACCCTACACCCATATCTCAACTATAACCCCCACTGTTACTGCACCCTACACCCATATCTCAACTATAACCCCTACTGTTACTGCACCCTACACCCATATCTCAACTATAACCCCCACTGTTACTGCATCCTACACCCATATCTCAACTATAACCCCCACAGTTACTGCACCCTACACCTAAATCTCAACTATAACCCCCACTGTTACTGCACCCTACACCCATATCTCAACTATAACCCCCACTGTTACTGCACCCAACACCCATATCTCAACAATAACCCCCACTGTTACTGCACCCTACACCCATATCTCAACTATAACCCCTACTGTTACTGCACCCTACACCCATATCTCAACTATAACCCCCAATGTTACTGCACCCTACACTTAAATCTCAACTATAACCCCCACTGTTACTGCACCCTACACCCATATCTCAACTATAACCCCCACTGGTACTGCATCCTACACCCATATCTCAACTATAACCCCCACTGTTACTGCACACTACACCCATATCTCAACTATAACCCCTACTGTTACTACACACTACACCCATATCTCAACTATAACCCCTACTGTTACTGCACCCATATCTCAACTATAACCCCCACTGTTACTGCACCCTACACCCATATCTCAACTACAACCCCCACTGTTACTGCACCCTACACCCATATCTCAACTATAACCCCCACTGTTACCGCATCCTACACCCCTATCTCAACTATAACCCCCTCTGTTACTGCACCCTACACCCATATCTCAACTATAACCCCCACTGTTACTGAATCCTACACACATATCTCAACTATAACCCCCAATGTTACTGCACCCTACACCCCTATCTCAACTCTAACCCCCAATGTTACTGCACCCTACACCCATATCTCAACTATAACCCCCACTGTTACTGCACCCATATCTCAACTCTAACCCCCACTGTTACTGCACCCTACACCCATATCTCAACTATAACCCCCACTGTTACTGCACCCTACACCCATATCTCAACTGTAACCCCCACTGTTACTGCACCCTACACCCATATCTCAACTATAACCCCTACTGTTACTGCACCCTACACCCATATCTCAACTATAACCCCCACTGTTACTGCACCCTACACCCATATCTCAACTATAACCCCCACTCTTACTGCACCCTACACCCATATCTCAACTATAACCCCCACTGTTACTGCATCCTACACCAATATCTCAACTATAACCCCCACTGTTACTGCACCCTACACCTAAATCTCAACTATAACCTCAACTGTTACTGCACCCTACACCCATATATCAACTATAACCCCCACTGTTACTGCACCCTACACCCATATCTCAACCATAACCCCCACTGTTACTGCACCCTACACCCCTATCTCAATTATAACCCCAACTGTTACTGCACCCTACACCCATATCTCAACTATAACCCCCACTGTTACTGCACCCTACACCCATATCTCAACTATAACCCCTACTGTTACTGCACCCTACACCCATATCTCAACTATAACCCCCACTGTTACTGCATCCTACACCCATATCTCAACTATAACCCCCACTGTTACTGCACCCTACACCTAAATCTCAACTATAACCCCCACTGTTACTGCACCCTACACCCATATCTCAACTATAACCCCCACTGTTACTGCACCCAACACCCATATCTCAACAATAACCCCCACTGTTACTGCACCCTACACCCATATCTCAACTATAACCCCTACTGTTACTGCACCCTACACCCATATCTCAACTATAACCCCAATGTTACTGCACCCTACACTTAAATCTCAACTATAACCCCCACTGTTACTGCACCCTACACCCATATCTCAACTATAACCCCCACTGTTACTGCATCCTACACCCATATCTCAACTATAACCCCCACTGTTACTACACCCTACACCCATATCTCAACTATAACCCCTACTGTTACTACACACTACACCCATATCTCAACTATAACCCCTACTGTTACTGCACCCATATCTCAACTATAACCCCCACTGTTACTGCACCCTACACCCATATCTCAACTACAACCCCCACTGTTACTGCACACTACACCCATATCTCAACTCTAACCCCCACTGTTACCGCATCCTACACCCCTATCTCAACTATAACCCCCTCTGTTACTGCACCCTACACCCATATCTCAACTATAACCCCCACTGTTACTGAATCCTACACACATATCTCAACTCTAACCCCCAATGTTACTGCACCCTACACCCATATCTCAACTATAACCCCCACTGTTACTGCACCCATATCTCAACTATAACCCCCACTGTTACTGCACCCTACACCCATATCTCAACTATAACCCCTACTGATACTACACACTACACCCATATCTCAACTATAACCCCTACTGTTACTGCACCCATATCTCAACTATAACCCCCACTGTTACTGCACCCTACACCCATATCTCAACTACAACCCCCACTGTTACTGCACCCTACACCCATATCTCAACTATAACCCCCACTGTTACCGCATCCTACACCCCTATCTCAACTATAACCCCCTCTGTTACTGCACCCTACACCCATATCTCAACTATAACCCCCACTGTTACTGAATCCTACACACATATCTCAACTATAACCCCCAATGTTACTGCACCCTACACCCCTATCTCAACTCTAACCCCCAATGTTACTGCACCCTACACCCATATCTCAACTATAACCCCCACTGTTACTGCACCCATATCTCAACTATAACCCCCACTGTTACTGCACCCTACACCCATATCTCAACTATAAACCCTACTGTTACTGCACCCTACACCCATATCTCAACTATAACCCCCACTGTTACTGCACCCTACACCCATATCTAAACTATAACCCCCACTGTTACTGCACCCTACACCCATATCTCAACTATAACCCCTACTGTTACTGCACCCTACACCCATATCTCAAATATAACCCCCACTGTTACTGCACCCTACACCCCTATCTCAACTATAACCCCCACTGTTACTGCACTCTACACCCATATCTCAACTATAACCCCTACTGTTACTGCACCCTACACCCATATCTCAACTATAACCCCCACTGTTACTGCACCCTACACCCATATCTCAACAATAACCCCCACTGTTACTGCATCCTACACCCATATCTCAACTATAACCCCCACTGTTACTGCACCATACACCCATATCTCAACTATAACCCCCACTCTTACTGCACCCTACACCCATATCTCAACTATAACCCCCACTGTTACTGCATCCTACACCAATATCTCAACTATAACCCCCACTGTTACTGCACCCTACACCTAAATCTCAACTATAACCCCCACTGTTACTGCACCCTACACCCATATATCAACTATAACCCCCACTGTTACTGCAACCTACACCCATATGTCAACCATAACCCCCACTTTTACTGCACCCTACACCCCTATCTCAATTATAACCCCCACTGTTACTGCACCCTACACCCATATCTCAACTATAACCCCCAATGTTACTGCACCCTATACCCATATCTCAACTATAACCCCTACTGTTCCTGCACACTACACCCATATCTCAACTATAACCACCACTGTTACTGCACCCTACACCCATATCTCAACTATAACCCCTACTGTTACTGCACCATACACCCATATCTCAACTATAACCCCCACTGTTACTGCACCCTACACCCATATCTCAACTATAACCCCCACTGTTACTGCACCCTACACCCATATCTCAACTATAACCCCCACTGTTACTGAATCCTACACACATATCTCAACTATAACCCCCAATGTTACTGCACCCTACACCCCTATCTCAACTCTAACCCCCAATGTTACTGCACCCTACACCCATATCTCAACTATAACCCCCACTGTTACTGCACCCATATCTCAACTCTAACCCCCACTGTTACTGCACCCTACACCCATATCTCAACTATAACCCCCACTGTTACTGCACCCTACACCCATATCTCAACTATAACCCCCACTGTTACTGCACCCTACACCCATATCTCAACTATAACCCCTACTGTTACTGCACCCTACACCCATATCTCAACTATAACCCCCACTGTTACTGCACCCTACACCCATATCTCAACTATAACCCCCACTCTTACTGCACCCTACACCCATATCTCAACTATAACCCCCACTGTTACTGCATCCTACACCAATATCTCAACTATAACCCCCACTGTTACTGCACCCTACACCTAAATCTCAACTATAACCTCAACTGTTACTGCACCCTACACCCATATATCAACTATAACCCCCACTGTTACTGCACCCTACACCCATATCTCAACCATAACCCCCACTGTTACTGCACCCTACACCCCTATCTCAATTATAACCCCAACTGTTACTGCACCCTACACCCATATCTCAACTATAACCCCCACTGTTACTGCACCCTACACCCATATCTCAACTATAACCCCTACTGTTACTGCACCCTACACCCATATCTCAACTATAACCCCCACTGTTACTGCATCCTACACCCATATCTCAACTATAACCCCCACTGTTACTGCACCCTACACCTAAATCTCAACTATAACCCCCACTGTTACTGCACCCTACACCCATATCTCAACTATAACCCCCACTGTTACTGCACCCAACACCCATATCTCAACAATAACCCCCACTGTTACTGCACCCTACACCCATATCTCAACTATAACCCCTACTGTTACTGCACCCTACACCCATATCTCAACTATAACCCCAATGTTACTGCACCCTACACTTAAATCTCAACTATAACCCCCACTGTTACTGCACCCTACACCCATATCTCAACTATAACCCCCACTGTTACTGCATCCTACACCCATATCTCAACTATAACCCCCACTGTTACTACACCCTACACCCATATCTCAACTATAACCCCTACTGTTACTACACACTACACCCATATCTCAACTATAACCCCTACTGTTACTGCACCCATATCTCAACTATAACCCCCACTGTTACTGCACCCTACACCCATATCTCAACTACAACCCCCACTGTTACTGCACACTACACCCATATCTCAACTCTAACCCCCACTGTTACCGCATCCTACACCCCTATCTCAACTATAACCCCCTCTGTTACTGCACCCTACACCCATATCTCAACTACAACCCCCACTGTTACTGAATCCTACACACATATCTCAACTATAACCCCCAATGTTACTGCACCCTACACCCCTATCTCAACTCTAACCCCCAATGTTACTGCACCCTACACCCATATCTCAACTATAACCCCCACTGTTACTGCACCCATATCTCAACTATAACCCCCACTGTTACTGCACCCTACACCCATATCTCAACTATAACCCCTACTGATACTACACACTACACCCATATCTCAACTATAACCCCTACTGTTACTGCACCCATATCTCAACTATAACCCCCACTGTTACTGCACCCTACACCCATATCTCAACTACAACCCCCACTGTTACTGCACCCTACACCCATATCTCAACTATAACCCCCACTGTTACCGCATCCTACACCCCTATCTCAACTATAACCCCCTCTGTTACTGCACCCTACACCCATATCTCAACTATAACCCCCACTGTTACTGAATCCTACACACATATCTCAACTATAACCCCCAATGTTACTGCACCCTACACCCCTATCTCAACTCTAACCCCCAATGTTACTGCACCCTACACCCATATCTCAACTATAACCCCCACTGTTACTGCACCCATATCTCAACTATAACCCCCACTGTTACTGCACCCTACACCCATATCTCAACTATAAACCCTACTGTTACTGCACCCTACACCCATATCTCAACTATAACCCCCACTGTTACTGCACCCTACACCCATATCTAAACTATAACCCCCACTGTTACTGCACCCTACACCCATATCTCAACTATAACCCCTACTGTTACTGCACCCTACACCCATATCTCAAATATAACCCCCACTGTTACTGCACCCTACACCCCTATCTCAACTATAACCCCCACTGTTACTGCACTCTACACCCATATCTCAACTATAACCCCTACTGTTACTGCACCCTACACCCATATCTCAACTATAACCCCCACTGTTACTGCACCCTACACCCATATCTCAACAATAACCCCCACTGTTACTTCATCCTACACCCATATCTCAACTATAACCCCCACTGTTACTGCACCATACACCCATATCTCAACTATAACCCCCACTCTTACTGCACCCTACACCCATATCTCAACTATAACCCCCACTGTTACTGCATCCTACACCAATATCTCAACTATAACCCCCACTGTTACTGCACCCTACACCTAAATCTCAACTATAACCCCCACTGTTACTGCACCCTACACCCATATATCAACTATAACCCCCACTGTTACTGCAACCTACACCCATATCTCAACCATAACCCCCACTTTTACTGCACCCTACACCCCTATCTCAATTATAACCCCCACTGTTACTGCACCCTACACCCATATCTCAACTATAACCCCCAATGTTACTGCACCCTATACCCATATCTCAACTATAACCCCTACTGTTCCTGCACACTACACCCATATCTCAACTATAACCCCCACTGTTACTGCATCCTACACCCCTATCTCAACTATAACCCCCTCTGTTACTGCACACTACACCCATATCTCAACTATAACCCCCACTGTTACTGAATCCTACACACATATCTCAACTATAACCCCCAATGTTACTGCACCCTACACCCCTATCTCAACTATAACCCCCACTGTTACTGCACCCTACACCCATATCTCAACTATAACCCCCACTGTTACTGCACCCTACACCCATATCTCAACTATAACCCCTACTGTTACTGCACCCTACACCCATATCTCAACTATAACCCCCACTGTTACTGCATCCTACACCCATATCTCAACTATAACCCCCACAGTTACTGCACCCTACACCTAAATCTCAACTATAACCCCCACTGTTACTGCACCCTACACCCATATCTCAACTATAACCCCCACTGTTACTGCACCCAACACCCATATCTCAACAATAACCCCCACTGTTACTGCACCCTACACCCATATCTCAACTATAACCCCTACTGTTACTGCACCCTACACCCATATCTCAACTATAACCCCCAATGTTACTGCACCCTACACTTAAATCTCAACTATAACCCCCACTGTTACTGCACCCTACACCCATATCTCAACTATAACCCCCACTGGTACTGCATCCTACACCCATATCTCAACTATAACCCCCACTGTTACTGCACACTACACCCATATCTCAACTATAACCCCTACTGTTACTACACACTACACCCATATCTCAACTATAACCCCTACTGTTACTGCACCCATATCTCAACTATAACCCCCACTGTTACTGCACCCTACACCCATATCTCAACTACAACCCCCACTGTTACTGCACCCTACACCCATATCTCAACTATAACCCCCACTGTTACCGCATCCTACACCCCTATCTCAACTATAACCCCCTCTGTTACTGCACCCTACACCCATATCTCAACTATAACCCCCACTGTTACTGAATCCTACACACATATCTCAACTATAACCCCCAATGTTACTGCAACCTACACCCCTATCTCAACTCTAACCCCCAATGTTACTGCACCCTACACCCATATCTCAACTATAACCCCCACTGTTACTGCACCCATATCTCAACTCTAACCCCCACTGTTACTGCACCCTACACCCATATCTCAACTATAACCCCCACTGTTACTGCACCCTACACCCATATCTCAACTGTAACCCCCACTGTTACTGCACCCTACACCCATATCTCAACTATAACCCCTACTGTTACTGCACCCTACACCCATATCTCAACTATAACCCCCACTGTTACTGCACCCTACACCCATATCTCAACTATAACCCCCACTCTTACTGCACCCTACACCCATATCTCAACTATAACCCCCACTGTTACTGCATCCTACACCAATATCTCAACTATAACCCCCACTGTTACTGCACCCTACACCTAAATCTCAACTATAACCTCAACTGTTACTGCACCCTACACCCATATATCAACTATAACCCCCACTGTTACTGCACCCTACACCCATATCTCAACCATAACCCCCACTGTTACTGCACCCTACACCCCTATCTCAATTATAACCCCAACTGTTACTGCACCCTACACCCATATCTCAACTATAACCCCCACTGTTACTGCACCCTACACCCATATCTCAACTATAACCCCTACTGTTACTGCACCCTACACCCATATCTCAACTATAACCCCCACTGTTACTGCATCCTACACCCATATCTCAACTATAACCCCCACTGTTACTGCACCCTACACCTAAATCTCAACTATAACCCCCACTGTTACTGCACCCTACACCCATATCTCAACTATAACCCCCACTGTTACTGCACCCAACACCCATATCTCAACAATAACCCCCACTGTTACTGCACCCTACACCCATATCTCAACTATAACCCCTACTGTTACTGCACCCTACACCCATATCTCAACTATAACCCCAATGTTACTGCACCCTACACTTAAATCTCAACTATAACCCCCACTGTTACTGCACCCTACACCCATATCTCAACTATAACCCCCACTGTTACTGCATCCTACACCCATATCTCAACTATAACCCCCACTGTTACTACACCCTACACCCATATCTCAACTATAACCCCTACTGTTACTACACACTACACCCATATCTCAACTATAACCCCTACTGTTACTGCACCCATATCTCAACTATAACCCCCACTGTTACTGCACCCTACACCCATATCTCAACTACAACCCCCACTGTTACTGCACACTACACCCATATCTCAACTCTAACCCCCACTGTTACCGCATCCTACACCCCTATCTCAACTATAACCCCCTCTGTTACTGCACCCTACACCCATATCTCAACTATAACCCCCACTGTTACTGAATCCTACACACATATCTCAACTCTAACCCCCAATGTTACTGCACCCTACACCCATATCTCAACTATAACCCCCACTGTTACTGCACCCATATCTCAACTATAACCCCCACTGTTACTGCACCCTACACCCATATCTCAACTATAACCCCTACTGATACTACACACTACACCCATATCTCAACTATAACCCCTACTGTTACTGCACCCATATCTCAACTATAACCCCCACTGTTACTGCACCCTACACCCATATCTCAACTACAACCCCCACTGTTACTGCACCCTACACCCATATCTCAACTATAACCCCCACTGTTACCGCATCCTACACCCCTATCTCAACTATAACCCCCTCTGTTACTGCACCCTACACCCATATCTCAACTATAACCCCCACTGTTACTGAATCCTACACACATATCTCAACTATAACCCCCAATGTTACTGCACCCTACACCCCTATCTCAACTCTAACCCCCAATGTTACTGCACCCTACACCCATATCTCAACTATAACCCCCACTGTTACTGCACCCATATCTCAACTATAACCCCCACTGTTACTGCACCCTACACCCATATCTCAACTATAAACCCTACTGTTACTGCACCCTACACCCATATCTCAACTATAACCCCCACTGTTACTGCACCCTACACCCATATCTAAACTATAACCCCCACTGTTACTGCACCCTACACCCATATCTCAACTATAACCCCTACTGTTACTGCACCCTACACCCATATCTCAAATATAACCCCCACTGTTACTGCACCCTACACCCCTATCTCAACTATAACCCCCACTGTTACTGCACTCTACACCCATATCTCAACTATAACCCCTACTGTTACTGCACCCTACACCCATATCTCAACTATAACCCCCACTGTTACTGCACCCTACACCCATATCTCAACAATAACCCCCACTGTTACTGCATCCTACACCCATATCTCAACTATAACCCCCACTGTTACTGCACCATACACCCATATCTCAACTATAACCCCCACTCTTACTGCACCCTACACCCATATCTCAACTATAACCCCCACTGTTACTGCATCCTACACCAATATCTCAACTATAACCCCCACTGTTACTGCACCCTACACCTAAATCTCAACTATAACCCCCACTGTTACTGCACCCTACACCCATATATCAACTATAACCCCCACTGTTACTGCAACCTACACCCATATGTCAACCATAACCCCCACTTTTACTGCACCCTACACCCCTATCTCAATTATAACCCCCACTGTTACTGCACCCTACACCCATATCTCAACTATAACCCCCAATGTTACTGCACCCTATACCCATATCTCAACTATAACCCCTACTGTTCCTGCACACTACACCCATATCTCAACTATAACCACCACTGTTACTGCACCCTACACCCATATCTCAACTATAACCCCTACTGTTACTGCACCATACACCCATATCTCAACTATAACCCCCACTGTTACTGCACCCTACACCCATATCTCAACTATAACCCCCACTGTTACTGCACCCTACACCCATATCTCAACTATAACCCCCACTGTTACTGAATCCTACACACATATCTCAACTATAACCCCCAATGTTACTGCACCCTACACCCCTATCTCAACTCTAACCCCCAATGTTACTGCACCCTACACCCATATCTCAACTATAACCCCCACTGTTACTGCACCCATATCTCAACTCTAACCCCCACTGTTACTGCACCCTACACCCATATCTCAACTATAACCCCCACTGTTACTGCACCCTACACCCATATCTCAACTATAACCCCCACTGTTACTGCACCCTACACCCATATCTCAACTATAACCCCTACTGTTACTGCACCCTACACCCATATCTCAACTATAACCCCCACTGTTACTGCACCCTACACCCATATCTCAACTATAACCCCCACTCTTACTGCACCCTACACCCATATCTCAACTATAACCCCCACTGTTACTGCATCCTACACCAATATCTCAACTATAACCCCCACTGTTACTGCACCCTACACCTAAATCTCAACTATAACCTCAACTGTTACTGCACCCTACACCCATATATCAACTATAACCCCCACTGTTACTGCACCCTACACCCATATCTCAACCATAACCCCCACTGTTACTGCACCCTACACCCCTATCTCAATTATAACCCCAACTGTTACTGCACCCTACACCCATATCTCAACTATAACCCCCACTGTTACTGCACCCTACACCCATATCTCAACTATAACCCCTACTGTTACTGCACCCTACACCCATATCTCAACTATAACCCCTACTGTTACTGCACCCTACACCCATATCTCAACTATAACCCCAATGTTACTGCACCCTACACTTAAATCTCAACTATAACCCCCACTGTTACTGCACCCTACACCCATATCTCAACTATAACCCCCACTGTTACTGCATCCTACACCCATATCTCAACTATAACCCCCACTGTTACTACACCCTACACCCATATCTCAACTATAACCCCTACTGTTACTACACACTACACCCATATCTCAACTATAACCCCTACTGTTACTGCACCCATATCTCAACTATAACCCCCACTGTTACTGCACCCTACACCCATATCTCAACTACAACCCCCACTGTTACTGCACACTACACCCATATCTCAACTCTAACCCCCACTGTTACCGCATCCTACACCCCTATCTCAACTATAACCCCCTCTGTTACTGCACCCTACACCCATATCTCAACTACAACCCCCACTGTTACTGAATCCTACACACATATCTCAACTATAACCCCCACTGTTACTGCACCCTACACCTAAATCTCAACTATAACCCCCACTGTTACTGCACCCTACACCCATATATCAACTATAACCCCCACTGTTACTGCAACCTACACCCATATGTCAACCATAACCCCCACTTTTACTGCACCCTACACCCCTATCTCAATTATAACCCCCACTGTTACTGCACCCTACACCCATATCTCAACTATAACCCCCAATGTTACTGCACCCTATACCCATATCTCAACTATAACCCCTACTGTTCCTGCACACTACACCCATATCTCAACTATAACCACCACTGTTACTGCACCCTACACCCATATCTCAACTATAACCCCTACTGTTACTGCACCATACACCCATATCTCAACTATAACCCCCACTGTTACTGCACCCTACACCCATATCTCAACTATAACCCCCACTGTTACTGCACCCTACACCCATATCTCAACTATAACCCCCACTGTTACTGAATCCTACACACATATCTCAACTATAACCCCCAATGTTACTGCACCCTACACCCCTATCTCAACTCTAACCCCCAATGTTACTGCACCCTACACCCATATCTCAACTATAACCCCCACTGTTACTGCACCCATATCTCAACTCTAACCCCCACTGTTACTGCACCCTACACCCATATCTCAACTATAACCCCCACTGTTACTGCACCCTACACCCATATCTCAACTATAACCCCCACTGTTACTGCACCCTACACCCATATCTCAACTATAACCCCTACTGTTACTGCACCCTACACCCATATCTCAACTATAACCCCCACTGTTACTGCACCCTACACCCATATCTCAACTATAACCCCCACTCTTACTGCACCCTACACCCATATCTCAACTATAACCCCCACTGTTACTGCATCCTACACCAATATCTCAACTATAACCCCCACTGTTACTGCACCCTACACCTAAATCTCAACTATAACCTCAACTGTTACTGCACCCTACACCCATATATCAACTATAACCCCCACTGTTACTGCACCCTACACCCATATCTCAACCATAACCCCCACTGTTACTGCACCCTACACCCCTATCTCAATTATAACCCCAACTGTTACTGCACCCTACACCCATATCTCAACTATAACCCCCACTGTTACTGCACCCTACACCCATATCTCAACTATAACCCCTACTGTTACTGCACCCTACACCCATATCTCAACTATAACCCCCACTGTTACTGCATCCTACACCCATATCCCAACTATAACCCCCACTGTTACTGCACCCTACACCTAAATCTCAACTATAACCCCCACTGTTACTGCACCCTACACCCATATCTCAACTATAACCCCCACTGTTACTGCACCCAACACCCATATCTCAACAATAACCCCCACTGTTACTGCACCCTACACCCATATCTCAACTATAACCCCTACTGTTACTGCACCCTACACCCATATCTCAACTATAACCCCAATGTTACTGCACCCTACACTTAAATCTCAACTATAACCCCCACTGTTACTGCACCCTACACCCATATCTCAACTATAACCCCCACTGTTACTGCATCCTACACCCATATCTCAACTATAACCCCCACTGTTACTACACCCTACACCCATATCTCAACTATAACCCCTACTGTTACTACACACTACACCCATATCTCAACTATAACCCCTACTGTTACTGCACCCATATCTCAACTATAACCCCCACTGTTACTGCACCCTACACCCATATCTCAACTACAACCCCCACTGTTACTGCACACTACACCCATATCTCAACTCTAACCCCCACTGTTACCGCATCCTACACCCCTATCTCAACTATAACCCCCTCTGTTACTGCACCCTACACCCATATCTCAACTACAACCCCCACTGTTACTGAATCCTACACACATATCTCAACTATAACCCCCAATGTTACTGCACCCTACACCCCTATCTCAACTCTAACCCCCAATGTTACTGCACCCTACACCCATATCTCAACTATAACCCCCACTGTTACTGCACCCATATCTCAACTATAACCCCCACTGTTACTGCACCCTACACCCATATCTCAACTATAACCCCTACTGATACTACACACTACACCCATATCTCAACTATAACCCCTACTGTTACTGCACCCATATCTCAACTATAACCCCCACTGTTACTGCACCCTACACCCATATCTCAACTACAACCCCCACTGTTACTGCACCCTACACCCATATCTCAACTATAACCCCCACTGTTACCGCATCCTACACCCCTATCTCAACTATAACCCCCTCTGTTACTGCACCCTACACCCATATCTCAACTATAACCCCCACTGTTACTGAATCCTACACACATATCTCAACTATAACCCCCAATGTTACTGCACCCTACACCCCTATCTCAACTCTAACCCCCAATGTTACTGCACCCTACACCCATATCTCAACTATAACCCCCACTGTTACTGCACCCATATCTCAACTATAACCCCCACTGTTACTGCACCCTACACCCATATCTCAACTATAAACCCTACTGTTACTGCACCCTACACCCATATCTCAACTATAACCCCCACTGTTACTGCACCCTACACCCATATCTAAACTATAACCCCCACTGTTACTGCACCCTACACCCATATCTCAACTATAACCCCTACTGTTACTGCACCCTACACCCATATCTCAAATATAACCCCCACTGTTACTGCACCCTACACCCCTATCTCAACTATAACCCCCACTGTTACTGCACTCTACACCCATATCTCAACTATAACCCCTACTGTTACTGCACCCTACACCCATATCTCAACTATAACCCCCACTGTTACTGCACCCTACACCCATATCTCAACAATAACCCCCACTGTTACTTCATCCTACACCCATATCTCAACTATAACCCCCACTGTTACTGCACCATACACCCATATCTCAACTATAACCCCCACTCTTACTGCACCCTACACCCATATCTCAACTATAACCCCCACTGTTACTGCATCCTACACCAATATCTCAACTATAACCCCCACTGTTACTGCACCCTACACCTAAATCTCAACTATAACCCCCACTGTTACTGCACCCTACACCCATATATCAACTATAACCCCCACTGTTACTGCAACCTACACCCATATCTCAACCATAACCCCCACTTTTACTGCACCCTACACCCCTATCTCAATTATAACCCCCACTGTTACTGCACCCTACACCCATATCTCAACTATAACCCCCAATGTTACTGCACCCTATACCCATATCTCAACTATAACCCCTACTGTTCCTGCACACTACACCCATATCTCAACTATAACCACCACTGTTACTGCACCCTACACCCATATCTCAACTATAACCCCTACTGTTACTGCACCATACACCCATATCTCAACTATAACCCCCACTGTTACTGCACCCTACACCCATATCTCAACTATAACCCCCACTGTTACTGCACCCTACACCCATATCTCAACTATAACCCCTACTGTTACTGCACCCTACACCCATATCTCAACTATAACCCCCACTGTTACTGCATCCTACACCCATATCTCAACTATAACCCCCACTGTTACTGCACCCTACACCTAACTCTCAACTATAACCCCCACTGTTACTGCACCCTACACCCATATCTCAACTATAACCCCCACTGTTACTGCACCCAACACCCATATCTCAACAATAACCCCAACTGTTACTGCACCCTACACACATATCTCAACTATAACCCCTACTGTTACTGCACCCTACACCCATATCTCAACCATAACCCCCAATGTTACTGCACCCTACACTTAAATCTCAACTATAACCCCCACTGTTACTGCACCCTACACCCATATCTCAACTATAACCCCCACTGTTACTGCATCCTACACCCATATCTCAACTATAACCCCCACTGTTACTGCACCCTACACCCATATCTCAACTATAACCCCTACTGTTACTACACACTACACCCATATCTCAACTATAACCCACACTGTTACGGCACCCATATCTCAACTATAACCCCCACTGTTACTGCACCCTACACCCATATCTCAACTACAACCCCCACTGTTACTGCACCCTACACCCATATCTCAAATATAACCCCCACTGTTACTGCATCCTACACCCCTATCTCAACTATAACCCCCTCTGTTACTGCACCCTACACCCATATCTCAACTATAACCCCCACTGTTACTGAATCCTACACACATATCTCAACTATAACCCCCAATGTTACTGCACCCTACACCCCTATCTCAACTATAACCCCCACTGTTACTGCACCCTACACCCATATCTCAACTATAACCCCCACTGTTACTGCACCCTACACCCATATCTCAACTATAACCCCTACTGTTACTGCACCCTACACCCATATCTCAACTATAACCCCCAATGTTACTGCACCCTACACTTAAATCTCAACTATAACCCCCACTGTTACTGCACCCTACACCCATATCTCAACTATAACCCCCACTGGTACTGCATCCTACACCCATATCTCAACTATAACCCCCACTGTTACTGCACACTACACCCATATCTCAACTATAACCCCTAATGTTACTACACACTACACCCATATCTCAACTATAACCCCTACTGTTACTGCACCCATATCTCAACTATAACCCCCACTGTTACTGCACCCTACACCCATATCTCAACTGCAACCCCCACTGTTACTGCACCCTACACCCATATCTCAACTATAACCCCAACTGTTACCGCATCCTACACCCCTATCTCAACTATAACCCCCTCTGTTACTGCACCCTACACCCATATCTCAACTATAACCCCCACTGTTACTGAATCCTACACACATATCTCAACTATAACCCCCAATGTTACTGCACCCTACACCCCTATCTCAACTCTAACCCCCAATGTTACTGCACCCTACACCCATATCTCAACTATAACCCACACTGTTACTGCACCCATATCTCAACTATAACCCCCACTGTTACTGCACCCTACACCCATATCTCAACTACAACCCCCACTGTTACTGCACCCTACACCCATATCTCAAATATAACCCCCACTGTTACTGCATCCTACACCCCTATCTCAACTATAACCCCCTCTGTTACTGCACCCTACACCCATATCTCAACTATAACCCCCACTGTTACTGAATCCTACACACATATCTCAACTATAACCCCCAATGTTACTGCACCCTACACCCCTATCTCAACTATAACCCCCACTGTTACTGCACCCTACACCCATATCTCAACTATAACCCCCACTGTTACTGCACCCTACACCCATATCTCAACTATAACCCCTACTGTTACTGCACCCTACACCCATATCTCAACTATAACCCCCAATGTTACTGCACCCTACACTTAAATCTCAACTATAACCCCCACTGTTACTGCACCCTACACCCTTATCTCAACTATAACCCCCACTGGTACTGCATCCTACACCCATATCTCAACTATAACCCCCACTGTTACTGCACACTACACCCATATCTCAACTATAACCCCTAATGTTACTACACACTACACCCATATCTCAACTATAACCCCTACTGTTACTGCACCCATATCTCAACTATAACCCCCACTGTTACTGCACCCTACACCCATATCTCAACTACAACCCCCACTGTTACTGCATCCTACACCAATATCTCAACTATAACCCCCACTGTTACTGCACCCTACACCTAAATCTCAACTATAACCCCCACTGTTACTGCACCCTACACCCATATATCAACTATAACCCCCACTGTTACTGCAACCTACACCCATATCTCAACCATAACCCCCACTTTTACTGCACCCTACACCCATATCTCAATTATAACCCCCACTGTTACTGCACCCTACACCCATATCTCAACTATAACCCCCAATGTTACTGCACCCTATACCCATATCTCAACTATAACCCCTACTGTTCCTGCACACTACACCCATATCTCAACTATAACCACCACTGTTACTGCACCCTACACCCATATCTCAACTATAACCCCTACTGTTACTGCACCATACACCCATATCTCAACTATAACCCCCACTGTTACTGCACCCTACACCCATATCTCAACTATAACCCCCACTGTTACTGCACCCTACACCCATATCTCAACTATAACCCCTACTGTTACTGCACCCTACACCCATATCTCAACTATAACCCCCACTGTTACTGCATCCTACACCCATATCTCAACTATAACCCCCACTGTTACTGCACCCTACACCTAACTCTCAACTATAACCCCCACTGTTACTGCACCCTACACCCATATCTCAACTATAACCCCTACTGTTACTGCACCCATATCTCAACTATAACCCCCACTTTTATTGCACCCAACACCCATATCTCAACTATAACCCCTACTGTTACTGCACCCTACACCCATATCTCAACTATAACCCCCACTGTTACTGCACCCTACACCCATATCTCAACTATAACCCCCAGTGTTACTGCACCATACACCCATATCTCAACTATAACCCCTACTGTTACTGCACCCTACACCCATATCTCAACTATAACCCCCACTGTTACTGCACCCTACACCTAAATCTCAACTATAACCCCCACTGTTACTGCACCCTACACCCATATCTCAACTATAACCCCCACTGTTACTGCATCCTACACCCATATCTCAACTATAACCCCCACTGTTACTGCACCCTACACCCATATCTCAACTATAACCCCCACTGTTACTTTATACTACACCAATATCTCAACTATAACCCCCACTGTTACTGCACCCTACACCCATATCTCAACTATAACCCCCACTGTTACTGCACCCAACACCCATATCTCAACAATAACCCCCACTGTTACTGCACCCTACACCCATATCTCAACTATAACCCCTACTGTTACTGCACCCTACACCCATATCTCAACTATAACCCCTACTGTTACTGCACCCTACACCCATATCTCAACTATAACCCCCAATGTTACTGCACCCTACACTTAAATCTCAACTATAACCCCCACTGTTACTGCACCCTACACCCATATCTCAACTATAACCCCCACTGTTACTGCATCCTACACCCATATCTCAACTATAACCCCCACTGTTACTGCACCCTACACCCATATCTCAATTATAACCCCTACTGTTACTACACACTACACCCATATCTCAACTATAACCCCTACTGTTACTGCACCCATATCTCAACTATAACCCCCACTGTTACTGCACCCTACACCCATATCTCAACTACAACCCCCACTGTTACTGCACCCTACACCCATATCTCAACTTTAACCCCCACTGTTACTGCATCCTACACCCCTATCTCAACTATAACCCCCTCTGTTACTGCACCCTACACCCATATCTCAACTATAACCCCCACTGTTACTGAATCCTACACACATATCTCTACTATAACCCCCAATGTTACTGCACCCTACACCCCTATCTCAACTATAACCCCCACTGTTACTGCACCCTAAAACCATATCTCAACTACAACCCCCACTGTTACTGCACCCTACACCCATATCTCAACTATAACCCCCACTGTTACTGCATCCTACACCCCTATCTCAACTATAACCCCCACTGTTACTGCACCCTACACCCATATCTCAACTATAACCCCCACTGTTACTGCATCCTACACCCATATCTCAACTATAACCCCCAATGTTACTGCATCCTACACCCATACCTCAACTATAACCCCCAATGTTACTGCACCCTACACCCATATCTCAACTATAACCCCTACTGTTACTGCACCCTACACCCATATCTCAACTATAACCCCCACTGTTACTGCACCCATATCTCAACTATAACCCCCACTTTTATTGCACCCAACACCCATATCTCAACTATAACCCCCACTGTTACTGCACCCTACACCCATATCTCAACTATAACCCCCAATGTTACTGCACCCTACACTTAAATCTCAACTATAACCCCCACTGTTACTGCACCCTACACCCATATCTCAACTATAACCCCCACTGGTACTGCATCCTACACCCATATCTCAACTATAACCCCCACTGTTACTGCACACTACACCCATATCTCAACTATAACCCCTAATGTTACTACACACTACACCCATATCTCAACTATAACCCCTACTGTTACTGCACCCATATCTCAACTATAACCCCCACTGTTACTGCACCCTACACCCATATCTCAACTACAACCCCCACTGTTACTGCATCCTACACCAATATCTCAACTATAACCCCCACTGTTACTGCACCCTACACCTAAATCTCAACTATAACCCCCACTGTTACTGCACCCTACACCCATATATCAACTATAACCCCCACTGTTACTGCAACCTACACCCATATCTCAACCATAACCCCCACTTTTACTGCACCCTACACCCCTATCTCAATTATAACCCCCACTGTTACTGCACCCTACACCCATATCTCAACTATAACCCCCAATGTTACTGCACCCTATACCCATATCTCAACTATAACCCCTACTGTTCCTGCACACTACACCCATATCTCAACTATAACCACCACTGTTACTGCACCCTACACCCATATCTCAACTATAACCCCCACTGTTACTGCACCCTACACCCATATCTCAACTATAACCCCCACTGTTACTGCACCCTACACCCATATCTCAACTATAACCCCTACTGTTACTGCACCCTACACCCATATCTCAACTATAACCCCCACTGTTACTGCATCCTACACCCATATCTCAACTATAACCCCCACTGTTACTGCACCCTACACCTAACTCTCAACTATAACCCCCACTGTTACTGCACCCTACACCCATATCTCAACTATAACCCCCACTGTTACTGCACCCAACACCCATATCTCAACAATAACCCCAACTGTTACTGCACCCTACACCCATATCTCAACTATAACCCCTACTGTTACTGCACCCATATCTCAACTATAACCCCCACTTTTATTGCACCCAACACCCATATCTCAACTATAACCCCTACTGTTACTGCACCCTACACCCATATCTTAACTATAACCCCCACTGTTACTGCACCCTACACCCATATCTCAACTATAACCCCCAGTGTTACTGCACCATACACCCATATCTCAACTATAACCCCTACTGTTACTGCACCCTACACCCATATCTCAACTATAACCCCCACTGTTACTGCACCCTACACCTAAATCTCAACTATAACCCCCACTGTTACTGCACCCTACACCCATATCTCAACTATAACCCCCACTGTTACTGCATCCTACACCCATATCTCAACTATAACCCCCACTGTTACTGCACCCTACACCCATATCTCAACTATAACCCCCACTGTTACTTTATACTACACCAATATCTCAACTATAACCCCCACTGTTACTGCACCCTACACCCATATCTCAACTATAACCCCCACTGTTACTGCACCCAACACCCATATCTCAACAATAACCCCCACTGTTACTGCACCCTACACCCATATCTCAACTATAACCCCTACTGTTACTGCACCCTACACCCATATCTCAACTATAACCCCTACTGTTACTGCACCCTACACCCATATCTCAACTATAACCCCCAATGTTACTGCACCCTACACTTAAATCTCAACTATAACCCCCACTGTTACTGCACCCTACACCCATATCTCAACTATAACCCCCACTGTTACTGCATCCTACACCCATATCTCAACTATAACCCCCACTGTTACTTTATACTACACCAATATCTCAACTATAACCCCCACTGTTACTGCACCCTACACCCATATCTCAACTATAACCCCCACTGTTACTGCACCCAACACCCATATCTCAACAATAACCCCCACTGTTACTGCACCCTACACCCATATCTCAACTATAACCCCTACTGTTACTGCACCCTACACCCATATCTCAACTATAACCCCTACTGTTACTGCACCCTACACCCATATCTCAACTATAACCCCCAATGTTACTGCACCCTACACTTAAATCTCAACTATAACCCCCACTGTTACTGCACCCTACACCCATATCTCAACTATAACCCCCACTGTTACTGCATCCTACACCCATATCTCAACTATAACCCCCACTGTTACTGCACCCTACACCCATATCTCAATTATAACCCCTACTGTTACTACACACTACACCCATATCTCAACTATAACCCCTACTGTTACTGCACCCATATCTCAACTATAACCCCCACTGTTACTGCACCCTACACCCATATCTCAACTACAACCCCCACTGTTACTGCACCCTACACCCATATCTCTACTATAACCCCCAATGTTACTGCACCCTACACCCCTATCTCAACTATAACCCCCACTGTTACTGCACCCTAAAACCATATCTCAACTACAACCCCCACTGTTACTGCACCCTACACCCATATCTCAACTATAACCCCCACTGTTACTGCATCCTACACCCCTATCTCAACTATAACCCCCACTGTTACTGCACCCTACACCCATATCTCAACTATAACCCCCACTGTTACTGCATCCTACACCCATATCTCAACTATAACCCCCAATGTTACTGCATCCTACACCCATACCTCAACTATAACCCCCAATGTTACTGCACCCTACACCCATATCTCAACTATAACCCCTACTGTTACTGCACCCTACACCCATATCTCAACTATAACCCCCACTGTTACTGCACCCATATCTCAACTATAACCCCCACTTTTATTGCACCCAACACCCATATCTCAACTATAACCCCCACTGTTACTGCACCCTACACCCATATCTCAACTACAACCCCCACTGTTACTGCACCCTACACCCATATCTCAACTCTAACCCCCACTGTTACCGCATCCTACACCCCTATCTCAACTATAACCCCCTCTGTTACTGCACCCTACACCCATATCTCAACTATAACCCCCACTGTTACTGAATCCTACACACATATCTCAACTATAACCCCCAATGTTACTGCACCCTACACCCCTATCTCAACTCTAACCCCCAATGTTACTGCACCCTACACCCATATCTCAACTATAACCCCCACTGTTACTGCACCCATATCTCAACTATAACCCCCACTGTTACTGCACCCTACACCATATCTCAACTATAAACCCTACTGTTACTGCACCCTACACCCATATCTCAACTATAACCCCCACTGTTACTGCACCCTACACCCATATCTCAACTATAACCCCCACTGTTACTGCACCCTACACCCATATCTCAACTATAACCCCTACTGTTACTGCACCCTACACCCATATCTCAACTATAACCCCCACTGTTACTGCACCCTACACCCCTATCTCAACTATAACCCCCACTGTTACTGCACTCTACACCCATATCTCAACAATAACCCCCACTGTTACTGCATCCTACACCCATATCTCAACTATAACCCCCACTGTTACTGCACCATACACCCATATCTCAACTATAACCCCCACTCTTACTGCACCCTACACCCATATCTCAACTATAACCCCCACTGTTACTGCATCCTACACCAATATCTCAACTATAACCCCCACTGTTACTGCACCCTACACCTAAATCTCAACTATAACCCCCACTGTTACTGCACCCTACACCCATATATCAACTATAACCCCCACTGTTACTGCAACCTACACCCATATCTCAACCATAACCCCCACTTTTACTGCACCCTACACCCCTATCTCAATTATAACCCCCACTGTTACTGCACCCTACACCCATATCTCAACTATAACCCCCAATGTTACTGCACCCTATACCCATATCTCAACTATAACCCCTACTGTTCCTGCACACTACACCCATATCTCAACTATAACCACCACTGTTACTGCACCCTACACCCATATCTCAACTATAACCCCTACTGTTACTGCACCATACACCCATATCTCAACTATAACCCCCACTGTTACTGCACCCTACACCCATATCTCAACTATAACCCCCACTGTTACTGCACCCTACACCCATATCTCAACTATAACCCCTACTGTTACTGCACCCTACACCCATATCTCAACTATAACCCCCACTGTTACTGCATCCTACACCCATATCTCAACTATAACCCCCACTGTTACTGCATCCTACACCCATATCTCAACTATAACCCCCACTGTTACTGCACCCTACACCCATATCTCAACTATAACCCCCCCTCTTACTGCACCCTACACCCATATCTCAACTATAACCCCCACTGTTACTGCATACTACACCCATATCTCAACAATAACCCCCACTGTTACTGCACCCTACACCCATATCTCAACCCTCTCCTTTTCTCCCTATACACCAAGTCACTTGGCTCTGTCATATCCTCACATGGCCTTTCCTATCATTGCTACGCTGACGATACACAACTAATCTTCTCCTTTCCCCCTTCTGATCACCAGGTGGCGAATCGCATCTCTGCATGTCTGGCAGACATATCAGTATGGATGACGGATCACCACCTCAAGCTGAACCCTGGCAAGACGGAGCTGCTCTTCCTCCCCGGGAAGGACTGCCCGTTCCATGATCTCGCCATCACGGTAGACAACTCCGCTGTGTCCTCCTCCCAGAGTGCGAAGAGCCTAGGCGTGACCCTGGACAACACCCTGTCGTTCTCCGCCAACATCAAGGCGGTGACCCGCTCCTGCAGGTTCATGCTCTACAACATTCGGAGAGTGCGACCCTGCCTTACACAGGAAGCGGCGCAGGTCCTGGTCCAGGCACTTGTCATCTCCCGTCTGGACTACTGCAACTCGCTGTTGGCTGGGCTCCCTGCCTGTGCCATTAAACCCCTACAACTCATCCAGAATGCCGCAGCCCGTCTGGTGTTCAACCTTCCCAAGTTCTCTCACGTCACCCCCCTCCTCCGCACACTCCACTGGCTTCCAATTGAAGCTCGCATCCGCTACAAGACCATGGTGCTTGCCTTTGGAGCAGTGAGGGGAACGGCACCCCTGTACCTTCAGGCTCTGATCAGTCCCTACACCCAAACGAGGACATTGCGTTCATCCACCTCTGGCCTGCTGGCTCCCCTTCCTCTGCGGAAGCACAGCTCCCCCTCAGCCCAGTCAAAACTGTTCGCTGCTCTGGCACCCCAATGGTGGAACAAGCTCCCTCACGACGCCAGGACAGCGGAGTCACTCACCACCTTCCGGAGACATTTGAAACCCCACCTCTTTAAGGAATACCTGGGATAGGCTAAAGTATTCCTTCTAACCCCCCCCCCCCCCCCCCCCCCAAATTGTAAAGTGGTTATCCCACTGGCTATAGGGTGAACGCACCAATTTGTGAGTCGCTCTGGCTAAGAGCGTCTGCTAAATGACGTTAATGTGCCCTTGAGCAAGGCACTTAACCCTAATTGCTCCTGTAAGTCGCTCTGGTTAAGAGCGTCTGCTAAATGACTAAAATGTAAATGTAAATGTAACTATAACCCCCACTGTTACTGCACCCAACACCCATATCTCAACAATAACCCCCACTGTTACTGCACCCTACACCCATATCTCAACTATAACCCCCACTGTTACTGCACCCTACACCCATATCTCAACTATAACCCCCAATGTTACTGCACCCTACACTTAAATCTCAACTATAACCCCCACTGTTACTGCACCCTACACCCATATCTCAACTATAACCCCCACTGTTACTGCATCCTACACCCATATCTCAACTATAACCACCACTGTTACTGCACCCTACACCCATATCTCAACTATAACCCCTACTGTTACTGCACCATACACCCATATCTCAACTATAACCCCCACTGTTATTGCACCCTACACCCATATCTCAACTATAACCCCCACTGTTACTGCACCCTACACCCATATCTCAACTATAACCCCCACTGTTACTGCACCCTACACCCATATCTCAACTATAACCCCTACTGTTACTGCACCCTACACCCATATCTCAACTATAACCCCCACTGTTACTGCATCCTACACCCATATCTCAACTATAACCCCTACTGTTACTGCACCCTACACCTAAATCTCAACTATAACCCCCACTGTTACTGCACCCTACACCCATATCTCAACTATAACCCCCACTGTTACTGCACCCAACACCCATATCTCAACAATAACCCCCACTGTTACTGCACCCTACACCCATATCTCAACTATAACCCCTACTGTTACTGCACCCTACACCCATATCTCAACTATAACCCCCACTGTTACTGCACCCTACACCCATATCTCAACTATAACCCCCACTGTTACTGCATCCTACACCCATATCTCAACTATAACCCCCACTGTTACTGCACCCTACACCCATATCTCAATTATAGCCCCTACTGTTACTACACACTACACCCATATCTCAACTATAACCCCTACTGTTACTGCACCCATATCTCAACTATAACCCCCACTATTACTGCACCCTACACCCATATCTCAACTACAACCCCCACTGTTACTGCACCCTACACCCATATCTCAACTTTAACCCCCACTGTTACTGCATCCTACACCCCTATCTCAACTATAACCCCCTCTGTTACTGCACCCTACACCCATATCTCATCTATAACCCCCACTGTTACTGAATCCTACACACATATCTCTACTATAACCCCCAATGTTACTGCACCCTACACCCCTATCTCAACTATAACCCCCACTGTTACTGCACCCTACACCCATATCTCAACTACAACCCCCACTGTTACTGCACCCTACACCCATATCTCAACTATAACCCCCACTGTTACTGCATCCTACACCCCTATCTCAACTATAACCCCCACTGTTACTGCACCCTACACCCATTTCTCAACTATAACCCCCACTGTTACTGCATCCTACACCCATATCTCAACTATAACCCCCAATGTTACTGCATCCTACACCCATACCTCAACTATAACCCCCAATGTTACTGCACCCTACACCCATATCTCAACTATAGCCCCCAATGTTACTGCACCCTACACCCATATCTCAACTATAACCCCCACTGTTACTGCACCCATATCTCAACTATAACCCCCACTTTTATTGCACCCAACACCCATATCTCAACTATAACCCCTACTGGTACTGCACCCTACACCCATATCTCAACTATAACCCCCACTGTTACTGCACCCTACACCCATATCTCAACTATAACCCCCAGTGTTACTGCACCATACACCCATATCTCAACTATAACCCCTACTGTTACTGCACCCTACACCCATATCTCAACTATAACCCCCACTGTTACTGCACCCTACACCTAAATCTCAACTATAACCCCCACTGTTACTGCACCCTACACCCATATCTCAACTATAACCCCCACTGTTACTGCATCCTACACCCATATCTCAACTATAACCCCCACTGTTACTGCACCCTACACCCATATCTCAACTATAACCCCCCCTCTTACTGCACCCTACACCCATATCTCAACTATAACCCCCACTGTTACTGCATACTACACCAATATCTCAGCTATAACCCCCACTGTTACTGCACCCTACACCTAAATCTCAACTATAACCCCCACTGTTACTGCACCCTACACCCATATCTCAACTATAACCCCCACTGTTACTGCACCCTACACCTAAATCTCAACTATAACCCCCACTGTTACTGCACCCTACACCTATATCTCAACTATAACCCCCACTGTTACTGCATCCTACACCCATATCTCAACTATAACCTCCACTGTTACTGCACCCTACACCCATATCTCAACTATAACCCCCCCTCTTACTGCACCCTACACCCATATCTCAACTATAACCCCCACTGTTACTGCATACTACACCAATATCTCAACTATAACCCCCACTGTTACTGCACCCTACACCCATATCTCAACTATAACCCCCACTGTTACTGCACCCAACACCCATATCTCAACAATAACCCCCACTGTTACTGCACCCTACACCCATATCTCAACTATAACCCCTACTGTTACTGCACCCTAAACCCATATCTCAACTATAACCCCCAATGTTACTGCACCCTACACTTAAATCTCAACTATAACCCCCACTGTTACTGCACCCTACACCCATATCTCAACTATAACCCCCACTGTTACATCATCCTACACCCATATCTCAACTATAACCACCACTGTTACTGCACCCTACACCCATATCTCAACTATAACCCCTACTGTTACTGCACCATACACCCATATCTCAACTATAACCCCCACTGTTATTGCACCCTACACCCATATCTCAACTATAACCCCCACTGTTACTGCACCCTACACCCATATCTCAACTATAACCCCCACTGTTACTGCACCCTACACCCATATCTCAACTATAACCCCTACTGTTACTGCACCCTACACCCATATCTCAACTATAACCCCCACTGTTACTGCATCCTACACCCATATCTCAACTATAACCCCTACTGTTACTGCACCCTACACCTAAATCTCAACTATAACCCCCACTGTTACTGCACCCTACACCCATATCTCAACTATAACCCCCACTGTTACTGCACCCAACACCCATATCTCAACAATAACCCCCACTGTTACTGCACCCTACACCCATATCTCAACTATAACCCCTACTGTTACTGCACCCTACACCCATATCTCAACTATAACCCCCAATGTTACTGCACCCTACACTTAAATCTCAACTATAACCCCCACTGTTACTGCACCCTACACCCATATCTCAACTATAACCCCCACTGTTACTGCATCCTACACCCATATCTCAACTATAACCCCCACTGTTACTGCACCCTACACCCATATCTCAATTATAACCCCTACTGTTACTACACACTACACCCATATCTCAACTATAACCCCTACTGTTACTGCACCCATATCTCAACTATAACCCCCACTATTACTGCACCCTACACCCATATCTCAACTACAACCCCCACTGTTACTGCACCCTACACCCATATCTCAACTTTAACCCCCACTGTTACTGTATCCTACACCCCTATCTCAACTATAACCCCCTCTGTTACTGCACCCTACACCCATATCTCAACTATAACCCCCACTGTTACTGAATCCTACACACATATCTCTACAATAACCCCCACTGTTACTGCACCCTACACCCCTATCTCAACTATAACCCCCACTGTTACTGCACCCTACACCCATATCTCAACTACAACCCCCACTGTTACTGCACCCTACACCCATATCTCAACTATAACCCCCACTGTTACTGCATCCTACACCCCTATCTCAACTATAACCCCCACTGTTACTGCACCCTACACCCATATCTCAACTATAACCCCCACTGTTACTGCACCCTACACCCATATCTCAACTATAACCCCCAATGTTACTGCACCCTACACTTAAATCTCAACTATAACCCCCACTGTTACTGCACCCTACACCCATATCTCAACTATAACCCCCACTGTTACTGCATCCTACACCCATATCTCAACTATAACCACCACTGTTACTGCACCCTACACCCATATCTCAACTATAACCCCTACTGTTACTGCACCATACACCCATATCTCAACTATAACCCCCACTGTTATTGCACCCTACACCCATATCTCAACTATAACCCCCACTGTTACTGCACCCTACACCCATATCTCAACTATAACCCCCACTGTTACTGCACCCTACACCCATATCTCAACTATAACCCCTACTGTTACTGCACCCTACACCCATATCTCAACTATAACCCCCACTGTTACTGCATCCTACACCCATATCTCAACTATAACCCCTACTGTTACTGCACCCTACACCTAAATCTCAACTATAACCCCCACTGTTACTGCACCCTACACCCATATCTCAACTATAACCCCCACTGTTACTGCACCCAACACCCATATCTCAACAATAACCCCCACTGTTACTGCACCCTACACCCATATCTCAACTATAACCCCTACTGTTACTGCACCCTACACCCATATCTCAACTATAACCCCCACTGTTACTGCACCCTACACCCATATCTCAACTATAACCCCCACTGTTACTGCATCCTACACCCATATCTCAACTATAACCCCCACTGTTACTGCACCCTACACCCATATCTCAATTATAGCCCCTACTGTTACTACACACTACACCCATATCTCAACTATAACCCCTACTGTTACTGCACCCATATCTCAACTATAACCCCCACTATTACTGCACCCTACACCCATATCTCAACTACAACCCCCACTGTTACTGCACCCTACACCCATATCTCAACTTTAACCCCCACTGTTACTGCATCCTACACCCCTATCTCAACTATAACCCCCTCTGTTACTGCACCCTACACCCATATCTCATCTATAACCCCCACTGTTACTGAATCCTACACACATATCTCTACTATAACCCCCAATGTTACTGCACCCTACACCCCTATCTCAACTATAACCCCCACTGTTACTGCACCCTACACCCATATCTCAACTACAACCCCCACTGTTACTGCACCCTACACCCATATCTCAACTATAACCCCCACTGTTACTGCATCCTACACCCCTATCTCAACTATAACCCCCACTGTTACTGCACCCTACACCCATTTCTCAACTATAACCCCCACTGTTACTGCATCCTACACCCATATCTCAACTATAACCCCCAATGTTACTGCATCCTACACCCATACCTCAACTATAACCCCCAATGTTACTGCACCCTACACCCATATCTCAACTATAGCCCCCAATGTTACTGCACCCTACACCCATATCTCAACTATAACCCCCACTGTTACTGCACCCATATCTCAACTATAACCCCCACTTTTATTGCACCCAACACCCATATCTCAACTATAACCCCTACTGGTACTGCACCCTACACCCATATCTCAACTATAACCCCCACTGTTACTGCACCCTACACCCATATCTCAACTATAACCCCCAGTGTTACTGCACCATACACCCATATCTCAACTATAACCCCTACTGTTACTGCACCCTACACCCATATCTCAACTATAACCCCCACTGTTACTGCACCCTACACCTAAATCTCAACTATAACCCCCACTGTTACTGCACCCTACACCCATATCTCAACTATAACCCCCACTGTTACTGCATCCTACACCCATATCTCAACTATAACCCCCACTGTTACTGCACCCTACACCCATATCTCAACTATAACCCCCCCTCTTACTGCACCCTACACCCATATCTCAACTATAACCCCCACTGTTACTGCATACTACACCAATATCTCAGCTATAACCCCCACTGTTACTGCACCCTACACCTAAATCTCAACTATAACCCCCACTGTTACTGCACCCTACACCCATATCTCAACTATAACCCCCACTGTTACTGCACCCTACACCTAAATCTCAACTATAACCCCCACTGTTACTGCACCCTACACCTATATCTCAACTATAACCCCCACTGTTACTGCATCCTACACCCATATCTCAACTATAACCTCCACTGTTACTGCACCCTACACCCATATCTCAACTATAACCCCCCCTCTTACTGCACCCTACACCCATATCTCAACTATAACCCCCACTGTTACTGCATACTACACCAATATCTCAACTATAACCCCCACTGTTACTGCACCCTACACCCATATCTCAACTATAACCCCCACTGTTACTGCACCCAACACCCATATCTCAACAATAACCCCCACTGTTACTGCACCCTACACCCATATCTCAACTATAACCCCTACTGTTACTGCACCCTAAACCCATATCTCAACTATAACCCCCAATGTTACTGCACCCTACACTTAAATCTCAACTATAACCCCCACTGTTACTGCACCCTACACCCATATCTCAACTATAACCCCCACTGTTACATCATCCTACACCCATATCTCAACTATAACCACCACTGTTACTGCACCCTACACCCATATCTCAACTATAACCCCTACTGTTACTGCACCATACACCCATATCTCAACTATAACCCCCACTGTTATTGCACCCTACACCCATATCTCAACTATAACCCCCACTGTTACTGCACCCTACACCCATATCTCAACTATAACCCCCACTGTTACTGCACCCTACACCCATATCTCAACTATAACCCCTACTGTTACTGCACCCTACACCCATATCTCAACTATAACCCCCACTGTTACTGCATCCTACACCCATATCTCAACTATAACCCCTACTGTTACTGCACCCTACACCTAAATCTCAACTATAACCCCCACTGTTACTGCACCCTACACCCATATCTCAACTATAACCCCCACTGTTACTGCACCCAACACCCATATCTCAACAATAACCCCCACTGTTACTGCACCCTACACCCATATCTCAACTATAACCCCTACTGTTACTGCACCCTACACCCATATCTCAACTATAACCCCCAATGTTACTGCACCCTACACTTAAATCTCAACTATAACCCCCACTGTTACTGCACCCTACACCCATATCTCAACTATAACCCCCACTGTTACTGCATCCTACACCCATATCTCAACTATAACCCCCACTGTTACTGCACCCTACACCCATATCTCAATTATAACCCCTACTGTTACTACACACTACACCCATATCTCAACTATAACCCCTACTGTTACTGCACCCATATCTCAACTATAACCCCCACTATTACTGCACCCTACACCCATATCTCAACTACAACCCCCACTGTTACTGCACCCTACACCCATATCTCAACTTTAACCCCCACTGTTACTGTATCCTACACCCCTATCTCAACTATAACCCCCTCTGTTACTGCACCCTACACCCATATCTCAACTATAACCCCCACTGTTACTGAATCCTACACACATATCTCTACAATAACCCCCACTGTTACTGCACCCTACACCCCTATCTCAACTATAACCCCCACTGTTACTGCACCCTACACCCATATCTCAACTACAACCCCCACTGTTACTGCACCCTACACCCATATCTCAACTATAACCCCCACTGTTACTGCATCCTACACCCCTATCTCAACTATAACCCCCACTGTTACTGCACCCTACACCCATTTCTCAACTATAACCCCCACTGTTACTGCATCCTAAACCCATATCTCAACTATAACCCCCAATGTTACTGCATCCTACACCCATACCTCAACTATAACCCCCAATTTTACTGCACCCTACACCCATATCTCAACTATAGCCCCCAATGTTACTGCACCCTACACCCATATCTCAACTATAACCCCCACTGTTACTGCACCCATATCTCAACTATAACCCCCACTTTTATTGCACCCAACACCCATATCTCAACTATAACCCCTACTGGTACGGCACCCTACACCCATATCTCAACTATAACCCCCACTGTTACTGCACCCTACACCCATATCTCAACTATAACCCCCAGTGTTACTGCACCATACACCCATATCTCAACTATAACCCCTACTGTTACTGCACCCTACACCCATATCTCAACTATAACCCCCACTGTTACTGCACCCTACACCTAAATCTCAACTATAACCCCCACTGTTACTGCACCCTACACCCATATCTCAACTATAACCCCCACTGTTACTGCATCCTACACCCATATCTCAACTATAACCCCCACTGTTACTGCACCCTACACCCATATCTCAACTATAACCCCCCCTCTTACTGCACCCTACACCCATATCTCAACTATAACCCCCACTGTTACTGCATACTACACCAATATCTCAGCTATAACCCCCACTGTTACTGCACCCTACACCTAAATCTCAACTATAACCCCCACTGTTACTGCACCCTACACCCATATCTCAACTATAACCCCCACTGTTACTGCACCCTACACCCATATCTCAACCATAACCCCCACTGTTACTGCACCCTACACCCCTATCTCAACTATAACCCCCACTGTTACTGCACCCTACACCCATATTTCAACTATAACCCCCAATGTTACTGCACCCTATACCCATATCTCAACTATAACCCCTACTGTTACTGCACCCTACACCCATATCTCAACTATAACCACCACTGTTACTGCACCCTACACCCATATCTCAACTATAACCCCTACTGTTACTGCACCCTACACCCATATCTCAACTATAACCCCCACTGTTACTGCATCCTACACCCATATCTCAACTATAACCCCCACTGTTATTGCACCCTACACCCATATCTCAACTATAACCACCACTGTTACTGCACCCTACACCCATATCTCAACTATAACCCCTACTGTTACTGCACCATACACCCATATCTCAACTATAACCCCCACTGTTATTGCACCCTACACCCATATCTCAACTATAACCCCCACTGTTACTGCACCCTACACCCATATCTCAACTATAACCCCCACTGTTACTGCACCCTACACCCATATCTCAACTATAACCCCCACTGTTACTGCACCCTACACCCATATCTCAACTATAACCCCCACTGTTACTGCACCCTACACCCATATCTCAACTATAACCCCTACTGTTACTGCACCCTACACCCATATCTCAACTATAACCCCCACTGTTACTGCATCCTACACCCATATCTCAACTATAACCCCTACTGTTACTGCACCCTACACCTAAATCTCAACTATAACCCCCACTGTTACTGCACCCTACACCCATATCTCAACTATAACCCCCACTGTTACTGCACCCAACACCCATATCTCAACAATAACCCCCACTGTTACTGCACCCTACACCCATATCTCAACTATAACCCCTACTGTTACTGCACCCTACACCCATATCTCAACTATAACCCCCAATGTTACTGCACCCTACACTTAAATCTCAACTATAACCCCCACTGTTACTGCACCCTACACCCATATCTCAACTATAACCCCCACTGTTACTGCATCCTACACCCATATCTCAACTATAACCCCCACTGTTACTGCACCCTACACCCATATCTCAATTATAACCCCTACTGTTACTACACACTACACCCATATCTCAACTATAACCCCTACTGTTACTGCACCCATATCTCAACTATAACCCCCACTATTACTGCACCCTACACCCATATCTCAACTACAACCCCCACTGTTACTGCACCCTACACCCATATCTCAACTTTAACCCCCACTGTTACTGTATCCTACACCCCTATCTCAACTATAACCCCCTCTGTTACTGCACCCTACACCCATATCTCAACTATAACCCCCACTGTTACTGAATCCTACACACATATCTCTACAATAACCCCCACTGTTACTGCACCCTACACCCCTATCTCAACTATAACCCCCACTGTTACTGCACCCTACACCCATATCTCAACTACAACCCCCACTGTTACTGCACCCTACACCCATATCTCAACTATAACCCCCACTGTTACTGCATCCTACACCCCTATCTCAACTATAACCCCCACTGTTACTGCACCCTACACCCATTTCTCAACTATAACCCCCACTGTTACTGCATCCTAAACCCATATCTCAACTATAACCCCCAATGTTACTGCATCCTACACCCATACCTCAACTATAACCCCCAATTTTACTGCACCCTACACCCATATCTCAACTATAGCCCCCAATGTTACTGCACCCTACACCCATATCTCAACTATAACCCCCACTGTTACTGCACCCATATCTCAACTATAACCCCCACTTTTATTGCACCCAACACCCATATCTCAACTATAACCCCTACTGGTACGGCACCCTACACCCATATCTCAACTATAACCCCCACTGTTACTGCACCCTACACCCATATCTCAACTATAACCCCCAGTGTTACTGCACCATACACCCATATCTCAACTATAACCCCTACTGTTACTGCACCCTACACCCATATCTCAACTATAACCCCCACTGTTACTGCACCCTACACCTAAATCTCAACTATAACCCCCACTGTTACTGCACCCTACACCCATATCTCAACTATAACCCCCACTGTTACTGCATCCTACACCCATATCTCAACTATAACCCCCACTGTTACTGCACCCTACACCCATATCTCAACTATAACCCCCCCTCTTACTGCACCCTACACCCATATCTCAACTATAACCCCCACTGTTACTGCATACTACACCAATATCTCAGCTATAACCCCCACTGTTACTGCACCCTACACCTAAATCTCAACTATAACCCCCACTGTTACTGCACCCTACACCCATATCTCAACTATAACCCCCACTGTTACTGCACCCTACACCCATATCTCAACCATAACCCCCACTGTTACTGCACCCTACACCCCTATCTCAACTATAACCCCCACTGTTACTGCACCCTACACCCATATTTCAACTATAACCCCCAATGTTACTGCACCCTATACCCATATCTCAACTATAACCCCTACTGTTACTGCACCCTACACCCATATCTCAACTATAACCACCACTGTTACTGCACCCTACACCCATATCTCAACTATAACCCCTACTGTTACTGCACCCTACACCCATATCTCAACTATAACCCCCACTGTTACTGCATCCTACACCCATATCTCAACTATAACCCCCACTGTTATTGCACCCTACACCTAAATCTCAACTATAACCCCCACTGTTACTGCACCCTACACCCTTATCTCAACAATAACCTCCACTCTTACTGCACCCTACACCCATATCTCAACTATAACCCCTACTGTTACTGCACCCTACACCCATATCTCAACTATAACCCCCAATGTTACTGCACCCTACACTTAAATCTCAACTATAACCCCCACTGTTACTGCACCCTACACCCATATCTCAACTATAACCCCCACTGTTACTGCATCCTACACCCATATCTCAACTATAACCCCCACTGTAACTGCACCCTACACCCATATCTCAACTATAACCCCCACTCTTACTGCACCCTACACCCATATCTCAACTATAACCCCCACTGTTACTGCACCCTACACCCATATCTCAACTATAACCCCTACTGTTACTACACACTACACCCATATCTCAACTATAACCCCTACTGTTACTGCACCCATTTCTCAACTATAACCCCCACTGTTACTGCACCCTACACCCATATCTCAACTACAACCCCCACTGTTACTGCACCCTACACCCATATCTCAACTATAACCCCCACTGTTACTGCATCCTACACCCCTATCTCAACTATAACCCCCTCTGTTACTGCACCCTACACCCATATCTCAACTATAACCCCCACTGTTACTGAATCCTACACACATATCTCAACTATAACCCCCAATGTTACTGCACCCTACACCCCTATCTCAACTATAACCCCCACTGTTACTGCACCCTACACCCATATCTCAACTACAACCCCCACTGTTACTGCACCCTACACCCATATCTCAACTATAACCCCCACTGTTACTGCATCCTACACCCCAATCTCAAATATAACCCCCACTGTTACTGCACCCTACACCCATATCTCAACTATAACCCCCACTGTTACTGCATCCTACACCCATATCTCAACTATAACCCCCAATGTTACTGCATCCTACACCCATATCTCAACTATAACCCCCAATGTTACTGCACCCTACAGCCATATCTCAACTATAACCCCCAATGTTACTGCACCCTACACCCATATCTCAACTATAACCCCCACTGTTACTGCACCCATATCTCAACTATAACCCCCACTGTTACTGCACCCTACACCCATATCTCAACTATAACCCCTACTGTTACTGCACCCTACACCCATATCTCAACTATAACCCCCACTGTTACTGCACCCTACACCCATATCTCAACTATAACCCCCAGTGTTACTGCACCCTACACCCATATCTCAACTATAACCCCTACTGTTACTGCACCCTACACCCATATCTCAACTATAACCCCCACTGTTACTGCACCCTACACCCCTATCTCAACTATAGCCCCCATTGTTACTGCACCCTACACCCATATCTCAACTATAACCCCTACTGTTACTGCACCCTACACCCATATCTCAACTATAACCCCCACTGTTACTGCACCCTACACCCATATCTCAACTATAACCCCCACTTTTACTGCACCCATATCTCAACTATATACCCCACTGTTACTGCACCCTACACCCCTATCTCAACTATAACCCCCTCTGTTACTGCACCCTACACCCATATCTCAACTACAACCCCCACTGTTACTGCACCCTACACCCATATCTCAACTATAACCCCCACAGTTACTGCATTCTACACCCCTATCTCAACTATAACCCCCACTGTTACTGCACCCTACACCCATATCTCAACTATAACCCCCACTGTTACTGCATCCTACACCCATATCTCAACTATAACCCCCAATGTTACTGTACCCTACACCCATATCTCAACTATAACCCCCACTGTTACTGCACCCATATCTCAACTCTAACCCCCACTGTTACTGCACCCTACACACATATCTCAACTATAACCCCTACTGTTACTGCACCCTACACCCATATCTCAACTATAACCCCCACTGTTACTGCACCCTACACCCATATCTCAACTATAACCCCCACTTTTACTGCACCCTACACCCATATCTCAACTATAACCCCTACTGTTACTGCACCCTACACCCATATCTCAACTATAACCCCCACTGTTACTGCACCCTACACCCCTATCTCAACTATAACCCCCAATGTTAATGCACTCTACACCCATATCTCAACTATAACCCCCACTGTTACTGCACCCTACACCTAAATCTCAACTATAACCCCCACTGTTACTGCACCCTACACCCATATCTCAACTATAACCCCCACTGTTACTGCATCCTACACCCATATCTCAACTATAACCCCCACTCTTACTGCACCATACACCCATATCTCAACTATAACCCCCACTCTTACTGCACCCTACACCCATATCTCAACTATAACCCCCACTGTTACTGCATCCTACACCAATATCTCAACTATAACCCCCACTGTTACTGCACCCTACACCTAAATCTCAACTATAACCCCCACTGTTACTGCACCCTACACCCATATCTCAACTATAACCCCCCCTGTTACTGCACCCATATCTCAACTATATACCCCACTGTTACTGCACCCTACACCCCTATCTCAACTATAACCCCCACTGTTACTGCACCCTACACCCATATCTCAACTACAACCCCCACTGTTACTGCACCCTACACCCATATCTCAACTATAACTCCCACTGTTACTGCATCCTACACCCCTATCTCAACTATAACCCCCATTGTTACTGCACCCTACACCCATATCTCAACTATAACCCCCACTGTTACTGCATCCTACACCCATATCTCAACTATCAATCAATCAATTTTATTTTATATAGCCCTTCTTACATCAGCTAATATCTCGAAGTGCTGTACAGAAACCCAGCCTAAAACCCCAAACAGCTAGTAATGCAGGTGTAGAAGCACGGTGGCTAGGAAAAACTCCCTAGAAAGGCAAAACCTAGGAAGAAACCTAGAGAGGAACCAGGCTATGAGGGGTGGCCAGTCCTCTTCTGGCTGTGCCGGGTGGAGATTATAACAGAACCATGCCAAGATGTTCAAAAATGTTCATAAGTGACAAGCATGGTCAAATAATAATCAGGAATAAATCTCAGTTGGCTTTTCATAGCCGATCATTAGAGTTTAAAACAGCAGGTCTGGGACAGGTAGGGGTTCCATAACCGCAGGCAGAACAGTTTAAACTGGAATAGCAGCAAGGCCAGGCGGACTGGGGATAGCAAGGAGTCACCACGGCCGGTAGTCCCGACGTATGGTCCTAGGGCTCAGGTCTCTCAGTTGGCTTTTCATAGCCGATCATTTAGAGTTGAAAACAGCAGGTCTGGGACAGGTAGGGGTTTCGTAGCCGCAGGCAGAACAGTTGAAACTGGAATAGCAGCATATCTCAACTATAACCCCCACTGTTACTGCACCCTACACCCATATCTCAACTATAACCCCCACTGTTACTGCACCCTACACCCATATCTCAACTATAACCCCTACTGTTACTGCACCCTACACCCATATCTCAACTATAATCCCCACTGTTACTGCATCCTACACCCATATCTCAACTATAACCCCCACTGTTACTGCACCCTACACCTAAATCTCAACTATAACCCCCACTGTTACTGCACCCTACACCCATATCTCAACTACAACCCCCACTGTTACTGCACCCTACACCCATATCTCAACTATAACCCCCACTGTTACTGCATCCTACACCCCTATCTCAACTATAACCCCCACTGTTACTGCACCCTACACCCATATCTCAACTATAACCCCCACTGTTACTGTATCCTACACCCATATCTCAACTATAACCCCCAATGTTACTGTACCCTACACCCATATCTAAACTATAACCCCCACTATTACTGCACCCATATCTCAACTATAACCCCCAATGTTACTGCACCCTACACCCATATTTCAACTATAACCCCTACTGTTACTGCACCCTACACCCATATCTCAACTATAACCCCCACTGTTACTGCACCCTACACCCATATCTCAACTATAACCCCCACTGTTACTGCACCCTACACCCATATCTCAACTATAACCCCTACTGTTACTGCACCCTACACCCAGATCTCAACTATAACCCCCACTGTTACTTCACCCTACACCCCTATCTCAACTATAACCCCCACTGTTACTGCACCCTACACCCATATCTCAACTATAACCCCCACTGTTACTGCACCCTACACCCATATCTCAACTATAACCCCCAATGTTACTGCACCCTATACCCATATCTCAACTATAACCCCTACTGTTACTGCACCCTACACCCATATCTCAACTATAACCACCACTGTTACTGCACCCTACACCCATATCTCAACTATAACCCCTACTGTTACTGCACAAAACACCCATATCTCAACTATAACCCCCACTGTTACTGCACCCTACACCCATATCTCAACTATAACCCCCACTGTTACTGCACCCTACACCCATATCTCAACTATAACCCCCACTGTTACTGCACCCTACACCCATATCTCAACTATAACCCCCACTGTTACTGCACCCTACACCCATATCTCAACTATAACCCCTACTGTTACTGCACCCTACACCCATATCTCAACTATAATCCCCACTGTTACTGCATCCTACACCCATATCTCAACTGTAACCCCCACTGTTACTGCACCCTACACCTAAATCTCAACTATAACCCCCACTGTTACTGCACCCTACACCCATATCTCAACTATAACCCCCACTGTTACTGCACCCAACACCCATATATCAACTATAACCCCCACTGTTACTGCACCCTACACCCATATCTCAACTATAACCCCCACTGTTACTGCACCCTACACCCATATCTCAACTATAACCCCTACTGTTACTGCACCCTACACCCAGATCTCAACTATAACCCCCACTGTTACTTCACCCTACACCCCTATCTCAACTATAACCCCCACTGTTACTGCACCCTACACCCATATCTCAACTATAACCCCCACTTTTACTGCACCCTACACCCATATCTCAACTATAACCCCTACTGTTACTGCACCCTACACCCATATCTCAACTATAACCCCCACTGTTACTGCACCCTACACCCCTATCTCAACTATAACCCCCAATGTTAATGCACTCTACACCCATATCTCAACTATAACCCCCACTGTTACTGCACCCTACACCTAAATCTCAACTATAACCCCCACTGTTACTGCACCCTACACCCATATCTCAACTATAACCCCCACTGTTACTGCATCCTACACCCATATCTCAACTATAACCCCCACTCTTACTGCACCATACACCCATATCTCAACTATAACCCCCACTCTTACTGCACCCTACACCCATATCTCAACTATAACCCCCACTGTTACTGCATCCTACACCAATATCTCAACTATAACCCCCACTGTTACTGCACCCTACACCTAAATCTCAACTATAACCCCCACTGTTACTGCACCCTACACCCATATCTCAACTATAACCCCCCCTGTTACTGCACCCATATCTCAACTATATACCCCACTGTTACTGCACCCTACACCCCTATCTCAACTATAACCCCCACTGTTACTGCACCCTACACCCATATCTCAACTACAACCCCCACTGTTACTGCACCCTACACCCATATCTCAACTATAACTCCCACTGTTACTGCATCCTACACCCCTATCTCAACTATAACCCCCATTGTTACTGCACCCTACACCCATATCTCAACTATAACCCCCACTGTTACTGCATCCTACACCCATATCTCAACTATAACCCCCAATGTTACTGTACCCTACACCCATATCTCAACTATAACCCCCACTGTTACTGCACCCATATCTCAACTATAACCCCCAATGTTACTGCACCCTACACCCATATCTCAACTATAACCCCTACTGTTACTGCACCCTACACCCATATCTCAACTATAACCCCCACTGTTACTGCACCCTACACCCATATCTCAACTATAACCCCCACTGTTACTGCACCCTACACCCATATCTCAACTACAACCCCTACTGTTACTGCACCCTACACCCAGATCTCAACTATAACCCCCACTGTTACTTCACCCTACACCCCTATCTCAACTATAACCCCCACTGTTACTGCACCCTACACCCATATCTCAACTATAACCCCCACTGTTACTGCATCCTACACCCATATCTCAACTATAACCCCCAATGTTACTGTACCCTATACCCATATCTCAACTATAACCCCTTCTGTTACTGCACCCTACACCCATATCTCAACTATAACCACCACTGTTACTGCACCCTACACCCATATCTCAACTATAACCCCTACTGTTACTGCACAAAACACCCATATCTCAACTATAACCCCCACTGTTACTGCACCCTACACCCATATCTCAACTATAACCCCCACTGTTACTGCACCCTACACCCATATCTCAACTATAACCCCCACTGTTACTGCACCCTACACCCATATCTCAACTATAACCCCCACTGTTACTGCACCCTACACCCATATCTCAACTATAACCCCTACTGTTACTGCACCCTACACCCATATCTCAACTATAATCCCCACTGTTACTGCATCCTACACCCATATCTCAACTATAACCCCCACTGTTACTGCACCCTACACCTAAATCTCAACTATAACCCCCACTGTTACTGCACCCTACACCCATATCTCAACTACAACCCCCACTGTTACTGCACCCTACACCCATATCTCAACTATAACCCCCACTGTTACTGCATCCTACACCCCTATCTCAACTATAACCCCCACTGTTACTGCACCCTACACCCATATCTCAACTATAACCCCCACTGTTACTGTATCCTACACCCATATCTCAACTATAACCCCCAATGTTACTGTACCCTACACCCATATCTAAACTATAACCCCCACTATTACTGCACCCATATCTCAACTATAACCCCCAATGTTACTGCACCCTACACCCATATTTCAACTATAACCCCTACTGTTACTGCACCCTACACCCATATCTCAACTATAACCCCCACTGTTACTGCACCCTACACCCCTATCTCAACTATAACCCCCAATGTTAATGCACTCTACACCCATATCTCAACTATAACCCCCACTGTTACTGCACCCTACACCTAAATCTCAACTATAACCCCCACTGTTACTGCACCCTACACCCATATCTCAACTATAACCCCCACTGTTACTGCATCCTACACCCATATCTCAACTATAACCCCCACTCTTACTGCACCATACACCCATATCTCAACTATAACCCCCACTCTTACTGCACCCTACACCCATATCTCAACTATAACCCCCACTGTTACTGCATCCTACACCAATATCTCAACTATAACCCCCACTGTTACTGCACCCTACACCTAAATCTCAACTATAACCCCCACTGTTACTGCACCCTACACCCATATCTCAACTATAACCCCCCCTGTTACTGCACCCATATCTCAACTATATACCCCACTGTTACTGCACCCTACACCCCTATCTCAACTATAACCCCCACTGTTACTGCACCCTACACCCATATCTCAACTACAACCCCCACTGTTACTGCACCCTACACCCATATCTCAACTATAACTCCCACTGTTACTGCATCCTACACCCCTATCTCAACTATAACCCCCATTGTTACTGCACCCTACACCCATATCTCAACTATAACCCCCACTGTTACTGCATCCTACACCCATATCTCAACTATAACCCCCAATGTTACTGTACCCTACACCCATATCTCAACTATAACCCCCACTGTTACTGCACCCATATCTCAACTATAACCCCCAATGTTACTGCACCCTACACCCATATCTCAACTATAACCCCTACTGTTACTGCACCCTACACCCATATCTCAACTATAACCCCCACTGTTACTGCACCCTACACCCATATCTCAACTATAACCCCCACTGTTACTGCACCCTACACCCATATCTCAACTACAACCCCTACTGTTACTGCACCCTACACCCAGATCTCAACTATAACCCCCACTGTTACTTCACCCTACACCCCTATCTCAACTATAACCCCCACTGTTACTGCACCCTACACCCATATCTCAACTATAACCCCCACTGTTACTGCATCCTACACCCATATCTCAACTATAACCCCCAATGTTACTGTACCCTATACCCATATCTCAACTATAACCCCTTCTGTTACTGCACCCTACACCCATATCTCAACTATAACCACCACTGTTACTGCACCCTACACCCATATCTCAACTATAACCCCTACTGTTACTGCACAAAACACCCATATCTCAACTATAACCCCCACTGTTACTGCACCCTACACCCATATCTCAACTATAACCCCCACTGTTACTGCACCCTACACCCATATCTCAACTATAACCCCCACTGTTACTGCACCCTACACCCATATCTCAACTATAACCCCCACTGTTACTGCACCCTACACCCATATCTCAACTATAACCCCTACTGTTACTGCACCCTACACCCATATCTCAACTATAATCCCCACTGTTACTGCATCCTACACCCATATCTCAACTATAACCCCCACTGTTACTGCACCCTACACCTAAATCTCAACTATAACCCCCACTGTTACTGCACCCTACACCCATATCTCAACTACAACCCCCACTGTTACTGCACCCTACACCCATATCTCAACTATAACCCCCACTGTTACTGCATCCTACACCCCTATCTCAACTATAACCCCCACTGTTACTGCACCCTACACCCATATCTCAACTATAACCCCCACTGTTACTGTATCCTACACCCATATCTCAACTATAACCCCCAATGTTACTGTACCCTACACCCATATCTAAACTATAACCCCCACTATTACTGCACCCATATCTCAACTATAACCCCCAATGTTACTGCACCCTACACCCATATTTCAACTATAACCCCTACTGTTACTGCACCCTACACCCATATCTCAACTATAACCCCCACTGTTACTGCACCCTACACCCATATCTCAACTATAACCCCCACTGTTACTGCACCCTACACCCATATCTCAACTATAACCCCTACTGTTACTGCACCCTACACCCAGATCTCAACTATAACCCCCACTGTTACTTCACCCTACACCCCTATCTCAACTATAACCCCCACTGTTACTGCACCCTACACCCATATCTCAACTATAACCCCCACTGTTACTGCATCCTACACCCATATCTCAACTATAACCCCCAATGTTACTGCACCCTATACCCATATCTCAACTATAACCCCTACTGTTACTGCACCCTACACCCATATCTCAACTATAACCACCACTGTTACTGCACCCTACACCCATATCTCAACTATAACCCCTACTGTTACTGCACAAAACACCCATATCTCAACTATAACCCCCACTGTTACTGCACCCTACACCCATATCTCAACTATAACCCCCACTGTTACTGCACCCTACACCCATATCTCAACTATAACCCCCACTGTTACTGCACCCTACACCCATATCTCAACTATAACCCCCACTGTTACTGCACCCTACACCCATATCTCAACTATAACCCCTACTGTTACTGCACCCTACACCCATATCTCAACTATAATCCCCACTGTTACTGCATCCTACACCCATATCTCAACTGTAACCCCCACTGTTACTGCACCCTACACCTAAATCTCAACTATAACCCCCACTGTTACTGCACCCTACACCCATATCTCAACTATAACCCCCACTGTTACTGCACCCAACACCCATATATCAACTATAACCCCCACTGTTACTGCACCCTACACCCATATCTCAACTATAACCCCCACTGTTACTGCACCCTACACCCATATCTCAACTATAACCCCTACTGTTACTGCACCCTACACCCAGATCTCAACTATAACCCCCACTGTTACTTCACCCTACACCCCTATCTCAACTATAACCCCCACTGTTACTGCACCCTACACCCATATCTCAACTATAACCCCCACTGTTACTGCATCCTACACCCATATCTCAACTATAACCCCCAATGTTACTGTACCCTATACCCATATCTCAACTATAACCCCTTCTGTTACTGCACCCTACACCCATATCTCAACTATAACCACCACTGTTACTGCACCCTACACCCATATCTCAACTATAACCCCTACTGTTACTGCACAAAACACCCATATCTCAACTATAACCCCCACTGTTACTGCACCCTACACCCATATCTCAACTATAACCCCCACTGTTACTGCACCCTACACCCATATCTCAACTATAACCCCCACTGTTACTGCACCCTACACCCATATCTCAACTATAACCCCCACTGTTACTGCACCCTACACCCATATCTCAACTATAACCCCTACTGTTACTGCACCCTACACCCATATCTCAACTATAATCCCCACTGTTACTGCATCCTACACCCATATCTCAACTATAACCCCCACTGTTACTGCACCCTACACCTAAATCTCAACTATAACCCCCACTGTTACTGCACCCTACACCCATATCTCAACTACAACCCCCACTGTTACTGCACCCTACACCCATATCTCAACTATAACCCCCACTGTTACTGCATCCTACACCCCTATCTCAACTATAACCCCCACTGTTACTGCACCCTACACCCATATCTCAACTATAACCCCCACTGTTACTGCATCCTACACCCATATCTCAACTATAACCCCCAATGTTACTGTACCCTACACCCATATCTAAACTATAACCCCCACTGTTACTGCACCCATATCTCAACTATAACCCCCAATGTTACTGCACCCTACACCCATATTTCAACTATAACCCCTACTGTTACTGCACCCTACACCCATATCTCAACTATAACCCCCACTGTTACTGCACCCTACACCCATATCTCAACTATAACCCCCACTGTTACTGCACCCTACACCCATATCTCAACTATAACCCCTACTGTTACTGCACCCTACACCCAGATCTCAACTATAACCCCCACTGTTACTTCACCCTACACCCCTATCTCAACTATAACCCCCACTGTTACTGCACCCTACACCCATATCTCAACTATAACCCCCACTGTTACTGCATCCTACACCCATATCTCAACTATAACCCCCAATGTTACTGCACCCTATACCCATATCTCAACTATAACCCCTACTGTTACTGCACCCTACACCCATATCTCAACTATAACCACCACTGTTACTGCACCCTACACCCATATCTCAACTATAACCCCTACTGTTACTGCACAAAACACCCATATCTCAACTATAACCCCCACTGTTACTGCACCCTACACCCATATCTCAACTATAACCCCCACTGTTACTGCACCCTACACCCATATCTCAACTATAACCCCCACTGTTACTGCACCCTACACCCATATCTCAACTATAACCCCCACTGTTACTGCACCCTACACCCATATCTCAACTATAACCCCTACTGTTACTGCACCCTACACCCATATCTCAACTATAATCCCCACTGTTACTGCATCCTACAACCATATCTCAACTGTAACCCCCACTGTTACTGCACCCTACACCTAAATCTCAACTATAACCCCCACTGTTACTGCACCCTACACCCATATCTCAACTATAACCCCCACTGTTACTGCACCCAACACCCATATATCAACTATAACCCCCACTGTTACTGCACCCTACACCCATATCTCAACTATAACCCCCAATGTTACTGCACCCTATACCCATATCTCAACTACAACCCCTACTGTTACTGCACCCTACACCCATATCTCAACTATAACCACCACTGTTACTGCACCCTACACCCATATCTCAACTATAACCCCTACTGTTACTGCACAAAACACCCATATCTCAACTATAACCCCCACTGTTACTGCACCCTACACCCATATCTCAACTATAACCCCCACTGTTACTGCACCCTACACCCATATCTCAACTATAACCCCCACTGTTACTGCACCCTACACCTAAATCTCAACTATAACCCCCACTGTTACTGCACCCTACACCCATATCTCAACTATAACCCCCACTATTACTGCACCCAACACCCATATCTCAACTATAACCCCCACTGTTACTGCACCCTACACCCATATCTCAACTATAACCCCCAATGTTACTGCACCCTACACCTAAATCTCAACTATAACCCCCATTGTTACTGCATCCTACACCCATATCTCAACTATAACCCCCACTGTTACTGCACCCTACACCCAGATCTCAACTATAACCGCCACTGTTACTGCACCCTACACCCCTATCTCAACTATAACCCCCACTGTTACTGCACCCTACACCCAAATCTCAACTATAACCCCCACTGTTACTGCATCCTACACCCATATTTCAACTATAACCCCCACTGTTACTGCACCCTACACATCTATCTCAACTATAACCCCCACTGTTACTGCACCCTACACCCATATCTCAACTATAACCCCTACTGTTACTGCACCCTACACCCATATCTCAACTATAATCCCCACTGTTACTGCATCCTACACCCATATCTCAACTGTAACCCCCACTGTTACTGCACCCTACACCTAAATCTCAACTATAACCCCCACTGTTACTGCACCCTACACCCATATCTCAACTATAACCCCCACTGTTACTGCACCCAACACCCATATATCAACTATAACCCCCACTGTTACTGCACCCTACACCCATATCTCAACTATAACCCCCAATGTTACTGCACCCTATACCCATATCTCAACTATAACCCCTACTGTTACTGCACCCTACACCCATATCTCAACTATAACCACCACTGTTACTGCACCCTACACCCATATCTCAACTATAACCCCTACTGTTACTGCACAAAACACCCATATCTCAACTATAACCCCCACTGTTACTGCACCCTACACCCATATCTCAACTATAACCCCCACTGTTACTGCACCCTACACCCATATCTCAACTATAACCCCCACTGTTACTGCACCCTACACCCATATCTCAACTATAACCCCCACTGTTACTGCACCCTACACCCATATCTCAACTATAACCCCCACTGTTACTGCACCCTACACCTAAATCTCAACTATAACCCCCACTGTTACTGCACCCTACACCCATATCTCAACTATAACCCCCACTGTTACTGCACCCAACACCCATATCTCAACTATAACCCCCACTGTTACTGCACCCTACACCCATATCTCAACTATAACCCCCAATGTTACTGCACCCTACACCTAAATCTCAACTATAACCCCCATTGTTACTGCATCCTACACCCATATCTCAACTATAACCCCCACTGTTACTGCACCCTACACCCAGATCTCAACTATAACCGCCACTGTTACTGCACCCTACACCCCTATCTCAACTATAACCCCCACTGTTACTGCACCCTACACCCAAATCTCAACTATAACCCCCACTGTTACTGCATCCTACACCCATATTTCAACTATAACCCCCACTGTTACTGCACCCTACACATCTATCTCAACTATAAAACCCACTGTTACTGCACCCTACACCCATATCTCAACTATAACCCCCACTGTTACAGTTTCTGCACCTTATCCCGACTATTTCAGTGGTCGACACTACACCAGCTGTTTTCCAACTGTAGGCCAGGCATAATCAGGTCAGCCAGGATGAAGTAAACTGGGTAAAAGTGCTGCAGGAATGTTCTGTTCTGTCATTTAGAAAATGATTGGGATGGTTCCACTGTTTAGATCTCAGAGCTGGAGAACAGTCTGTCCTAAATGGCACCCTATTCCCCATGTAGTGTACTTGTTTTGACCAGTACCCATAGGGGTAGGGAATAGGGTGCAATTTGGGAGTCTTAGAGTCTGGTGGGTTACAGTTAGAGGCGTTCGAGATGCTTGTTTGTGGAAAAACACACTGACTGATCGACTACAGCCAACACCGCAAGATTTATTCCACATTTTGTTGTGTTACAGCCTGAATTCAAAATGGAATCTACACACAATAACCCATAACGACAAAGTGAAAACATGTTTTTAGACATTTTAGCAAATTTATTGAAAATTAAATACAGAAATATCTCATTTAGGTAAGTATTCACACCCCTGAGTCAATACTTTGTAGAATAACCTTTGGCAGCGATTACAGCTGTGAGTCTTTCTGGGTAAGTCTCTAAGAGCTATGCACACCTGGATTGTGCAACATTTGCCCATTATTATTTTCAGAATTCTTCAAGCTCTGTCAAATTGTTTGTTGATCATTGCTAGACAACCATTTTCAGGTCTTGCCATAGATTTTCAAGTAGATTTAAGTCAAAACTGTAACTCGGGGACTCAGGAACATTCACTGTCTTCTTGGTAAGAAACTCCAGTGGCCTTGTGTTTTATGTTATTGTCCTGCTGAAAACTCCATTCCATTTATTTTTTATCCTGAAAAACTCCCCAGTTCTTAACGATTACAAGCGTACCCATAACATGATGCAGCCATCACTATACTTGAAAATATGGAGAGTGGTACTCAGTAATGTGTTCTATTGGATTTGCCCCAAACATAACACTTTGAATTGCTTTAGCAAATGTTTTCCCTTGATGCATGTTTTGGAATATTTTTATTCCAAAACATACAAACATCTTTTCACTGTCAATTAGGTTAGTATTGCTAGAGTAACTACAGTGTTGTTGATCCATCCTCAGTTTTCTCCTATCACAGCCATTAAACTCTGTAACTGTTTTAAAGTAACCATTGGCCTCATGGTGAAATCCCTGAGCAGTTTCCTTCCTCTCTGGCAACTGAGTTAAGAAGGACGCCTGTATCTTTGGAGTGACTGGGTGTATTGATACACCATCCAAAGTCCAATTAATAACTTCACCATGCTCAAAGGGATATTCAGTGTCTGCTCTTTTACCCATTGAGGAACCTTATAGATAATTGTATGTGTAGGGTACAGAGATAAGATAGTAATTCAAAAATCATGTTAGACACTATTATTGCACACAGAGTGAGTCCATGCAACTTATTATGTGACTTGTTAAACCCATTTTTACTCCTGAACTTATTTAGGCTTGCCATAACAAAGGGGTTGAATACTTATTGACTCAAGACATTTGTAAAGATTTTGAAAAACCAAATTCCACCTTGACATTATGGGGTGTTGTGTGTAGGCCAGTGAAAAAAAAATCTCAACTGAATCCATTTTAAATTCAGGCTGTAACACAACAAAATGTGGAAAAGGTCAAGGGGTGTGAATACTTTCTGAAGGCACTGTAGCAATCTGATACCCGACTGAACAGTTGATGACGTGGCATTCAACCAATGGTTGATGCAGTGCAACGTCCTGCTCATCTAGTCGGACAGGGATTCAACATGTGTGTCTGCAAGATCGGTGATCCTCTGCTGAGCCTGCTGTAATAGACCGTAGGACCTCCCACTGCAGCTCATCTATGCCACAGCCAAACAGAGGGGCCAGCCATGTAGGATGACAGCTCAAGCCTGTAACTGACTCACTTAATCCACCTCATTCCTGGAGGAACATGGGGCTGTACTAAAGTTTTCCAATGCTGCTGGTCTTTCTGGCTGCTTTCTTTGCCTCTGGCCAAAGAGACGATGACAAGTGGATTGTCTTGAGTTCTGCATTTAGACATCTGCGACAGGTCTTTTGTTGAAGGCTGTAAGACAGAACAGAACTCACCTGTCAGTAGCTCACCAGACATCATCCATCAGCCCTCATAGTTATTTTAGTATCATCTGTTCGCCAAATAAACATGGTTATTGACCTGTCTCTAGCTTACCAGAGTAAAACATTAACTTGGTGCACAGAATCATCGTAACACTTACGAGCTAAAAACTCTGTTTTCCTTTGTTCATATTTCCCACGGTGTGTCGGAGCTTTGTGTGTCTGTGTCTGTCCCTGTCATTTGAGTTGTGTCACCCCTTTACTTTTTCCACATTTTGTTGTGTTACAGCCTGCATTTACAATTGATGAAATTTAGATTTTGTGTCACTGATCTACACACAATACTCCATACTGTCAAAGTGGAATTTAGTTTTTACAATTTAATAAAAAATGAAAAGTTGAAATGTCTTCGGTCAATAAGTATTCAACCCCTTTGTTATGGAAAGCCTAAATAAGTTTAGGATTAAAAACGTGCTTAACAAATCTCATTCTGTGTTCAATAATAGTACATTTCAAGCACAGATTCAACCACAAAGACCAGGGAGGTTTTTCAAGAGCAGATGTGTATATATATATTTTTAAAGCAGACACTGAATATACTTTGAGCATGGTGAAGTTATTAATTAGGCTTTGAATGGTTTATAACTACTCCCAGTCACTACAAAGATACAGGCGTCCTTCCTAACTCAGTTGCCGGAGAGGAAGGAAACTGCTCAGGGATTTCACCATGAGGCCGATGGTGATTTTAAAACAGTTACAGAGTTTAATGGTTGTGATATTAGAGAACTGAGGATGGATCAACAACATTGTAGTTACTCCACAATACTAACCTAATGGACAGAGTGAAAAGCAGGAAGCCTGTACAAAATAAAAATATTCCAAAACATGCATCCTGTTGGCAACAAGGCACTAAAGTAATACTGTAAAAAATGTGGCAAAGCAATTCACTTTCTGTCTTGAATACAATGTGTTATGTTTGGGGCAAATCCAATACAACATTTTACTGAGTAACACTCTCCATATTTTCAAGCAGAGTGGTGGCTACATCATGTTATGGGTAGACTTGTAATCGATAAGAACTGGGGATTTTTTCAAGATAAAAAAAATAATGTAATTTAGCTAAGCACAGGCAAAACCCTAAATAAAAACCGGATTCAATCTGCTTTCCAACAGACACTGGCAGATGAATTCACCTTTCCGCAGGACAGTAAACTAAAACACAAGTCCAAATATATATACACTGGAGTTGTTTACCAAGACAACGCTGAATGTTCCCGAGTGGCCTAGCTACAGTTTTTACTTAAATTGGCTTGAAAATCTATGGCAAGACTTGAAAATGTCTGTCTTGCAATGATCAACAACCATCTTGACAGAGCTTGAAGAATTTCTTAAAGAATATTGGGCAAATATTGTACATTTCAGGTGTGAAACGCGCTCAGAGACTTACCCAGAAAGACTCACAGCTGTAAATGCTTCCAAAGGTGTTTCTAACATGTATTGATTCAGGGGGGTGAATACTTATCTAATGAATATATATATATATATATATATATATATATTAGTGTTTTATTTTTCATTAATTAGTAATACATGTTAGATTTTTTCTACCACTTTGACTTTACAGAGTATTTTTTGTAGATCGTTGACAAAAACTGACAATTAAATCCATTTTAATCCCACTTTGTAACACAACAACATTTTGAAAAAGTCAAAGGGTGTGAATACTTTCTGAAGGCACTCATTTTGGAGATCAGTTCAGTCACCACAGGGGCGGATGGCTGATGGAAAAATTAATTAATGTAGTCGAAATGATTATGAGATGGAGATACGTTGGGATACCACTGGGCCGCCAGCAAAGCTGGGAGAAGAGGAATATTGGTACAGTGACACGGAACGGTGGATTTTGGAGGAGGAATGGAGGAGGAAAAAGAGGAAGAAGAGATCAAAGAGAATGATGAAAGCAGAGGTTGAATTTGATGAAGATGGCAATACAAAGGGAGATGGTGTGTCAAAGAAGACTGGCGTCAAGTACAAACAGATTAAGATGTAAATCAGACTGAGTTCTGGAGGTGAAATTGAAGTGAATGAGGGAGATTTAAGTGAGGTGGAAGGTGTGGTGAGGAGCTTGGAGCCTGAGCCTTGCATGGATGGACATGGTTATGATAAAGATAAGTTTGACCCAGTGGGAGTTAGATTCTTGGAGAAGTGGATCCAGGCCTTTTGGCTGATCCATATATTGTATCACGTTGGGTGGAAAAAATGTTGGGTACTGTTAAATTGGTGAAAGTAACCCGAAGTGGACTTGTGATGTTTGTTTGTGTTTCTCCTGCCCAGAGGGAGGGGGCGCTCCGTGCCACGCAACTTGAGTAAAGATCTGTTTGTTGCTTTGCTCTTAGGAACAGGGTACAATTGAAAGGAGTGATTTCTGGGGTAGTGTGGAAGTGGAGCAATTGAAGTAGAAGATTCCTGGTGTTTGTGATTCCCGCCGTTTGGTGCGACGCACACCCAGTGGGGAGCGTGGTGAAACAGAGGTCACACAGTCCTTTTGAGTTTTGCATCAGTCTTTACCTGACAAAGTCATGTTAGGATTGATCAATTATCCTATTAGAGCTTTTGTGCCGAACCCACTGCAGTGTTTCAGGTGCCACGTTTATGGTCATGTCGCAGCAGTGTGTAGGAGGGAGATTCCAAGATCTGGGAAGTGTGCAGGAGGTCATGGAACAGAGGATTGTGTAGTTTCGTGGAGAAGGATGTGTGTATCAACTGTAGGGGCGTCCAGGTTAATGGAGATCGGAAGTGTCCAGTGCAAGAGAGGCAGGTTGAGGAGGCCAGGGTCAGAGTAGTGCAGAAGGTATCATATGCTGAGGCAGTGAAGAAAGTAGAGCAGGATGAGTCAAGGGTGAAAGATCCTGAGAGGATCCCTGTGAGTAGTAGATCTGTGCCAGCAAAGAGGGATAGGCCAACGAGTGATATACAGTGCCTTCAAAAAAGTATTCAGACCCCTTGACTTTTTCCACATTTTGTTACGTTACAGCCTTACTCTAAAATTGATTAAATTGTTTTTTTCCCTCATCAATCTACACAAAATACACCATAATGACAAAGCAAAAACAGGTTTAAGACATTTTTGCTAATTTATTAAAAATAAATAACGGAAATATTACATTTACAGAAGTATTCAGACCCTTTACTCAGTACTTTGTTGAAACACCATTGGCAGCAATTACAGCATCAAGTCTTCTTGGGTATGTCGCTACAAGCTTGGCACCTGTATTTGGGGAGTTTCTCCCATTCTTCTCAGCAGATCCTCTCAAGCTCTGTCAGGTTGGATGGGGAGCGTTGCTGCACAGCTATTTTCAGGTCTCTCCAGAGATGTTAGATCAGGTTCAAGTCCGGGCTCTGGCTGGACCACTCAAGGACATTCAGAGACTTGTACCGAAGCCACTCCTGCGTTGTCTTGGCTGTGTGCTTAGGGTCGTTGTCCTGTTGGAAGGTGAACCTTTGCTCCAGTCTGAGGACCTGAGTGCTTTGGAGAAGGTTTTCATCAAGGATCACTCTGTACTTTGCTCCGTTCATCTTTGCCTCAATTTTGACTAGTCTCCCAGGTTCTCCCATCTCCCCAGAGGAACTCTTGAGCTCTGTCAGAGTGACCGTCGGGTTCTTAGTCACCTCCCTGACCAAGGCCCTTCTCCCCTGATTGCTCAGTTTGGCCGGGCGGTCAGCTCTTGGATGAATCTTGGTGGTTCCAAACTTCTTCCATTTATGAATGATGGAGGTATTGTGTTCTTGGGGACCTTCAATGCTGCAGAAATGTTTTTTGTGCCTCGACACAATCCTGTCTCTAAGTTCTACAGACAATTCCTTTGACCTCAATACTTGGTTTTTGCTCTGACATGCACTGTCAACTGTGGGACCTTATATAGACAGGTGTGTGCCTTTCCAAATCATGTCCGATCAATTGAATTTACCACAGGTCGACTCCAACGAAGTTATAGAAACATCTCAAGGATGATCAATGGAAACAGGATGCACCTGAGCTCAATTTCGAATCTCATAGCAAAGGGTCTGAATACTTATGTAAATCTACACACAATATTGTTTTATTTTTAATGAATTAGCAAAAATGTCTTTGACAATGTTGCTTTGTCATTATGGGGTATTGTGTGTAGATTTCTGAGGATATATATATTTTTTAATCCATTTTAGAATAACGTATCAAAATGTGGAAAAATTCAATGGGTCTGAATACTTTCCGAAGGCACTGTATGCTTCAGTAAGGTTGGCTTCTTTTCTTCTTATTATTTTTTTCTTCTCTTTTTTTTTTTTGGGGGGGGGGGGGGGTAGATCAGCTTTAATATTGCAGATAGATTGTAGCTTCCATCAATGTAATTGTCTGCATCATTACCAATCCCCCATATATATTTTTTGTAAATTATTGTAAATATTTGTTCCTTTATTATTTTCCCCTTACCCTACCACCCCTCCCCTAATTGGAGTCAACTAATGAACAACAAAACTTAGGCTTCTACTTCCAGCTTATACATAATATATACATTTTACGGACACTGTATTTTACAATACTTCTCTTTTATTTGTTTTTAATCCCATCCTTCAGCTACCCTCTATCCCTCCCATCTATCTCTGAAGACCATCCAGTTTGATTTCTATTTGCCATATATTTTTAACTGTGATGTTTCACAAAAGTTCTGAACCTTTCTACCTCATAGTTTATACAGATTATAAACGAAAGATAAATAATATTGCTAAAAGTATTATTATATTATTGATCGATTGACTATGACTTTTCAAATCACCCAGCAGTGCTATTTGCAGAGTTAGCTCCAGGTAAATGTTGCAATTCTTCAGCCATTCCTGAACCTGCGACCAAAAACAAGCTACATATGGACAGTACCAAAACAAATTATCTAATGATTCTGTCTCTTCGCAGCAACATCTGCAGAGATGGGATGGTTGTGTCCCCCATATCTATAACATTCTATTGGTTGCAAGAATTTGGTATAATAATTTAAATTAAAAAAGTATAAGTTTTGAATCCGGTGTCGTTTTGTGTATCAGTTCATAAACCATGTGCCATGGAATCGGTACATCGAAAATCTCTTCCGAACTATTTTGCAATCTATATGGCACAGCTGTCCATTTTTTGGTCCTTAAATTAAACTGGTAGACTTTTTTATTTTGTTCTTTAACCAATGTTGGTCTTCAATGCAGGGCCTACAGACAAGTTCCTTACTTTTCCCCCCTTACACTTGCCTCTTCCATTTTTGCTGTGATGCTGCCATAAGATGGATGTAATTTTGGGTAGAGCAGACGTTTCCATATATTTTTGTTAGCTGCATGTGTGACATAATTCCACCCGTCCTATTTATGATATAATTGACAAAGATTTCCAAAAACAAATTATTAAATCAATTATTATATTTGAGTTTAACCATAATATTTGTTGTATTATTTGTTCTGTCTTTTCTGGTGGATTAAACTGAAATTGCAAATTGTTTTAAAAATAGCGATATTTTGGAGATTATTTCATTTTCAAATAACCAAAAGTGAGAGGTTGTAATCTGAATAAAGGGGAAAAGGCCATTCTTGAACGATTGGAATGATTGGATGAGATATTCTTACTAATCTGCTAGAGAACCAGTTTGAATTTAAGTATAACTTTTGTATGACTGAAGCCTTTAGTGAGAGGTCTAATTCTTTAATATTTCATCATTTCTGCACTCCGAATTTATATTCATTGTATAAATAGGCCCATTTAATTTTGTCAGGCTTGCCGTTTCAAATAAAATTGAACATACAGTGCCTTGCAAAAGTATTCATCCCCCTTGGCATTTTTCCTATTTTGTTGCATTACAACCTGTAATTTAAATTGATTTTTATTTGGATTTCATGTAATGGACATACACAAAATAGTCCAAGTTGGTGAAGTAAAATGAAAAAAAAAACTTTTTTAATGAATTCTAGAAAAATAAATAATGGAAAAGTGGTGCGTGCATATGTATTCACCCCCTTTGCTATGAAGCCCCTAAATAAGATCTGGTGCAACCAATTACATTCAG